>NC_143565.1:89837500-90148333 GCF_054136105.1 Typopeltis vanoorti
TTGAAAACAGCAACTGATTTTTGGAGGGGGGGGGTTGACGGGGTGCGGTTCATTTCGACTATTCGTGGTAGGTGCTTCTGCCCGCAGAAGCACCTACCCAACCTGACATAGCATCCACTTTCTCCATGTGTTCAGACGACGACCACGAATAGTCAAAACGGACCGCACCCCTGTCAAACCCCCCCCCCTTCCAAAAATCAGTTGCTGTTTTCAACCCCTTTCACCCTTTCCCACCTCATATAAATATATAAAAAACGCTCGCCCATCCCTTATAATATATATAGGTTATTCAAAAAAAAAACGGAGTTTTTTCCATTTGTTATTTCAATTCTCCTACTTGCCAACCCCCCCCCCCCCACACACACACAGTAATTTGGACAATGCAAAAGAAGAAGAGCCACAACACTCAGAAAAAGGTAGGTACAAATTTCTTGTCCCTCTATGCAACATATATTTATTGATAAATATACATCTACAATGCCCTAAGAATCTATGAGAAAAGAGCCAATGGCATTTAAATTGGGGCACTCCTAAACAGAAGCAGGCAAATAGCCGTAAATATAATAGTTTGTTAAGAGGAGTAACATGGAATTTTTTCCCAAAAATAATATCCAGAACTATAATAATTACTAATGGTTTCTATTTTTAAAGGGTGGACTGCATGCATGCATGAGTATTAAAGAGATTTCAACAGAATGATCATATAATGTCTGGATTAATCCTGAAATTAATTTCAGCTGCTGAGCAGTGGAGGGGGAGGGGCAAAGTTTGTTTATTATTTTACAAAAGCTGCAGCCAAAATGTCAGCTGCATCTTCAATAGGGAATTTTTATCAGTGAAATTAATAGCATTACAGACACATGTCTGTTCATCATATCCTGCCTTTCATCTCTTAAATACTCATAATTCTGTTACAATTTGAGACAGTGAATTTTTATTAAAATGTATATCCCCTGAAATTCACTTTTTTTCATCTAACACTTTAAACAGGACACAATTATCAGAAAAATCCTAAATGAGACAAGCAGTGACAGAACTATAAAATATTCAAGAAAATGCATTTATGAATACATATCAATCCTTGAGGTAGAATGGCCATCAGAAACTGGAAAATAGAAAGAGAGGTGGGTAGATAGATGACATTCATCTAGAAATGCTCAAATATAGAGAGAGAAGTTCTACAGTGGCTACACGGCATAATTCAGAAAGCCTGGACAGAAGGTCAAATTTTAGACTGGAGTAGAGCACTTATAGTTCCCATCTATAAAAAGGGAAATAAAACTAAATGTAAGAATTAAAGATGAATGGGAAGTTCAGTAAGATTTCTGCAAACATACTTGTTTTAGAGGCACCAAGAGAGATGATGTAATATGTGATATTGCTGGCAGTGACCTTTCAGAGACTATAACAATATTCAAATGAATTTCAACAGAGAAACAGATTTATAATCAGAACATTAGATCATTATACCATGGATTCAATTCAAGATACTGCAACAAAAACTAGAATACTATAAATGGTCCATCATCGGTATATGTGAGACAAGATGACCAGAATCTGGAAAATTAACAACAGAAGGAGGAAATCATCTCCTTTTTTTTTTCTTTCTTTTTAAATCAGGTACTTAGGGATTGGAATGCAAAAATTAGAACATAACGACAGGTGTATAGAAATGATAGCATCCGCTTCTCAGAAATGACCAGCACACTTTTCCAATTAAAACATCATGAAACTGCACATGAATCTCTCTAGATGGAAGAATTCAGAACCTAACAGATTAAATACTCATAAAAACTAAATATAAAAACTGTACATACTAAGAAAGAACTAGATCCTTCCTAGGTGCTAACAATGAAAATAATCACAATTTAGTCATAGGAACATTTATGTTGAAATTTTGATTCAGTACCATGAGAAAAATAAGAAGACCAAAGTTTAACCTTATACAACTCAAATAAAATACTGCTAAAGAACTGTTTAAAACAAATATTACATTTTCCTATTTCTGAAATCCTGCTTGCTGACTCTTTTGATAGTGATGCCTCTAACCAACAGCTTTCAAGGACAATCATTGAAGCAGCTGAAAATATCCTATGAAGAGAATGTTGTATCAATAAACCTTATATTACCCAAGAAATAATAGAGCACTGTGATCAGTGAAGAAGATTATGACCAATTCAGAACATTGAAAAGAACAACGTATAGTATAATTATCTGAACAGACAGATTAAACAGGAGATAAAGCTTGCAAAATACAAGTGGTAATCCAAAGAATACAAAGAAACCAAGGATAATCTTCTAAAAATTAGCCGTACAACAGGATACTAAATAATTAAAAAATTAACAAAACCATTTGCTCATAAGAGCTGAAGAAAAAAAGTGAAGGAGAGGAGAGAGGATGGAATAAATATTACTGTTCATGGGAAAATAATGAAAATATGGTACGATTATCAGCTTGGTCCAACAAAATTTAGAGGACAAAATTCAAACAATTGTTCTGCATTTACAAGCACACTAGCTTCACCCTACTACATGAGTAAATTGGTTCATGCAGTAGGACCAAATATGGGAAACCTTCATCAGCAGATAGTCAGCCCAAACAGCCAAGAATACCCAACCAAAGCCAATAGGTGGCATAATTATAGGACTTTAGGTCTTCCTGTATCTCTCCTGTTCCATCTTTGTTACTGAAGTGTGCCTGCATACATGTATTTAATATCAGTGTATTAATCTCTGAAGATGCTGATTTAACTTTGGCAAAATATAGGAAGTAATAATTAAATATTTTTAATTGTTATCTAGTCTACATTGTCAATTTCCTTAAACAATATGAAGCTGAGAATCAAGCCTAAACACCAAAATGAAAATTTAGAGGAGGGAATTGTCCCAATGATAACAGATTATCTTTGGGACAGTGATTATTCTATACTTAAAAAATTAGTAGAAAGAATTATTTCAAGATCAAAGAACAACAGGAAATGATAATATTCCAATCAGAATTTCTTAAAGAGGCAGGAAAGTACCTCTTGTTAGTGCACTTCACAAACAGACAGGACAGCCAATATCAGGATATCCGAATGCAAGGAATACATCCAGTTCCACCAATACAGCCACTCAGGTCTTGCTGACCATGCATTGGACACCCACCACAGAATACACTGGAAGAAGGCCACTTTATTACACCACAGCAAGTACAAGTATGAAGGATCACCAGCCCAACAACCAAGACAACCCAATTTAGGACACCTTTAGGACTCTAGGACCGACTTCAGTTTCCTTTCTTCAGCCTCATTTCCTTAGTGTGAATACCTGCATGCAGATATCACTGTTTTATGATATCTGAAGACAGCAATGTAACATTGCCATCTTCAGATATTGATTAAAGGTATTGATAAAAGTTTTTAATTAATATTCTAGTATATGTTGTCATTTACTGAAAAATTAAAAGCTAGATCTCTTAGCAGAAAACAAATCAGATATTCAGGAAATCACTCCAAAGTTAGCTCATACTCTTAAAAAACATGGCTTAACCATGAGTACCCCAAAATCAAAAACAATAACAAATAATTGTGTTTCTGACCAAGAAGAGTGTGCTGTGACAAAAAATGAAAAAAATCTTATTCGAGGAACACGCCTATAGAAGATGATTAGTTTAAATACTTAGGCAATATCTTTAATTAAGATGGGAGATAAGACAGGATATCAGAACAAAAGTTGCAAAAGCAACAACAGCACTTCAAAGATGAAAACCACTATGGTCAGATAACAGGCTTACAATGACAGATTACATCTTACTGAAACACGATTCTTTCAGTACTTCTATAAGGAAGTGAAATTTGGAGCCTCTTAAAAGATGAAAAGAGGTTGCTGGCATTTCAAATGATGTGTTACCAGCATCTTCTAAAGACACCATACATCGATCATATGATGAACCAACGGCACAAATTTTGAAGTAATAAAAAGAATCAGTTTTTTCTTAGCCAATACAAGGGATAACATTATAACAAAGATTCCAAGGAAACTACTCATCTGGCTTGTCATATCTAATGGCTTCCCAATGCAAGTTCCTAAAGGACTTATTCCAGGAACTTGAAAAAGAGTAGGATCCAGAATAAACTGGATAGACAATATAAAAAAACATGGCAGGTGCTTAATTTACAAAGCTGAAAGCTAAGTGTTAATCAGGGCCCAATTGGAAGATTTCTCTGAGGAATATTTCCTGCTAACTACTCAACAGTCTTATTATGGACTATGGGAAGGAGAGAAATTAGTCAAAACGTTAATGTAGTTATATATAAGACAATGTACAACCCAGTTGTATCTTCTGAGAGCTGGGTTAGATATAAAACAGCTGATCAAAGACTGGAGATCACAGATATCAGAGCTATGAGTAATTTAGAGGAGAAAAATTGATGGAACCAATGACAGAAATCATATTAAAATTGGAGATATTAGAAAGGAACTTTACACTGTTTAGCATTCAGGAATGTACAAGCAGAGCTAATATATGGTGATATGGTCACTTAAACAGAATAGGAGAGGAATGATTAGCAAAACAGGCATTCACAGAAAGCAGAAAGTTTGGTTTTTTTTTCACTTGGTTATAAAGTAAATCAAACTAGGCAAGAAATTATGTTCTTGTTTAATCCTTTACCAAAGCATGAGAAAACAAATCACTCGTGTTGATGTTTAATGGAGAAAACATACATTTTAAAAACAATAATTAACTAAATTTATTTAGCTAATTAAATGATAAGCCAATATTTCACTTTGGTCATCCAAGCCATCTTTATGGGCACAAAACAGTACTAAGTTCGTGTAATGCAGGCATACCTGCAGGAAGGCAAACACAGACTGATTTCAAAAGGCTGCTCCTACAGTCCCAACTTCTGCCCTCAATAGTATGGTGTTGGAATCTTGTTGACACTCTCACAATAATGGTCGTCTAGATTTTTTGCAATGTGATGCAGTCAATTCTGTTTAGGTTTGAAGAATTTTGTAGGGTTGTGGCAGATTCCCATAACAGACTCTCTGATCTGTATCCATGGCATGTCTGCAACCCCAGAAATGGCAGTAGTGAAGACAATGGACATATTTTCTATATAGAAGCAAGTTTCTATATTTTCTGTATAGAAGCAAGGGATACTGTGGACACCGGGATGATCAAGATGGTAAAGTTGATCTTTAGGTGAGTGGATAAGGATAGCAAATTTTTGGTATTATCTGAAAGAGATGTGTACATATATTTTAAGAATGCTTGCAATTTTTTCTGAGGTGCCCATTGGAGGATGGATGGAGCTCTGTTGATTTTTCGAAAGGGAAAGCCATTGGCTTGGATCACAATAGCCTCTCCACTGAATTCAATTACATTTGTGACACATTTTCAGCCAATAGCTTCCTCCTTGCATATGCAAATAGAAAAATTAAAAATAAAAATAAAAATAAAAAATAGAAAGATGTCTCATCATATTAAAACACTCTGTATTAGAAACAGTTGTAGAGGATTTTTCCATTGTTATCAAGTATACTAGGAAAGAAATTATATTCTTGTTTTAATCTTTAACCCTAGCATGAGCAAACAAAGTTTTCATATGTAGTACCTTCATGCCCATATGAAGCTGGTCTGGATAATAATAATCCTTCCCATAAGGCATATATCCTAAAAGAAGCGTACTCTGCATTATGGGATACTAAAGCAATTTCATGTGAAGCTATCTGCCTTTATGTATAAGTAGCCTAGTTGTGAAGATACTTAACATGAAATAAGTAGCCTAGTTGTGAAGATACTTAATATTAAAACCTTGATTGCTCAAGTTTAAATAAAGGATAAAAACAAGAATTTGTCTAGTATAATTTGCATAGCTAAACATGTGTTTGATAAAAAGGCAGAAAGATAAGATCTGACAATACTGGAAGGCTAATAACTGGGACTAATTTGGAAGAAAATTGTTGACAGATGATTATCAATAATGTAAACTTAATCATGTGGTACCGTCATAGCATCCTATACACCCACCACATGAGGATACATTTCGGCAATTTCAGGATGAAGATTATGCTATTTATCTAACATAATTCATATTTCTACGTATGAATTTCTTTTTCAGAAAAGCCTATCATTGGTGTAATATATCTCCTGTTAACTTCTAGAGATTCCATGGGCTAACTATTTCAGGCAGCAAATGATGGAAAAAACATCAGCTTTCAGTTCTGGTATTAGAATTAGTGACACCCTAACCAAATGTGGTTGTAAATGAGTTATGAACACTGCCACTAGATGGTGACAGGCTGACCAAGCAGGGAAAGTTTTCAATCAAAATAATATATACATGGGACTCTAGAGTGGATGATTATGGAAAACAATCTAATGAATTTAGGTCAAGAGGTAACGAAAATGGTTGAAGAAAAAAAAAAAAACATTTATAAAGAATTCAGCTTGACAAACAGAAAATATTCCATTGTAGTGAAATAAAACTTGAACATAGAGCCAAACTTTTCAAATACTGTATCATCCTAGTTGTTGGACAGAATGAGGAAATGTTAAAAGTTTTTTCCACTTGGTTATACTTTAAATTAAAATGCCAAGAAATTATATTCTTGGTTTAGTCTTTTATCCAAGTGTAAACAATGTGCATGCAGTATCTTCACGACTGGGCTACTTGTATATAGAGGCTAATGACTCCATATCACTTGCCTTAGTATTCTATAATGCAAAGCACATATAATGAAATGCATTATGGGAAGGGTCACTACCCACACTGGTTTGGACCTTTATTGCGGTGAAAAAGAAAAGGGGTGCTCTTCACAGGCCTAGAGTAGTTAGTATAGGGTGAAAGAGGGCCTGATAGTATTAGGAGAAACAAAAGACAAATAGATGTTATGAGAGAGAGAGAGAGAAAAGGCCTCAGCTCTTTTATATCATCATACAGCCAAAGAATATCAGTTTTCCTTTTTCACCAATCTCATATAGATGAACAACCAAAAGACCAACTGAAACTAAAGTGCATAGATAACTAATACCCAGGTGGTTAGCCTTATCTGAGTTAATCGTCTTGAGTTGGCCTTCTCTGCTTGGGATTGCTCTCCAGTCATCCCTGCAATTGACTATAAGACCATAATGAATTAAGATAATAAACCATTTAAAAAACCTCTCATATCAATAATAGACAGAATTTTATCTCTCCCTGGTGAACATTGCATAATGTGGGTGGTCTACACCACCTAGTCAAAAATTTTACATCTCCTAGAATGCTTCTTGCCAAATACAAAAATCGTCTAATTAAACAATAAAATTTCCACATTACAATAGTATAAAGCAGTGGTTCCCAACCTTTTCCCCCTTGTTTTTAAAATAACTGTTTTTAAATACTGACACTTTTATTCAGTGCCTACCTTAATGTAACGCATTTACTTATACTCAGTCAATAACTGAACTAACAATGCGTCAATAACGTCTAAAGTCAATAATGCGTACCACCGGTTGGGAACTGATGGTATAAAGCATTTGTATATCATATTGCTGGTTTTCAAATTCATGTTTCTTTCTAACCTTCCATAAATGGTATTTTAATTCATTTATTATAAAAATCAAAATTCTCTTCCCATTGATGACAAGTGGTGGCTACTGCAAAAAAATAACGTGTTCTGTAGTAAGTAATGAAATGCCCAACACATTGCATAATCTGTTCGAAATACGTAAGGCAAGAGGGCAGCTGTAGAATGCATGTTCTACTGTTTCCAATCGATAACGTATGTCACAGATTGGATCTCCAATGTTAAAGTACCTCCATTTGATGGTATTGACTGGAAGGCAGCCATGTGCAAGATCCCTCCTGTTAGGGTATCCTTAGAACTTCAATAAGTTATGAAACAAAGTGCTGTTGTCGGTACCCAACTATGGAAGTTCATGGCAAAAGAGGTTAAAGATTTCTTTATACCAAATTTTACTTTTTTTTAATGAAAAGAACACCAATGCCAGAATTTTGTAGCAATCTTGGAGTTAAGCACACAATGTTGTAGTATTCAAGAACAATCTCTGCTTTTGTACCTTCATAATCATTACTCCAAACAGGGGAAAGATGAAAACCCAGATAGTACCAGAGAAGGTATGCACATGTGTGATTGGCCTGCAATATTTTATGGATTTTTGAAGCTATATCCTATATCCTAAATGCAGAATTTTAAGACTGGAAGCCCAAATCCTCCATGTTTCTTTGATAGTCGAAGAAATTCTTTTTGAACTTCTTGGTATCGGCTGGAACAAAAAAATTGCACACGCTTACTATATAATTGCTTTTCTTCAGCTTCTGTGATGTCTGAAATATTTATTATGTACAATGAAGAGGAAAGATTATGGTTTAGTACCATGGCTTTAGAAGAAAAGGAGAGTGGTCCAATTTTAGTCTTCTTAGGTCTCAATATTCTTGTAAGTTCTTTATTATTATCATCGTCTGACCTCCATGGAGTCAGAGATTCATTGTGGGAGGTACACACTATTGCAGACAATGATCATTCAACCATGCCTTAAACTGATTCAATGTGTCTACATTCACAAAACACTCAGACAATGCATTCCATTCATTAACCACTTTCCATGCATAGAACTTGCTCCTCACTCCTCTGATCACACCCACTTGATACAGTTTCCAGTGATGACCTCTTGTTCTACCCACATGCTCCCATTCTATGAAAAAATCTCTTCCATGTCAACTGATAACAACCCCTGACTAGCTTATATATCTCAATCATATCCCCCCCCCCTTCCTCTTATTCACTAGGCTTTGCAACTTACATTCTCTCAATCTGTCCTTATACTCCACATTCCAAAAACCAGTGACAACCTTTGTGAATTTTCTCTGGACCCTTTCCAACATCTCCTCATCACTATGAAAACCAGGCAACCAAATCTGTGCAATAATCCATATGAGGACTGATGAAAGCCTTACATCAAAACCTTTCTATTTCTAC
Organism: Typopeltis vanoorti; assembly: GCF_054136105.1. NCBI lineage: Eukaryota > Metazoa > Arthropoda > Arachnida > Uropygi > Thelyphonidae > Typopeltis > Typopeltis vanoorti. Next base: position 89,846,468 of record NC_143565.1, read on the forward strand.
ATATCAGGGTCCTCCACATCATTGCCATTAAGAAATGTGATGTCTTCATAACTTTGCATCTCTGAATTTCAGGTCCTTCTCCACCATCGGTCCTAGATCTCTCATCTCCTGTACTTCCTTTAAAGGTTCCCCACCAAGTGTATACTTCGAACACCAACATTGCTTACCAAATCTGTAAACCTTACACTTTGCAACATTGAACTGCCAATTCCACTTACCTTCCCATTCATGAAATCTATTCAAGTCCTCCTTAAGGCCATAACATCCGCTTGACTCCCAATTTTGCATAATCTGCAAACAGCTGCATATCACTAGTTAAACCCACCACAACATCATTAACATATAAATTGAACAGCAACAATCCCAAAACTGACCCCTGAGGTACACTAGTGGCCTTCCTCTTTTGGGACACTGCACCCCCCTATATACAACTTTCTGATGCCTATCTGACAGCCAGTCACTGATCCAACTCAGAAGTCTGTTATCCAATCCAATCTGTTTCAACATATTTACCAGCTTGTCATGTGGCAGTCTATCAATAGCTTGTGCAAAATCCAAGTACACCACTGTATATGCATCTTCCCTGTCCAAAGTATTTGTCATCTTGTGTACATAAGTAAGTTAGTGAAACATGATCTCCCTTTAACAAACCCATGGTGATAACAGCAGAGAATATTGCTGTTGTCAATCCACTTCTGTATCCCACTTCTCACCAATCTCTCTAGTACCTTCGCCACAACTCCAGATACACAGATTTGCCTATAATTTGAAACTACAGCCTTATCACCACCTTTATGCAGTGAAACAATTTTACCCTCCTTCCACTCCACTGGAACCTATGCTGTTGTAAGACTTATTAAACAGTCATGCCAATGCTACTGCCAACTCCCTGGAACATTCCCTTAAGATGCATGGTGACATGTCATCAAATCCTATCACTTTATTGACATCAAGGTTATTTATTTCCTCAAATACCTTCTGCTCACTCATAATTAAGCCATCCTCTCCTATGTCCTCTACACTTAAAATTCTCATAATCCCATCCTGATTAGGTTGAAACACCCTTATAAAAAAACACCCTCGATCAATAAATACCTCAACAATGTTTTCTGCAGCAGTTTTACCATTCTACCATTTCCATTAACATCATGTTACCATGATCATTCTTCCTTCTACTCGCCACATATCTATACTGCAAGGTTGGAGTAATGCAGAAGTCATTATTTCAACCTTGGTATCACTTCTGAGTCCAGCTCCCACTGATGAGACCACAACAAAACTGGTGTGAGTAGTGATCCTTTCCATAATGCATAGCATTATACATGTCCATAAGGGCATGTGCTTTGAATTATGGGATACTAAGGCAAGTGATGTGAAGTCATTAGCTTCTATATATGAGTTGTCCAGTCCTGAAATTGCTTCAGGCACAAACTTTGTTTGCTTGCACTTGGATAAAGGATTAAACCAAGAATATAATTTCTTGGCATCTTTAATTTATAGTATAATCAAGTGGAAAAACTTCCAAAATCTATCTCCAATCTAGAGTATTTTAATAAGGTGTGACACCTTTTAGCTACTTGTATATGAAAAATTGACCATTGCATTACTTCAACTTTTGTATCACTTCTGGGTCTGGTTCCTACTGATGAGACATCAATAAAGCATTATACGACCTGTTCGCACAAGTTTTTAAAGCTTTGCTAAGGGAATCAGAGAGAAGTACTAGAATCCATTGTCACCAGAGGTGAAACCATGGTCCTTTATTATAATCCTCTTTCCAAAAGGGAATCCATGGGGTGGCACAAACCAGGTGAAGTGCTGCCAAGAAAAGCCAAGGTCACTCAGTCCATCAAGATGTGCTTTTGTGCTGAAGTGGTTGTTTTCCCTGAGATATGAGCAGCTATGCTCATTGGTGGAGTGAGCCTGTCACTGAGTGGAACTACCGCTGAGTTAAATGATCCTTTGGTTCACTCGCTGTTGGGTAATCTGAGGGATACGAGAGTTTGGAGAGGTAGTCCTGCACTTCAACATACCTCAATAAAGGTATGTTGAAGTGCAGCCTGGGTAAGGACCGTTCCCATAATGCATAGCATTATACATGTCCGTAAGGATATGTGCTCTGCATTATGGGATACTAAGGCAAGTGATGTGAAGTCATTAGCTTCTATATACAAGTTGCCCAGTTTACAGCTGAAATTACTTCAGGTGCAAATTTTGTTTGCTTACACTTGGATAAAGGATTAAACCAAGAATATAATTTCTTGGCACTTTAATTTTATACCAAGTGGAAAAACTTCCAACATCTGGGCTGTAGTGAGGGTGTTAAATCTCCTAGAAGCCACTGTCTTTCACTGCAGACTCTGCAACAGTAGCCATATGTACTGGAGCATTGTTGTAAAGCAGGCGAACACCATGACTCAGCATAATATTCTGCATTCACAGCGGAATTTTTTTCCTTGAAGTCAATCAAGAGAATTCTCCGGCAATCCGAAAAGATTGTTGCCATGATCTTCTTGGTGGACTGAGTGATCCTGATTTTTCTTGGTGGCACTTTGCTTGGTTTGTGACACTCCATGGATTCCCTCTTGGAAAGAGAATCATAATAAAGGACCATGGTTTCAACCCTGGTGAAAATGGATTCCAGCACTTCTGATTCCCTTAGCAAAGCTCCAAAAACTTGCAGGAACAAGTGACACGATGCTCCTAAATTGAAGAGAGAAGGTGGATCACACATCTTGCACTGACCTTTATCACGTGAAGCTTCTCATGAATGATGTGAAAGACAGATGTTATAGAAAGCTGCAATCTTGCTGAGATTTCTTTGAGCTTCAGCCATCTGTCATTGAGCCGTTCCTCCCGAATAAGAGAGAGACATCTTCCTCAGTCATCACTTCCACAAGCCGAACATCACAAGGCTCATATTTGATGCTCTCTCTTCCTAGGCAAAACTGTTTAGCCCATTCCTTCACAGTGGAATATGAAGGAGAAGCTTTCCCATAAACACCATCCAATCACTGTTTAATAGCACTGGGAAAAAGCCCTTCTTTGGTGAAAAACTTTAATACAGCATGGTACTCAATTTTTAACATTACAATCACTTAGCATACCACATGTTAGTCAAATGAGTGCCTCCGACAATCATATTACCACTTTGATTCCTAGTGGCTTGTATAGCCATTGAAGTTGATGAAGGTTGTCACTTTTACCTATGTTCATCAGCATGTTTCAAAACAGTTTGCACTGTTGCTTCACTTAGACTAAAATCACGTGTAATTTTTGCTTTCTTGTCACAGTCATATCTCTTAATTAATATGCATATTTGTACTAATTTATAAAGTTATGATAATGACAATGTTATTTAACAAATACTATTAACAAAATAATATGCATTTGCCCAAAACCTTATAGTTATCAAGCTAGTCATGCATCTGTGAAAATTACAGACTTAATTTTATAAGAGATTCTGCATTGAAAGATATTGTTTCTCAATTTCTCTGCAATGCTAATTACTTAAAAATCTGATTTTATTGTTCCATTATCCAGGTGTTGCTGCAACTTTTAGTACTTGTTTTTGAATATGCTCATGTTTTACATTTAATTCCTTTATTTTTAAACTCAATATTTTGTGATATTTTTCAGTGAACCCAAACTGCATTTTACAATTACTTATTTGCATATTAGCCATATAATAATAACAAATCAATTTGGAAAAAAGTTCCTTGTCTATATTATATATATACAGTGGTATCTCACTAATCCGAACTAATAAAAACCGTGCTCATTTGGATTAACGAAAAGTTCGGATTAGCGAATTTCCCCCAAGAGGCAACAATAACTAGCATTTAAGACAAAAATAATCAGATTCTAATGATACGTCAATTTAATTCTGTAAATAAACGAGGTAACTCATAGAAAAAAAGCTACTGTACTGTAACATGAAAATTAAACGTGGCTGTACCAGCCTTGATGATCCATGCGAAGGATGCCCAAAAAGTGTATGTACTGTATTGCTGAGGATTCCAATTTAATAAAATTGCATAGTGCAGTACATAATTTAATTTGCGTAAAAAATATCACTTTCTTGTACAGAACACAAAAAAAGTTTCACAAAATAGCACAAAAAGTTTTTTTTTATTTCTTTGTAAAAAAGTCACCGATTTTCTTTTGCTTCTTGGAAGCTAAACTTTTTTCGAATGCTTCTTCTCGGAGCTGCATTAGCAACAAAATTTTGTGGAATGGCACATCATTCTGTTTAGCCCATTCTATACACATACTGAAACTGTCAACTGCCTCTCATGTTTTACTTTTTTTTCTTTGAGTTCTTCATTGTCATCATCGTCTTCTAATTCATTCTGCATCATCATATTTATAATTTCAGCATCTGATTTGATTTCGAATTCACTTTCGGTTCTACCTGTAATCCATTCCGTAACATCTGTTTGTGAAATTTCAACATCTGGATTTATATTTTTAACCAAATCATGCACGTTTTGAATTTCCTCTTTTTGTGTATCACCATAGTTATCTTGGTAAATTGTAGAAGGCCACAGTTTTTTCCATGACGCTTGAATTGCTTCAGGTTCGACGGCTTCCCAAGCAGCAGCAACTGAGAATGCTACATCCTTCAAATTTATGTTTTTTATCGATGTGGTAATGTCATAATTTTGGGAAATTACATTTAAAAGCAGGTCTTTACAATATTTTAATTTAATGGATTGAATTATGTTCTGATCCATTGGTTGCAACAATGGAGTACAGTTTGGAGGCAAAAACATAACCGTAAAATTTCCATCAATTCATCTGCTGGAGGATATCCACTTTTATTATCCAATAATAAAAGTGCTTTCTGTTCCAAATTCTGGGATTTTAAATAAGTTTTAACAGACGGTACGAAAACGTTGTGAAACTAGTTTGAAAAAAGTTCGATATTCATCCCTCCTTTATGTTGACTTCGGTACAAAACCGGAAGGCAGCAGTTCTTAAATGGTCTTGGGTTTCTTGATTTTCCAATCATAAGTAACTCTAATTTATGTTTTCCTGAGGTGTTTGCACAAGGCATTATTGTGACACGCTCTTTGTACATTTTTCGACCGGGTGCTGAGGCTTCATTTCTGTGAACTAGAGATTTCTCTGGTAACGACCTTCAACAAAGACCACTTTCGTCTGCATTATAAATTTGACCATGGGTTAAATTTAATTCAAGAATTTTTCTAAAAAAGCTTTTTGGAATGGTTCTTCGGTAGAAAAGTGACTAGATAGTTTTTCCCCTGATATTGATAGATACCGAATACCGTGAATGTCTAAAATTGTTCTAGCCGACCATCACTTGCTTTGAATTTCTGATCTGGGTAAATTTGTGAATGGAAATGCTTAGCTTTCTGCTTTAAAATGTCTCCGGAGATGGGAGTATGACGACTTCTTTCTTGAAGAAACAACATGTAAACAGCAGAATCAAGTAAAGAAAAATCACTTGTTTTCAGAGTTTGTCTATTGCTTGGTCCTCCTTCTGTGGTTGAAACATAAGTTAAAATCTTATCTTTGTTTTTTTTATGTCACTGATTGTAGATTTGCCGACACTGTATTTAGTAGCGAGTGGTACGGCTGCTTCACCCTTTTCCAGACACTGAATTATTTTACACTTATCCGACAATGATAATGTTATGTGTTTTCTTTTTTTAGGCTTCGACCCGGTAGCTATTTTAACGAAATAAATTTTAGTGTTAAAAACACTAAAATAAAAAATGAAGTCAACAAACAATAAAATTGTCACTTTTAAAATTTATCTGAAAAATAAAATCACTTACTAAAACAATCGATAATCATTCACTGAAAACTTACGAAAACACAAAACAATAAACAACAACTCAGACGTTTCATTTCAATAACCAAAGAAAAACTGAGGTTTATATACAACCAGGCTTTAGGCAAAGTCGTAGTTGTTGAAGGAACGTAAAGATAAACAAACACTGCAATAGTGGTGACTAATCAGTTCATTAAGGACAGCGGTGATACATGCCGACAATACGGTACGTACTGTACAGTATAAAAAAGCAAACTTGAACACACAATAAATCAAAATAGGTCTACAGTATAACCGTATTTCAATCAACAATCGACAGTATGAAAAAAATACTGTACTGTACTGTAATAATAATAAAATAAATAATAACAGTTAAAATAATAATTATTAAATAAAAATAATAGTACATAAAATAATAATATGTAATAATTAAAACTTTTTTTTTCTTTCAAATCGCAGTTCGAATTACTGGAGGGTTTGGACTAAAGAGGTTCAGATTAGCGAGATACCACTGTATATATAAAAACCTGCCTAGCACATCAGTTCACACAGGCAAAACAGATGAAACTCAGAAAACAGAAACAGCAACTCATAACATATTACAACATTCACTTGGATTAGTTGACGCAATAACAATCACATCCTCTAGGCTTTATTGTCACAGAGCTCACCTTCTGAGTGGTTAAAAACTACTAGAACTACTAGAATTTGACCTGCTACACCATCTGTATATCTTTTCAAAAAGGCTCAAAGGTATATGTATTTTGAATGTACACCCAGACTATTAACACATGTGATGCAATGTTTACACATCGAAAAGTGTCCTCTTCATGAAGCATTAATATATTGTGCTTAATTTTAGGAATCATATGAAGTCTGGAAACAATTAGAGGAGTCTTTAATGGGAATAAATGTAAAAAGATAATATAGGTGATATTGCTATTCAGCGGATGAACATACCTAGCACACCCAGAATATTCACCCCTATATATATAGTGCATGTGGATTAGATGACAAGATACCTCATGATTTGAGATGATAACCAACAATACTTATACAAAAATTTAAAAAAGAGGCAATGTTCATTTTCATTCTATGTGAAATAGAAAACAATTTCATTTAAAAAAAAAGTCAATGGAAGGAGGATTTTTATATTTACAAATTTATTTTAAAAATATAATAAAATTACCCACTTACTGTGATGCTGCAAGAGCCAACTTGTCCACTAAATAAACCCAAATATAGTTTTCCCCATCCTTCAGCCATACAAATAATGGAAGAGTTCATATTTACTTTTCCCACACAAACTGCATTCTGAGAACAATAAATATCCATTTAGATATATGCCATTCTTTGGGAAAAAACTATAAATTATACAAGTTTACAGAAATTATACAGAAAAAATATCATCAGTAACACGTTTCTATATTTGAATCTTTTAAAAACTTCACCTAAATATTAACAGTAGCAAAACAAGAAATTTATCTGGTTTGTAAAGGATACTACTATTACTGCAAGGAGGTTCTATCCTCTAAGGAATAAAATGAAAATTCTTGTCATCATTTCACTTAATATTCAAGTATAAGTAAAAATGATAAATGAATTCCACAACTAAGTTTGATTTACATTTTCTTGCTCTTTTCACTTTGCCCTGACTTTGGCTGTGCCTTGGCTTACCATGTACAATTTTCAAATCTGGCCATATCTTGCACGTTTTTAATTATGTCATCTGAAAATTCTCTATTATCATCAGGTTTCTATGATGATCAGTTTATAATGGTCTATCAACACCATTTAATGAAAAATGTAATGCTAAAATCATTAGGCTGCATGCGAAATCAAGTATTTCGCATGCAGCCTCCTTTGCCCATTTATTTCTAATGCTTTCAGTGCTACAGATTATTTCAATAAATGTACATTGTTATAAACTTTCTGTCAGGGTGTGACTGAAAATTTATTAAATCTACCTGGCAGATCAGAAAAGCATCACTGGATTTACAACCATACCTTTTCTGCTGATATAAAATGTCTATGTCTAGCAATAAATACTGTGACAACTTAACCAGTATATAAACCTTCAATTTATCAGTAAATCATTTACAGCTTTCAGAACATACAAACCACGTGTAACATGCATATAGAACACTGAATGTTTGAAATGACCCTATTTTGTCTTCACGAATGCCTGAAGTCTGTGAAGCCACATATTAATGGTGGCACATACAACAACCAATGGAATGCTGCCACTACTCACTTCAATCCACCTTCAAGCTGGCAATGCTGGGGTGTTGTTTCATGTAGGCTACTGTCTCAAGTTCAGACCACAATTTGAAATCAAATTATTGAGATCAGGACTTCCAGATGGCCAATCAGATGGTGATATGTGGTTGAATATATTCGCCTCCAACCACTGTTGTGTGCAGGGGTCGAGCCCTGTTGGAAGGGTCCGCTGCCTACCATAAAAGAAGGTATTGTGCAGGGGCTGTACCACAGGTTGCGGCATGATCTCTTGGTACACCTGACGAAGGTTTTGATCCTTTTATCGTAGAAATGCAATTTGTATACCTCCAATACGTCATCTTCAACCAAACCATCACCAACATGAGGTGATGACCTCTCTGAATTCTTAGTGCTATAGCATATGCTGTGTGACTTCCAGGGCATACCCAATATACCCAATCATTTTGGTGGTTAAATGACTCCCAATGGTGAAAATCTTCTCATTTGTGAAGAGGGTATCTGTTGTTTGCATATCACTATAGGAGTGCCTTTATCACCCTCCGCTGCATAAATTGTGGTGTTAGGAAGCGACTGTAAGAACAACAATAAGCTCTCACCCCAGGTCATCAGTTAGTACACATGACATCATTCTCTGCGAAATGTTCATTTCTTGTGCCATCACTTTCTTAGAGGATTATGATGGAGGCAGGCCTTCAGAGTCCTCACAAGCTGTTGCATCCTAATGCAGCATGGTCAACCTGTTCTTAGGCGGTCAGATATATCTTCTGTATTATTATAATGGTTAATAGTCCAATACACAAACATCCCACTATTTTTAGCATGTTGAAAATAACAGGTAGCTGCATTCCAACCTTGTGAAGTGCTATTACAGCAACGTGGTTCTCATAATCTCCTCGCTGCATGTTAACCTGTACAGTTAGACAACTCTCTTTCTACTTTTACAACATTCGTGATAAACACACGAATGTTGTTGGCTGTGGAGGTGTGCAGAAGTTGTAACAGTATTAATGGTAAAACTGTGTATTTTTTAATTCTTCTGGTTCCCATCTGCCATACGGCCGCGGGAGGGTAGCTATATGCTACCATTCTAGGGAGAGATGATTATGAGAAAGGTGGTTTCCCGTTGCCTTCCTTGCCTTAAGTATTTATGACTGTAACCTGTGTGTTCACGGGGCCGGTTTGCCTGCTTGCGGGATGAAAAACCTCAGATAAACTGGCGGAAAAAACCCTGCGGCCCACGCCCAAGACCGGCTAACTTGGCTATGGCTGAGGAAGATCCTTAAGCTCCTCACGTCATGGACGGGAATCGAACCTAGGACACTCCCTTCCCCAGGCATATGGTTGCGAAGCGCAAAGCCACTAGACTAACCGTGCGGACAAAACTGTGTATATTATGCCTATTTAATTCCTTAAGCATTCTACTTCTATAACCAAATGATGAGTGTTATATAAAACTTAAAACCAATCTTCTTTACTGATGTAACATAATACAGGGTGTTTCAAAAAGAATGACCCGATTTCAAATAATTATATTTAATAATGAAAATGTGGTACAGTTACAAAATAAATTACCAAGTATGAAGTAAGGCCAAAAGTTTCACTCACCACAATTACAAATGCTCAATGTGCTCTCCACCTGCTGCATGGACAACATCAAGCCGATAGTTGAATTCATCCCAAACGTGTCTGAGAGTGTCCTCTATCACAGAATTTACTGCAGCCGTGATTCTGGTTCTGAACTCATCCAAGTCACCAGGTCATCACCAAATGCTTCATCACTAAAAATCAACCTTTGTAAGAAGGTGTCGTCCTCCATGTCCTCTGACAGATTAGCACAAAAATATGTTCTTTTTTTTTTTTTTTTTTTTTTTTGTCATCTACACGAAGGGCTTGCACCAGTTGTAATCTGAATGGCTTCATAAGCAAACGTCGTCGTAACACACGTCAAACAGTCACACGAGGGATGGTAAGTTCTCGGCTACCACGATGAGTGGACTTGTGCGAGCTTCGCTAAAAAGCTTCTTGAATTCGTTGCACATTCCCCTCTGAGGTGCATGATCATCCAGGACTCTTTCCCTTACATAAACACCCTGTTTCTTGAAATTGTCGATACCTATGATGAATGTTTTTGTCCAGTGGTGGATCAATTCCGTAACGTCGTCTAAACGCACGCTGCACCGTAATCATGGACTCAGTCTTGCTAAATTCAAGAACACAAAACACCTTCTGTTGACTAGACACCATCTTCTTATTAACTAAGTGTAGCAGCTATTTGGGTACTAGTAGTGGCATCTAGTGGTCATCATATCAAACTCTGGGCCAAGGCCATTCACATGGTACAAGTCACATTCATTTGTGGTTCGTGATTGCAGAGATATATAATTTTCAAATTGGGACATTCGTTTTGAAACACCTTGTATATTGGGTATCTGAATCTTTCATTGGACTAGTTAGTTTTTCTGTCCTTTGAAATGACAATGTCATAAGAATAATAATCAGTAATTCTGAGGAGCCTCCTTTTCAGAACTTTTTTTTTTAGTTCCTGTATTAAATCTAAATATTTATAACACACCAGTAATACATTTTTTCACCTTTGCTTCCCTCTAATTTAATAATTCAATAAAAATCATTTTAATTTTAGTTAAAAGCTTTAGGTTTGCCATATCAGTTATTCCCATCTTTAATACCTATTTACATCATTATTAAACACATTAAATAAGAAGAATTTTCTTATTAATTTATTCACCTACATCTAGACACTATAAAATAACCAAATAGTTTAACACCGCATTAGCAATGACAGTACAAATGGAGTAAAAAAACAACTGATTTTCCGAGCTTGATATATCCACTTTTGCTAATGGGTAAACGAGAGTAAATTTAGTTACAAAATGTTTTATATTATTACTAGCCGAGACCTCCAGAGAGCTGAGGTCTCACCGAGGGAGGTTTTAATTGTAAATCACCCACACAAGCTGTCATACCTTCTCTCAAACTCATTCACAATGAATGCACTCACCACCACAGGCAAACTGCACAGCTCTTGTAGAGCAAAATCTAGTTCACACATACATCCCTTTCTTAACTGCAAAACTCCATGGATGTATCCTTCTCATTGTAGAACTGTTTAGTTAAATCTAGATTTGTATCTTCGCTGTGATCTCTTGGTTGTAAGTGGTAATGCATTTCTATACAGAAATCTAGGCACACAAGTAAGATCTTAGATATTAAATTGCTATTCTTAGTTCTATTCTTAAAATTCAATTTTAATTGCCAATAATTAAGTAAATTGAGTTTCATAATTCCATAAGGAAAACAGCTTAATAATTATAAGATACATAAATAAAATGGAATATGCAGCATTCTAGAGTAAATATTAATAACAGAAACTCATCTGTTAAAATCTCAAAATATAATTAAATAAAGAACATCTTATTTGGATCCATAATTTGACAGCTAAAAAAGAAACACGCAATGTGCGCATGCAAACACACACACACACCTACATCTCTTAAATTCAGCTGCACTTTAAATGAAAGTTTCCTCTTCGGAGGAAACAATTATTTTCTTAGAAAATCTTGGTCATTCTAAATTTCCTATTCACAGTAAGAGATACGAGAGTTTAGACTTTATCATCATTTGGGTGTACAAAGGCTACTATGACAGTACTACGTGATTAAGTTTACATTATGACTAATCTCTTGTCAACAATTTTCCTCAAATTAGTCTCTTAGTTGTCAGCATAAGTAATGATTAATTTGGAGTTCAGAATTGGATAAGAAAATCCTTGTTTTCATATACCCCTGTATTCCTCCATAAAATACCTTCTAAGAAAGGTCATATAAAACATTCCTTCTTTCTATATTCTTCAAGATTCACAACTTTTATCCTATTCCTATATAAAGAATTTCTAAGCAAAAATGATCTACCACTTAAAATTCTACTTCCACATATATTCTCCAAAAAAGACAATAAGTCATTACTGTTCTAATGGAACTTTTAATATCCATTAAACCTCCTGTGAAAAAACTTCATGTTATGTAGCAAGTTCCAAAGTTTCTTAAATTTTTTTGATAACTGTTATTCCAGTTATCTTTGTAACATAATAGTTACAACATTTAAACATTTTTCTTTCTTTATGAAAGACATAATAATGGAACTTTCCTCTAACTAATTCCAAAAATTCTTCCATGTCTTTTAAAATCTGTCCATCTCTCCCTTCTCTCTCAAAGTTCTCTCCTCAGCTCTTTACCAACTACCACATTCTTTTCACTCATACATGCTCTAGAATGCATAATACTTCTGATTTTCACTTCACAATGCAGTGACAGGAGCAGCTGCCATTGCATGTTAACTTCATGGCACTTTACTTGAAAGCAGTAAAATCTCACTTTCAGTGAAATTAATAAGTCTTTTAACTTGTGTACTTTGAACACATCTCAAAGTTAAATAATCTAATGTTAAATATCAACACTTATTTTGGACACTAACTTAAAATCAAGTGAATTCAATTTATATATATAAAAAAAAAAAAAAAAAAAAATGCTGTACACAAGATGTATTAACAATGCATAAATACATAAAAGAAAAATTACAATTCATTTTGTGCTTTTCTCATACTATAAATATAATTTGAAACAGAATATTGAAGTTTACACTTATTTAATTAAACAAAAAATACTCTAGAACATCTGTAGTCATATAACGATGGTCCACACTACTTTCCATATAGCAAAAAGTTTCATCATTCTATAACCTGTAACAACCTTTCAGAAATTTAGAAACCTATATCATATCACCCCCTTTTTCTCCTGTTTATGAGAATCTGCAGTCTACATACTCTCCCTACTCATAACCTACATTCCATACTCTCAATATCTTTGTAACTCTTCTTTGGAGCCTTTCCACAGTTTTTGTTATCCCCTCTGAACCCAGGAGATAAAATCTGTACACAGTAGTCCAGACACAGTTGTATCTAAGCCTTGTAAAGAGACAAAATGACTTTATCCTGACATGTTAATATTAGTTTCAACACTGCAATTATTCTCTGAGTTCTATTTGCAATTTTTGTAATGACCTTTGAACTTCAATTTCCTATTCACCATTATGCCAAGATTCCTGGCCTCATCAGTTTCTTGTAGCATAATACCACTAATATAGTATGCTGCTGGAAATCATCATGCTAAATTGAATAATTTACACTAACTAACATTAAACTGAGAGCAATTTTCATTTGCTTAAATTTCCAACCTGTTCAAATCATTCTATAAGTGCTGGATATCAGTAGCATCCCCTGATTGCTCTGTTATCTTTGCATCATCAGCAAACAATTGAACACTGTTAAATCCTTCCTAATGTCATTACTGTATAGACTAAACAACAATGATCCAAGTACTGAACCCAGCTGGGGAATGCCACTGGTCACCTTAAATCTGGTAGCTTGACATCTACCATATACTTTTTTTGATACATCATGACTCCAAGATCCTTCGCCCTATCAGTTTTTGTAGTTTAATTGCACCAATAGTTCATGATTCTCAATTCAATGCCTACTGTTCCAGCTTGGTCAATTAATTCTGTAAGTGATGAATATCAGTAGTATTAGTGTGTAGTTTGTTTGCAGAAGGAAGAATGAAGCAGTTGATTGTTTTGTCAGACACAAATAGTTTGAAAGGTGAAAAATATGTAATGAGAGAGGATATGAAAGAGTTGTTGAAAGAAGTGAAATGAAGAGTGAGAAAGTAAAGATTGTAAGTTTGCTACTTCAATATGATAGGATAAAACTTAGAGGAAGAAGAGGCATGATGGCTAATGAGTTCAATGAGAAGATGGTGCAAGAGGAATGGTAAGCAGCTAATAGATGTACAGAGCAAATATGATGGACAAAAGGACTTGTATATATGCCTGATGGACTGCATTTGAATGATTTTGGAGAATTGTTGATCAGTAAGAGGTTAGAAGTGCAAATTCAGGGAAACAAGAGGTATTAGGGACAAATGCAATCAAGTGTGTGTGTGTAGCCACTCCTGGGACAAATGAATGCGAGTGCAGAAATGATCATGAATGGCTGGGTGCAGTTTCAGGTTTCAAATCTAAATGGATTGGCAATGACAGTATGCAAGGGTAACTGTAGATCCAAGGGATGGAAAATATCCCATTCTCTCTGAAATAACATTTGCTTATGCAGTCTTCTTAAGTATTCAAATTCTGGTTAAAATAAATATAAATTAATATTAAAAATGCATCATGAAAATATAAAAATGTGCAAAATTACTATATTACTGTAGTCAAATATCACTAATTTTAAATTTTTATAGAAATGATGGCATTTCTAATAATCAGAATAAAAAACTGCTTATGTTTAATAGCAGAGAGAGAGAATTACTAAAGTAACAGGAGCAGCTTTTTTTTATATTCTAATTACTAGAAATGAATAATTTCTAATAAATAAATAACCTAATGCAAAATACCAAAAATATCACTGGCTGAACTCATATTTTAAACTCATTATGTAAATAATAAAAGTTCAAAATTCATTACAGTAAACTAATTTTACTGGCAAAGGAGAAAAATTCACAAATTCCAGGAGTATAAGGATATGGATTATGGATTGGTCATGACTGTCCTGCTGTTGAGTAATGAAAGTGAGGATGATATGATGGCGCTTCAGCTAGAAAGACCAGTTTGATACAAATATAAAGATACTTTAGGATACAAATATAAAGACTCAAATATCGAGTCCTTATAGATAGGGTGGCCATAAAATAACTTTCCCTCTATGGAGGGATCTGTAGCTAAAACCAATAAACAGAATGAGACCAAATTTTATATTGAGACTTTTGAAGGCATAGGGAGATGATTTCCATGAAAAAAAAAAAGATTTAGTACCAAAAGTCGCCGATAGAGGAAATTTTGGCATTGGCAGAGCCGAAAGCAGTCAAATATTTGCAGTAAATGCAGGTAAAAAGGATTATGCAAATTTTACTGTGGGTATGTGACAGCATTGCCACCAATTTCACTTAAAAAGGGATTGGGAACATTCAGGCAGTTATTCGAATGACTGACGAATTGTGCTCAATGTCCTACCTTGCTTCAGCGTACTTTACTTGTTAAGATGTTTAACCTTAAACAATGCAATGCCGTAGCAGCCCTTCGGTAATTTAGAAGGCTTCATAACCTGCGTACAGGTCCTATGTCAGCTGTAGCACTGAGAGCTATGATTAAGAAGTTTGAAGAAACTGGATCACTAGGAGTTAGACCTGGCAGAGGACAGAAAACAGTGCAAGAAGTGTAAGCATGTCGCACACTGGATGCAATTTGTTGTGCACAAGAAAGGTCAGCACATTGAAAATCGTGTATGTGGTCCAGGGGACCCTGATTCTGATGAATGCGAGCTCAATCACTACATTAATTTCTGTGTCTTTCACAAGTTGTTGTTTTAGTTTAATTATTATTATCATTGTAACATGACGCATATCCAGCTGGAATGAGTGATGCGGTTGTTGCTTACACCTTTGAAATGTTATCATTCCATTTTATCTGCCTTTAATGTAATTATCTGCTTGTTTTCAGCTCAGCCAGTACCAAAATTTTCCCTATCAGCGACTTTTGGTACTAAATCTTTTTTTTTTTTTTTTTTTTTTTTTTTGCGGAAATCATCTCCCCGTGCCTTCAAAATTCTCAACATGAAATTTGATCTCATTCTGTTTATTGGTTTTAGCTACAGATGCCTCCAAAGAGGGAAAGTTATTTTATGGCCACCCTGTATTATCAGACTCAAACAGTCTGATACAACCATATTTGTTTAGGTTGGGATATTTGGTAAGAGATGCAGCAAATTTAAGGAAAAGCCTCTTGAACTTCAGAAACCACTTTGCTTCAGGGGAATAAGGTGGCTTTTTTCCCCACTGGAACTTAATGGTCTGCTAATCCTGGGCAGCTGTAATGGTGGAATCGGATGTAACCTTGGTGCTCTGATATATGGATGTTGGCTTGGTACCTGTTTGTCCATAATAAGAAAGTTGTAGCTGCAGTACCTGGTACGCTCTAGATAAATCCAGAGGTTGCTGGTCTTTAGTGAAGTGGATAAGGGCTGCTAGCTTTTTTGTGTGGTTTTTTAGTGGTCACAAACTGTGGTTTTTTTAAATATCTTGGCCACCTTTTTCTGACCCCCCCCCCATATTTATGGATTTTCAAAAGTCCATAAAGAGGATGTACCTCTATCTCCCCCCCCCCAACTGTAGATGTATACTCTTACAACCTACAAACTAGCTCAACAATTTAGCCAGTGATTTCCTGTACTGCTAACACCGCATCACATATCAAAAACTCAACTTATTTTAAGTCCGGTATACAAGACCTCATACTCTACCACACTCACTTAATTGTCCGTTGCAATGTCTCCTCTAAATACAAATAGAAATCACAACTATGAACTCCCCTCTTCCAACTACTTCCAGCTAACTTTTTCATGGAGATATTTGAAAAGAATGCCCTAAATTTCTCCCCCTTAAACCCACTATTTGGCTATGCTATGCGGACAATGTGTTTGCAATTTAGCCACATGGCCAGGACACCTTACACACTTTCCTGTCCCATTTGAACAACCAATATCCAAAGATCCAATTCATAACAGAAATAGAAAGTAACAACAGTCTGCCCTTCCTAGACGCCCTAGTTACAAGACAACCAAATGGGTCCCTGACCTTCACAGTGTGCAGGAAACCCATACACACAAATCAAGTAGATGCATCTATCAACAGTCATATCATGTCTCCCCCTACCAACAATTAGGAACTATAAAAACCTTAGTCCACCAGGCAAATTTAATTTGCTCAGATAACATTGCACTTAACACAGAACTCACCCCCATAAGAAACACTTTTTTGGCAATTGACTACATCTTCCACCAAATAAAAAAAAATTTGGTGGTTAGGATAGTTGGTAAAAGCTGCTGCTTTACCTAACTTAACCTAACATAACACCACTGCCATCCCCATCTTCCAAGCATAGATTACAGCAAATCCATCACCATCCCCTATATCTGTCTCAGAAAAGGTGGCCAAGATATATAAAAAAAAAAAAAAAAAAAAAGGGGGGGGGGAGCACAATCTTGTGACTACTTATAAACAACACAAAAAAGCTAGCAGCCCTTATCCACTCCCCCCCCTCCCCCAAAAAAAAGACCAGATACAACCTCTAGATTTACCTGGAGTGTACCAGGTACCCTGCAGCTGCAACCTTTCTTATTATGGAAAAACAGGTAGGACAGTCAACATCCATATATCAGACCAAAAGGCTTATATCCCATTCTACCACTACGGCTGCCCAGAACAGCATGCCCTGGATATCAAGGCACAAGATCTGGTGAAAAAAATAAGCCACCTTACTCCACAAAAGCAAATTTAAGTTAAGAAGCTTTTCCCTGAATCTGCAGCACCAACTATCCCAACCTAAACAAATATGGTTGTATCAGACTGCCCTCATCTGCAGACAGTTAGTCCAATGGCCAAGAACATCCAACCAAAGTCAATAGGGGTACAATTATAGGACTTTAGGTCTTCCTGTATCTCTCCTGTTTTCATCTTTCTTACTGAAGTGTGGCTGTTTTAATACCAGTGTATTAATCCCTGAAGATGCAGATTTAACTTTGGCAAAATATAGGAAGTAATACTTAAATATTATAAATATTATCAAGTCTATGTTGTTACAAGGGTGGGAGGTGGAAAGTTCTGATAAACACCTAGAACAAAAATGATATTAAAGCAACTGATATAACCACAAGAAAGAACATACTAGTAGCAGAGTTATGAAAGTAACTTATGTTCTTATATTCTCATATGTTCTTTCTTGTGGTTATATCAGTTGCTTTAATATTTTTTTGTTCTAGGTGTTTATCAGAACTTTCCAGCTCCCCTTTGTAATTTCCTTAAACAATATAAGATGCCAGAGTCATAATTATAACCAAACTATATCTAAACCCACCATTCAGTATTCTCTTCTGATTGAGAGTCAATCAGGCTGGTAAGAGCATCTCAGAATGAGATTCACCACAGAAATGCAGTACAAAAATGTTAAAAAAGAATGGGTCCTTGTAAAAAAATTCTCTAATGCACATTATTATCCCAAAGAGAATAGGCAGAGCTCCTTGAGCCCTAGGTAACTTTTGGAGGATCTGCGAACAGCAGGTTACCCTTGGCCATCACTGATAGCTGAGCTCAAGGATACCAATGATTTCATAGGGGAAGCTGTTTGCTGACATCTCATACCCCTTAATCCAATTGGTATATATTATTGTCTGAAACAGTGAGAGTTCCAAAATCAGTTCTTAAATTGTGGGGTTAAAATTCAAGTTCCCAGTACAAGATAAAAACCTACTTCTCCAGGCAAATATTGATTAATTCAACAATCAGTGAAAAAAAAGGCCTGAAAAATGTTTCTCTAGCCATCTTTCATCTGTCAGTCTAGTACCATGGTAAATGTCATTTCCACAGGGATACACAAACATCACACAAAAATAAATAACAATGAAGAAATAATTTATAAATACAATCAGTAACCTAAATATTCGAGACATCTTGTAATAAATGGAATTCCACAATAACACAACATAAATCATTAACCATGCGCTATTGTGATGGCATCTGGATTGAGGTGTCTATGAGTCAAAGTGTGTGTGTAACATTATGTTAACATTTTGTCTCATAATGAGCAAAGGTTGGTAAGAATATCTCAGAAACCACTGCTCTACGAGTTAAGCATATTAAGAACAGTGGGATAACAGAAATCATGATCAACACTGGATATGGCCAGAATATTGAAATCAGTGTGAGAAATAAGGAATCACACAGCCCAACAGTCACGATAAGTCAAATGACGATACAGAGCAGATATCAGAAAGCAGTATATTTAAACATCTATTTGATAATCTCCCGAATGGCACAACCTCAGAAAATGATCAATGAGGATGTCTCACAACTGCCAAATAAACAAAAACAGCTTGCCAGCATCTTTTGCCACCAGCAGGCCAGAGAAAGGGTGCAAAGAGGGATGAATATTGATTTTTTTATCTTCACACCAACATAAGAACAAGAGATGTGGCAATAGCAATGCAAGGAAATGGAACCAATTATGCTTGATCACAATAACATAAGGCAGAGGATGGAGCATAACATAAGGTCAGAGCATCCTAACATCCTTTGATGCCAGAAGAGCAAGGTACATAATGGTGCGGCTTATCTGAACATTATTTTGCAAACCAAGTATATGTTGACCATTAACCTTCATCTGATGGGCACTTCAAACAAAACAGTAATGATGCAGAGCATGCATCATAGTTTAGAAACTGGAAGAAATTAGTTTTCATATTACTACTACTACATAAGAATGGGATATGAAGGATTGCATCATGATAGATACATCATGAAAGATGTATCTATCTCCACAGGAACAAAGTTGAGGATTTTGGATTTTCACACAGCAAAATATGGATGTGAGACTTGGAACCTTCAACTTGAAATCTTAGACTTTGACGTGATGTTATAGAAGGGGGGGGGGGGGGTGCTTAAGGGTCAAAGCTGAGAGGAGACCTCCGCATAGCTTTTAAAGGAATGCGGAGAACCGACCAGGGCTTCTGACCTAATGTCCAATCCTCACCTTCTCGTGGTGCACCCTGTTGTGTATCTACCTGGATACTGAACGAACGAGGATGGGCTGACAATTTCGGATTTAGCCAACCAAATTGTATTCTTATTGGTTAAACCAAAATAAAAAAAAATGATGATACAACATGACAAAATTTCATGCCAGCTGGGGCGTCGCCCGGTTAAACAATGCCCCCCCCCCCTGTTGTTTTCGCCAGGAAACCAGGGCGAACAGCGAAAAGTCAGCTACTGGAAAAAATCTGAAAACAAACCCCAACTCAACATCACCAGAGTTAAAGATTGATACTATCAACATAAGAAGCCTGAATGGCAAAGAATGGAGCTAGCTGAGGAATTAGATAAGTACCAGATCGACATAATAGGGGTGACTGAAACAAAAAGAGACAAAAACTGGTGAGATCTTTCTGAGCAATAAATACAAAATGTAATATTCAGGCAATGACAATCAAGGAAAAGAAGGAGCAGCTATACTATTCAACACAAAATATGAGGCTAATCTTCTTGAATGGCAATCAGTCTCAAGTAGAGTAATGTGGGCAAATACGAGAATGGGGAACTGGACAATGAGACTTATTTGTGCCTATGGTCCCACAGAAGGTTCTACGAAGTTAGAAGTGGAGGAATTTTTTGAAGCTCACTGACACAATCAAAAAAGAAAAGTTGGTCCTTGTTGGGGATCTAAATAGCAGAGTAGGAAATGATTGTGAGACATACAAAAATATTTTGGGAAAATTTGGAGAAAAGAGCAAAGCTAATAATAATGGCAAATACCTGTTGGATTTCTGCTCAGGACATGGACTGGTTATTACTAACACCATGTTCCAACATAAAAATGTGCACAAATTCACATGGAGAGATGAGGGAAGGAATAAGAAAAGTCTCATTGACTATGCTATTGTTGATAGTGATGTTTTCTCCTTGGTGCAGGACACCAGAGTGTACAGAGGATTTGAAATTGGAAGTGATCACTATTTAGTCTTGAGCAGGATAAAATTGAATGTCATATTGAAAAGAATAACATGTAAGAAAGTTTTAAAGCGAATAAAAGTTGAGCAGCTCTCAGATGTGAACTGTAGACTAAAATACACAAAGATTATTGAAGAAAAAATGAAAGAGTTTGAGAACAGGAATCAAACCTTGGAGATTCAGTGGCAAACTCTGAAGAAAACATTGATTGATTCTGCCAGAGAGGCATGTGGTGAGGTTGTCTGTAAGGATAAAAAAAATCTGAACTCCCTGGTGGACACAGGAAGTTAAAGAGGCAGTGAAGGAAAAGAAGAAAGCATATCAAAAGTTCCTGGAAAATAAGTCAGCTTTTGCTCTTAGAGAATATAGAGACAAATGCAAGAATGATAAACACTTTGTAAAACTAGCTAAACAAAAGTCATGGGAGTACTTTGGCAAGAATATAGAAAATAAATATCAAGAAGGTGGCAAAATATTCTGGAGGTTGTTGAAGAAGCTTAGGAATGGAGGAAAGAGTGCTGTAAAAGGAGTTAGAGATGATAAAGGTGACATGAAAACAGGAGAAAAAGATATCCTTGAAGTATGGAGTAATTACTTTGAAAAACTGCTAAATGAAACAAGCGGTGATGAACAGCACAGTGGTAAAAAACACTGACCAGGCATGCAGTCAGGAATACATATCCATACTTGAAGTAGAAAAAGCCATCAAAGGTTTGAAATGTGGAAAGGCAGCAGGAGCAGATGATATTCGACCAGAAATGCTCAAGTATGGTGGTATAAGAGTCTTACAGCGGCTGCACTGCATAGTTCAGAAAGCCTGGACAGAGGGACGAATTCCCAATGATTGGAGTAGAGCTCTCATAGTACTCAATATATAAAAAGGGAAATAAAACTGAATGTGAGAATTACAGAGGTATTTCCCTACTGAGTGTTCCTGGCAAGATCTATGCAAGTATACTTGAGAAACGGTTGAGAATTGTGGAAAAAAGCTTGGTGAAGAACAAGCTGGATTCAGGCCAAATAGAGGCTGTCAGGATCAGATCTTCACTTTACGCCAAATAGTCGAGAAAGCATGGGAATATAACAAAGATCTGTATTTAAGTTTTGTCGATTTGGAAAAGGCATATGACAAGGTGCCAAGAGAGAAGCTATTCAATACGCTGCAGTTATATGGTGTCAGTAGGGCATTATATCAAGCAATACTTAGTCTTTATTTGAGTTGTAAGTCAGCAGTTAAAATTGAAGGAAGTACAGGAAGATGGTTTAGTGTTAAATCTGGTGTGAGACAAGGATGTACATTATCCCCTCTGTTATTCATTATCTACATGGATCACATTATGAAGGAATGTGGTATTAAATATGATATCAAAATTGGAGATGTTAATGTCAGCTCTTTGCTTTATGCGGATGATGTTATACTTCTAAATAAATCTGCTACAAGTCTGCAAGATTCTCTGACTAAATTGAATAGCTGTTGTAATAAATATGGTATGAAGGTCAGCAATAAAAAGACAAAGACAATGAAAATAGGCAGAATCATTGAAAATGTCAACTGTGTTGTGAATGGAGAACCTGTGGAACAAGTAAAACATTTCAGCTACTTAGGCACGATTTTTACTGAAGATGGTAAATTAAATATAGAAATAGACAACAGAATCAGCAAAGCTGGTATGGTGGGAAGTCAAGTGAATAAATTCATATGGAATAAGAGAGAAATTAGTTGGAACACTAAATTAGCTGTATACAAGACAGTGTTCAAACCAGTTTTAACTTATGGATCTGAGAGCTGGATCAGAAGTAAAACACTTGACCAAAGACTAGAGACCACAGATATGAGAGTCCTGAGAAAGATTATAGGCATGAACAGATGGCATCAATGGCAATATCATATTAAAAATGAGGATATTAGGAAAGAACTTGACATTGTCAGCATCCAGGAATGCGTTAGCAGAGCTAATCTCAGGTGGTATGGTCACTTAAACAGAATGGGCGAGGAAAGATTAGCAAAACAAGTGTTCTCTGCTAGGTTGGCAGCAAAATGACCCAGAGGAAGACCAAGATATAGGTGGATTGATACGGTACGAAGTGCCTTAGACGATAGAAATATAATATCTGATAATGTTGGAATCTTGACAAGTAACAGACTGATTTGGAGGTAAATTGTAGATAGGAAGTTAGGAATGATGTAATTTTTTTCATGTAGTACTATCATATCCTGTACACCCCTTGAGGGTACATGGCAGGAATTTGATGATGATGATGATGATGATGATGTTATAGAACACTATTGAGGATATCATATACTGAAATGCAGTCAATTGATGCCTGTTAGAAAAGAATGGCAGAACTTTAAGGCTACTTAAAAATGCTGACAGAAGAAAGCTGAAATACTTTGGACACATTGAAGGAATGAAAGGAGGACTTCTCAAAACAGTAATAGAAGATAAAGTTCCTGGAAAAAGAGGAGGAGGAATAGACCCTCAATAAGATGGATGGTGTGTCTGAAGTGAATGATCTTCAGAGAGTTGAAGCCTCCAGAAGGGCATACAACAGGACCACCTGGTGAGGACTGGTGTGGTACATCACCGAGGAACAGATTGACGATACAGCATCTGATGATGTCCAATAAATAGATGATAAATGGATGGATGCATCATCTAGGAATGGTTATATGAAATGATAGTACCTTTACTTTAATGCAATGGCCTCTATCTCTCATGGACTGGAATTTCAATCCCAATGAGCATTTTAGTGATATAATGAATGGATATTTGTGACAGGAACTACACTACTAAAATCTCATGCCTTAGTATACTCAAGGTAGTAAGTACAATGTGCTATTCAGTGAATATCACTAATAAAAAAGAAATTGGTTGCTCAGTGTAAATACAATTAAATTTAATGCTAGAATTCAAGTTACAATGAATGTTATTTCAAAAAAAAAAAGAGTACAAATTATAAACCTCTAAGTATAAATAAAACCAGTAATTAGAATAAAGCCACGAACTATAAAAGAGAGAACAACACATACACAACACGAGGAACTACAGTAATACCAGTGATATTCATTATTCCATTATTTTTGAGACAGGCAAGGTGAGAGCAATATTTTTTTTTTAATTAAATTAATTTTTTATTTTTAAATAGGCTGAATGTTGAGTATATTAAAGACTGCTGTTTGGTGCCTCAGAAGCTACTCCAAATGTCTGATTTAAAGAAGTCTACTTCAAAGAATTAATATAATCTTAAACTTTCATATGTTAATCTTTATTGTTACTTTAATGCCTTTCTTTATTCCACTTCAACAGAAAATCTGAATGTAAAGGGTCCATAAGCTTAGTTTTAATTCCATGATGATTACAGATAAACTTATTAATTTTCAAATAACCTAAGGGCCTGATTAACCTCCCTACCGGCCAAGGTGGATGAAATAGTGAGACCAAATTGCACTTCTTATCCATGTTATTCATTGGGTGTTACAGAATCATATCTAGATTTAGCTAGATGTTTATAGATGTCATGGCTGGTTGGAGGGAGGGTTAAAACTAGACCTTCATTATACCTACAACATCTCATGCATATCTATCAAAGAAATATTTATATATATGTGTGTGTGTGTGTGTGTGTGTGTGTGTTACGGTTAAAGTGAATAATTCCTAGAGGAGTCTGGTAAATGTAATAAAAACATGTTTATAGGTTTTCATTCTCAATAGAAATTACAACAGCTTAGGTTAGGTTAGTTTAGTTTATAATGAAAAAAGTAAGAAAAGTACCTCTTTTGCACTCAATGAAATCAGAAATCATTATAAACTAACCTGGATGTCGCATGTCGAACCAGAGTGTAGTCGTAGTCTGTCGTGGGCAGATTAATGGGGATGAAAGATACACGTTGTTGTGGGCCGAGCTTAATGATTGCAGGCAGATAAATGGGGATAACAAATAAAAGTTGTTGTGGGCAGATGAATGGGGATAATAGAAAAATCAGAGAAGAACAGATCAATGTTTTTCTCCATTGATGAGGAAAGAGGTACAGCAACGACATTTATCTATTATCCCCATTCATCTGTCCACAACGACTTTTATTTGTTATCCCCATTTATCTGCCCGCAATCATTAAGCTTAATGATTGCAGGCAGATAAATGATCTCAGCCCACAACAACGTTTATCTTTCATCCCCATTAATCTGACCACGACAAACCACGACTACACTCTGGTTTGACATGCAACATCCAGGTTAGTTTAGGTTAGGTTAGGTTAGGTTATAATGATTTCCAACCGATAAAGATTAGGTTAGTTTATAATAATTTTTTACTTCATTGAGTGCAAAAGAAGTGCTTTCCTTATTTTTTTCATTATAAACTAACCTAACCTGTAATAATTTCTATTGAGAATGGAAACCTATATATACAACCTATAAACATGTTTTTATTACATTTACCAGACTCCTCTAGGAATTATTCACTTTAACTGGTTAAAGTGATTAATTCTCGTAAATATTCACTTTAATCGGTAATTATTAATAATAACCGGATTTATCACTTTAACCGTAATGTATATATATATATATATATATATGTGTGTGTGTGTGTGTGTATATATATATATCGTAAAAATAGAGTTCAATGATTTAAACCGAGAGTTAGGTAAAAAAAAGGTTTAATAATAAAACACGACTAGTTTCGGCTTATAACAGCCTTCATCAGGTGACATTATAAAATATATATATATATATATATATATATATATAATAAGCAGAATTAATAGTACATATTCAAAAAAACACGAATTATTACTTTAAGATGATTTCATGGACAATATAGGCATATTGTCCATGAAATCATCTTAAAGTAATCACATTTCTGAATTATTTTATTTATTTATTTTATGGGTATATTTCCGGGAAAACTCCCATGTTACTCCTCTTAAAAACTATTATTTTTACGGCTATTTTGCCTGCTTTCGTTTAGGAGTGCCCCTTTTTTAATGTCATTGGCATTTTACTCAAGATTTCTTAGGGCATTACAGATGTATTTTAGAGACAAAGATAGGCAGAATAATAGAGGAAGAAAATTCTGTTGGAAGCTCCATAACATAAAAATTAGGTCACAACTCTGACCAACAGGCGATAACACAAGCACTTCAAAGGCAGAAACACCAAGCCGACATGACATATATCCACTTCCCCCATGAGTTCAGATGATGATACACGGTCGAAACGGCTCGTACCCCGTTAACCCTCTCCCAGCCCCCTTTTCCCATAAACCCTTCCCCTTCCTCAAAAAATTCTATTTTCATCCTACTTTTTCATCTTTTTCCCACCCTACAATAAAAAGCGCTCCACCCACCCTTAAAAATAATATATGTATATATTATATAAAAAAAAAAAAACGGATTTTTTTCAAATTAATTCTCCCACATTGCCTCAACCCCCCCCCCACTTTTTCAAAAATCCCCTTCCCTTTTACACCCTAACAGCAGAAGTATGCACATCACAGAAAGACAGACAGACAACAACATCCAAGAAAAGGTATGTGTGAATTTTCTTCCTCTATTATTCTGCATATATTTGTCTCTAAAATACATCTGTAATTCCCTAAGAAATCTTGAGTAAAAATCCAATGACATTAAAAAAGGGACACTCCTAAATGAAAGAAGGCAAAATAGCCGTAAAAATAAATATTTCATTTTATTTTTTAAAATCATTGTCATCATCACATGTTTCCATATGTATTAATAAACATTAAGTGTTTCTTTTATATTCGGGAAAACTATGTATTTCCATAAAATTATGATATAAACATTTACTGTTTTAAAATAGAATGCTATCTTAGGTATTAACTGGTACTATACACTAATTAAATTAATTAAAAGATTAAATAATATACATCAGCTTCAAAGCATCTGAGATAACCATCATGTGATGCAGTAAATAATGAGGTCTGCTGAGAAAATGCAGTTACATAAATAGCACTGACTGTTTTTTGATGTTCTGTGTAGACTACGACATTAGCTGGATCCTAAAAAAAAACGAGACTGAAAGTTAACTTTTTACATATAAAACCATAAAATCATCATTTAAAAAAAATCAAATGAAGCACTTTACAAAAAATTTTCAAACTTATTTTTGAAAAATAAGGTATCTGCATTTTGTAAAGATAATTTTTAAAAGCAGTTTTGTGTTAACCGTTCTGGTGCAATGAATTCATTGGACTTGTAATTCTTTATCCCTTTGCTGAAATTGCAACAAAACTACTGGATTAAGTTATTTTACCAAGCAATTGGCTCACACACTGTGGGCTATTGACTACTAGTATTTATATATATATATATATATATATATATATATATATATATATATATATATATAAGCTACTTGTTTTGTGTGACTTTTTCAGGGAGATTTGTTCCGAGATATTTGTTTGTTTTAGTCTACCGTTATGTGGTAGACCATAGTAGACAAGATATTATTGGGTGTTTGGTTTGCCCATTTTGTGTTTAAAAAGCATAACCTGATCAGTATGGTTTGGAGAAATTTGTGTTTTGCAGTCTACTGCTTGGGAGATTAATGGGTTTGGGGTGGATGTAAAGAATTTTGCAGCTCTTTTGCATAGGAAAGTTTTGATCTCAGCTCTCGGTGAAGCTGCATATTTCTTACAAACCATAATGCATGTACCACCATTCATAAACATTTGCTTTGAATTATCTGTAGTTTGCTAACATTTGAATCTGCTGTGGGACTCCATGTGGGTAAACCATATATCAGGACTAACTTGATCAGCATTTTGTATAGAAGCAGTTTAAGCTCCGTACATAGAGAGCTGTGACGATTAAGTAAAGGATATAGCTGTCCTATTGCCCTATTTGCTTTTGAATAAACAAGATCATAATGAGTCGCAAGGCAAAGTCTTTTATCCACCTAAGTATTTAGCTACTGGTTGCCATGGAATGGAGTTACCAAACATGACAACTTCACCTCCAGGTACACTCATCTTCTTGTGAATATAGCACTGCAGTGCTCTTGTCTGCATTAACATTAATTCGTCATTTCTTGAACCATTGTTCTAGTTATGAGACTAGAACAATGGTTCATTCTACAGTTTTTTTGTTGCAAATCAAGGTCGAAGGGAAGAGACCATTATTGCAGTATCATCTGCACATATGGTCACTGTGGTGGCAACTGTGCATGGGATGTTAGCCACATAGATGGCAAAAAGCAGAGTTGATAGCAGGGGGGGGGGGGGGCACTGTGGGACACCTACTGTGATTCTGCATTCAGACAATCTAATTCCCAGTAGATTTACTCAGTGTTGCATTTGCTGGGGTACAATTTGGTAAGTGTGAACAGTCCTAGTGAGAATTTGGCCTACAGGTGTTTGAAAAGAAGCCTATTCTGCCATATTTTCAGCTGCTTCCAGCTGAAGCCTGTGCTAATGTTTTCCACTATAGTTCGCCCACCATTTCTAGATCCCTTCTTGGCTTTGTGCCAAGAATAGTCGATTCATGCTGAAGGGGAGAAAGAAATGAAGGATGTACGAATTGGTCGCCAACATGCGAAATCACGTGCTTTCTTGTCTGTCGCTGTACTAGTACTAGCTTGATTTTTGTTGTTCTCTTTTTGCATTATTTTTTTTATTATTAATTTGTATGATGGATCCAGTACAGTCAACAAGTTCTGTTGTTAAACGTTCCAGTAGCTCTTGCAAAAGAATATTGAATAATGTGCTGACATTCTGCGAAAAAGAATCGTCAGAAGGTCGTCTTCTTGTTCCCCTTTCTCAAATCATAAAACGTGCCAGTGCAATTGCGGGTATCGGGGTCGACTGTTAAAAGAATTCGTAGGGAATCAAAAGGTGAAGGTAAGCCAAAATTTAAATCTCCTAAAAAAAAAAAAAAAAGCGCCATAGAAAGAAAACCATCGAAACCGTAGCTTTGAATGATTTTGATGTAGACGTTATAAGAAGAGCTATTCACGAATTTTACATATTCGAGAAAAGAGTGCCAACTGTTCCGAAATTGATTCCTGTGCTTAAAGAAAAAATTAATTTTCCTTGGAAAAGAGAAACTTTAAGGAAAATACTTCACGAAATCGGATTTTTAAAAAGTCCCAGAATAAAAGGAAACTTATCATGGAGCGAAGTGACATTGTTTTATGTAGAACGCAGTATTTGCACGTATTAACACTCTACGTACATTTTTCCAACTGTTATACAAGCAAAATAGTTACACTTTAAAAACAGCAATGTTCGTAAAAGAAAAGCTAAATTTTCCGACCTGTAATAATAAACAAACTCAGTTTGTTTATTATTACATCCCAGAAGACAGACTGATTACCCTATTATCGGAATGGATTCTCCTTTTTCTGACATGCGCAGTAGTTTCGAGGGACCTCAAATCGGTGGGTGAACTATACCCTGAGAACTTGTTTGGTAGAATGGCTCTCTCCAAATTGCTCATCAAGAATGACATTTAATTCTTCAGTGAATTTCTGCAGTCTTATTAGGCAAACATGAAATGACCACCCAGTCAGTTTGCTTTCCTGCAAGCAAACTGACTGGGTGATCATTTCAGTGAAGGTGTGCTGCTTTTCCTAGTTTTGGGATTGAGATTACATCAGCTACTTTCCATTATTCTGGGAAATAATGATATCTTAATATTGCATTAATAACAGCAACGTGTATTATGACTTCATGAAATAGGCATTTGAAGATTTTGTTAGAAATACTATCTGATCCTTGTGCTTTTCTATTTTTAAGTTTGCTGATGATTTCATGTACCGCATCAGGTGATGTTGGTTGGATAGGGTTTACGTATTCTGTGCACCCAGGCATGTACTTAACTTATGAAGTCTAGATCCACATGGATGCTGTTTGGATCATACTACTTCTCTAGGCTGTTGACAAAAGGTTCAACTTTGTCTATGTATTTGTAAACCAGACTATGGATTGGACGGATGGGGTTTACGGTCTGTACGTACAGCTTAGTCATTTTCCAAAGTGTCTGATCCTCGGTGTTTAAGGACTGAAATTTTGTCTCCCACTATTGATTTCAATAGTTTAAAGTACATATTGAACTTTTTTGTAGCCAACTGGCTGTTCTTTTCACAGATCAGATTTTCAATCTCATCTGGAAATCAGTCAGAGTCTGTGCATGGCACATCCATGATAGCAGCTGTTAATACAGTTATCTGCTCCAAGATCAAAATTGAGTGGTTGATTTTTTTTCCCCTTTGAGTTGATGGTTGGAACTGGGCCAACAGATTTGAGCAGAGTGGTTCTTAGTTATGTCCAGTTGACAGTTGGGACTAGATCTGGCACAATATTTTGTACCATTGTTATGTCAAAGACATCATTAAATCTTGCTACATTGTAGTACATGGGTCTGGAGGTCCTATAATCATAGTGTGCCTCGCAGAAGCCAAGTTGTTCATGCCTCCTTCTACCATTTCGATTTGTGGTTCTACTGTTCCAGGCTGTGTACTTATCAGCTTAGCATTCAGGTCTCCTGCTACTAACCCTTCTTGGTTTTCGTCTAGAATTTCAGTTAAGTCTGTGTGTCCAGTAACTGTTTGTTTGGAGAATTATATATGGAGTATATTTTCAGAGTACACACATTTACAGTTTGGAGCTTTACTCCTGTGACTTATATAGTAGTAGTGGCAGGATTTACAATTTCATTGTGTTCTATATTGAGCTTGACAAATCTGGCCATGTGTTTGTAATTTGATAGTGTAAACTCAGGTCAAATTACTCTTGTGCAGTGAGTGATGGTGTGTCAGTAGCAAAGAAATTGAATAATTCTCTTTCCCACCAATGTTCTTGCTTATGTTGCTGTCTGTCCTAGGCTCTCTCAACCACTAAGATGGACAATGCTTCTTTGGGATATTACTGCATGCTGGATTTACTAGTATTCCTCAAAGAATATAGTGGGCTTCTATCAGAAGATGAGCAAAAAAAGATTTGTATGTACCACAAATAGCTGTATGTAAGGGATTTGTAGATGTATGTTATATGAGAGTATAAGTATGCTGGGGGGGGGGGGGGGGGGGTATCATCGCATCATCGTCACGAACCATGGGCTCACTGCCCGTTGGTGTCCGATGCCTCATTCACTATCTTCTTCCACCTTTCTTTGTCCAGTGCACAGTGATGCAGTTTCTGTACACCCATTCCACACCAGTCCTTTATATCATCTATCCATTCTCTGTATGGTTTACCTCTTCTGTTTAAACCATCCAAAATACCAAATATAAATATCTTTATCTTCCGGTCCTCACTCATTCTACATGTGTCCAAATAATTGCAGCTTCTGTTTTATAATTTTCTGCATTAGATTCTTTTTTGGTTGTATCTTCCAATGGAGCTCTTCATTCATGATTTTCTGTATCCATCCTATTCTTAGAATCTTCCTGTAACAAGTTCTTTCAAATGCCAAAATTCTTTTTCTTGATTCCTTATTTATTACCCATGTTTCAGATCCATACAGTACGCACCTCTAAAGATGCATGTTTCCAGTACTTTTAGTTTTGTTTGCAGGCTGATCACTTGACTTTTCCAGATGTTATACATGGCCTTCAGATTTGTTCTTCCCTTTGCAATCCTGATCTTTACTTCTTTTTTACAGTCCAAGTCATATGTCAGTTTACTTCCCAAATATGTGAATTGTTCTACATGTTCTATATCCGTTCCATCCACTTGTATCTTTTGTTTCATGTTCTTCTCACCAAATACCATTGTCTTTGTTTTTTCAAAGTTCATAACAAGTCCAAATCTCTTCCCTTCCTCATTTAAGTTTCAGTGTTTTTTGTAGTTCTCTTTCGTCTTCTTCAATAATAACAATGTCATCTGCAAATCTCAGATTGTTAATTCTCATTCCGTGTACAGATATTTCCTTTGGTATCTTCTTTCATTTTATCCATTGCTCTTTCTAAATGTGCAATGAAAATGCTTGGTGATATTGGGTCTCCCTGTCTAGTACCTCTGCTTGTTTTAAACCATTTCCCCCAAATCATCACCTATTCTAACTGCTGCAACTGCATTCTGATAAACATCTTTTAATATAGCTCTTAGGTTTTTTTTTATCAATTCCATAGGATTCCAGAACTGATAATGTCACTTTCTGGTCAATACAATTCTATCCTTCCTAAATCCTGCTTGTTCATCTGCAAGGTATGCTTCCAACTGTGTTCTTAATCTTTCTGTCAATATCATCATCACCACTTTACCAAGGTGACATGTCAAGGCAATTGTTCCATAATTTTTACATTCTAGCTTATTTCCTTCCTTGAATAATGTCACTAGTATTGATTTCATCCACTCCTCTGGCATTTTCCCTACTTTCCATACCATAATTACATAGTTGGTGCATTTCTGTAACCATACTTTCACCACCATATTTAATCATTTCTCCAGTGATGTTGTCACCAGTACTCTTGTTGTGTTTTAGCCATCCTACCGCTTTTTCTACCTCTCCTCTTAAAATGTCCATGTCATGTTCATTACCTGGTGGTGATATCTGCTTCAATTCTTCAGTCAGTTTCCCAATGCTATCTAAATCTAGTGTTTCTTCATATAACTCACTACAGTATCTTCTCCACCGCTGTACAATTTTTTCTTCATTCATCAATACTATGCCTTTTTCATCTTTAATTGTGATATGTTTTGATTGCCATTTCTATTAATGGTTCTGATCATTTTGTATACCTCCCTTGTTTTATGCTCTCCATAGTACTGTTCTATATTGTTGCATTGGGCTTCTAACCATTTTATCTTATCCATTCTGACTGCTTTTTTTCACCTCATTATACTTTCTTCTATATTGCTCCTATATTTGTTCTGATGTATCCCTTCTCATCTTCAACATTCTTTTCTCCTGTACTAACTTCAGTGTTTCTTGTCTAATCCATTTCTTCTTGATCTTCTCTTCTTCTGGTACTGTTTCTTCAACTACATCTTCTATCACTCTTAGATTCGAATTTTTTTTCTTTGTCCACACTTTTAAGTTTCTCTTCTAACACTGTTCTGTACTTTCTTTTTATTTCTGCTTCACTTATTCTTGCTGTATCTCTTCTCTTCTGATGTTGGGATTTATATTTCTTTTTTAATTTCAACTTGATGTTTGCAATCACTAAACTATGGTCTGAGTCTATATCCGCTCCTTGAAAAGTTAGACACTGCTGAACTGATTTTATCCATCTTCTTTTAATCATAATCATATCAATCATTTTCTTGGTTTTCTCATCATTTTCTACACATTTTCTACACTCCTTTTGTTGGAATCTTGTGTTACGGATCATCATGGTCTACAGCAAATTCTAACAATTTTTCGCCTCATTCATTTCTTTCTCCGAAACCATATTTTCTCATGACTCTTTCCCAACCATCATTATCTATTCCAACTATGGCATTCCAATCTCCTTCAATAATTAGCACATCTTGCTTTGGTATTGTTTCTATTGTCTCTGTCAGATCTTTGTAAAATAAGTCAATATCCTCATCTGTGCTGTCGGATGTGGGTGCATATATCTGGACTATTGATATGTTAAATGGTTTTGCCTGAAATCTTGCTACTATGATTCATTTATTGACTGGTTTGTAGCCTAACAGTGCCTCTTGAGCTCTTTTGTTAAGAAAGAAGCCAACTCCTGCTTCGTGTCGTGACCATATTACTTCGCATCCATTGATCTTTCCAGATGATGTCCATCACATCTGGGTATCCTAGTATATCACACCGATATCTCTTCATTTCCTCACGAAGTAATTCTAATTTTCCTGACATCCAGAGTGTCAGCACATTCCATGTTCCTACTGATAACAGTTCTGTTAGTTTCAGTTTCTGTTTCCTTTCGATATCCCACTTTTTGATCTAACCATGATGACTCGTTTGGTATCATGGGCCTTGTTGATCTCAGCAACATCAGAGCCGGCATGTTTTACTTGAGGAAAATTAAATAGCAGTAAGATCAGAAAGGAGAACAGCAGACAGAGTGAATGAATAAATGCCAGGTAAAGTAAAGAATGGAGATAAATCAAGAGATTAAAGCATGAAATGGGGCAAGTGCAGAAAGTGAATGGCAAAAGAGCAAGAAGCTGGAGAGAATACAGGTATATTAACACAGGGAATGATAAAAAAAAAGAATGAGTGGTGAGTAGATATATGCAAAATACACAGGGATTAAAGACAATCAGGTGATGTGCGATGCTAAAAGAATGAGCAATAGGCATTCAAATGTGTGGATTAGAGGAGAGAAAATGTTCGGAATGAAAGATCAGAAGGTAATGAGCAAGATTCTAATGAAAAGCTAATGGTGTATGATTAGAAGTAAAGAATATTGTAGCGATGTAAAAATTGCATCATATAAAATGTGCAAGACATAGCTATAGAATAACACATATGTCACAGTAAATAACTTTTTTATTATGTAAATATTTCATTTTATGTATCATAAGACATCAGTACAATTATTGAACAAGAATAGGAAATTAATTAAAAAACAGCAGTGTGCATGTTAAATGGGAATCCCTCTACATTAACACTTGCATGTTAATGGATTAAAAGTAATGGGCTGAAATGAAAACTAAATTACATTAAAATATAACAGATAAATTTATTCAATACAATTAAGGATAACAATTTCCAAAACTTTTGGAATAGTGAGACAGTTGTTCTGATTAAGATTAGGCCTATGAAGTAGGCCTAATCTTAATCAGAACTTTATATACGGATGTATGTAGTAGCTTAGCATTTTGCCATCATATCCTGTGGTTAGTGTTTTCAATGCAATGTTGTGCAAGGTCAGATTTGTGAGGTTTGATGAGACGAATGTGGTCTTGATGTTCAGAGATATGTTTATTTATACATCTTCCTGTTTGTCCATAGTGAGACAAGTTACAAGAACATGATACTTTGTATACACCAGGTAGCAAGTTGTGAATTTGGTTGATGGGTTTATAGGTAGCAGTGAGTTGATATTTTTTCATCATTTTTGCAACACGTTCAGAGATGCCTTTAATATATGGTATAGGAGTCCTGTGGGCTTCTTGTCTGGGTCGATTTATTTCTGGGTTTCTATTGGATTATATCCATTTAGTAAGGGTGCTTTTTTAACAATTCCCAATTCCTGTTTTAGAGATTCTTTGAAAAACAAATCTTATGTGCTCTGATACTAATGACTTTATGATGCAATATCAGATAACAGTGTAGTAGGAAAGATTATCAGTGTGTTGCCAAGGTATGACAATGATGAGTTACAATGGAGAGCCAAAATCATGAATGTATGCTAGTGGGCCTGTGTGAGGAGAAGGGTGTACAGTTTATGGAAGTATGTCATGTGTTTGAGGGAAGAATGAAATTATACAGGCATGATGGGTTGAATTTGAATGGCTTTGGAATGAGTGCACTGGAGAAAATGTTGCTGAATGGAAGTACAGTGCATGATGCGTGCAAGAGATCAATGAAATATCGGGAGAGTGCTTGGTATTGGAAACAGTAGTGGTGTGAGAGATGAAGAGGGAATGCAAGAGGAAGCGGAAATGGGGAGAGCCCAGGTGGATAAGGAGAGTTGATGTTGAAAGTGGCAGTGAGTATGTGTGCACGTGCATGAAGATGGAGTATATTGTCATATGGGTGGGGAAGCTGAGACTGACCAAATGTGTGTGGTAAGTGGTGATAAAGGTGATTGGGCAGGTGTGGTGGGAAAACAACAACCAATAAGTGGCTTGGATAGGACTGGTTATAACCCTCTGGCAAAAAGAATCCAATCAATGAGAGTAATACTAACATTGTATGTATTTTAAGATTTATTTTTCCTTAATACATAAATTTTGTTCCAATTGAACAGTTATGAATATAAATACAGTTAAAAAAGAAATAAAATTTATTACAAAAAAAAAATATTTTATAGTTACTTTTAACCAGAAATCAGGTGAATAGAAAATCAAACACTGAAGAAAAAAGTATGCGATCATTCTTTGATTGGGAAATATATATCTGATCACCAAACTCAGTATTTTGTCATTTCCCCTTTAGCCCAAATGATGGCTTTCATCCTTCGTGGCATGGATTCAATAAGCTTTTGAGCATTTTTGAAAGAGCTTTTCGGGAGCCCACCCTCATATGTGAGAGCAGTATTCAATGGCTGGGTTTGTGATTTCCATAAGGTTAACAGCTGTTCAGGGGTGAAGTAACGTCTTGAGCAAAAGAGAAATCCTAGTGTTTTAGAAGGTGAGGATGCAATGGTTGTAATGTGTTTATGCCAAGAGAGGCTTGATGTCAGGGTAATTCCAAGAAGGAAAATCTCAAATTGTCTGGAAATTTGGGTGTTGTCAAAAATAATACTGGGAGAAAATGTTTTTTTTTTTTTTTAATGAGAAATAAGATAGTTAGGCTTGTTCTTCTCCTAGTGTCAGTTCTATATGTGGCTTAATTTGTTTTTGAAATACTTTCGTAAAAACCTTACTTGGAATACTGAGGAGGCTAATGCCTATGTAATTATTGCATTCTGCTTTATCTCCTTTTTTGTATATATAAATTCGTCATCTAAATATGCTATGGAGCTATTTTGCCATTCTATCATGTGGTTAGATGTACAGAAATGATGTGCTAAGCCGGAAGAAATACTTCTGTTGTGGTTTACATCACCAACGTGCTCTCTCTGTCTGATCTCCAAACTTTGTGAAGTTTGTCCACGAAGAACAAACTTCACGAAGTTTGGAGATTAGACAGAGAGAGCACGTTGGTGATGTAAACCACAACAGAAGTATTTCTTTTTCTGTACATCTATACAGAGGATAGAGTGGCAAAATAGCTCCATGCCATATTTAGACGATGATTATAGACATCGTTTATTCAAGGCCGAAGTAGTGTTAAAAACTGGCGGAAACCTCAACAGAAAACAGGGTACTATTCTTAACAGTTCATCGAAAAACCTCATCCTCTCTCTAAATCCATCTGAACTACAGCTAGCTAGTAATCATGTTATGTATTTACAACAAACACGCATGCGTGATAATGATTAAGAACAATAAGTTCACTCAGTCTCTGTCACGCGAACGTGCAACCTTAGCTACTAGAGTGTTTACAACGTTTTTATGTTCCTTTCAATTTGCATTTACTAGTATTTTTTATAACTTTTCCGTCAACGCCTTGAAAAAGCTAGACAGTTTGCTAGCGAAACTTAGGCAAAGAATGTTAAAATATGTGTATATAGTCAGTATTAAACAATAAGTTTTTTATGCTTAATAATATAGTCTATCATATTCTTGGTTTGTCTGTCTGGTGATATCCATGTCCATTTTCTTTGAGGTTTTGGATGTTTAAAGAGAGTGTTGGTTATTGTTAGTCTATTATTTGAGCAGAAGTTCAGCAATCTTTCGCCGTGTTCATTGCTTTCTCCATACGCGAACTTTCCGATTACTCTTGGCCAGGTATCCCAGTCTTTGCCTACTTTTGCGTTTAAGTCCCCCATTACAATTAGGAGATCTTGACTTGATGTCTGCTGTACTGCTTTTTGCAAATCTATATAGAACTCCTCAATGTCTTCTTCTACTGAATAATGGTTAGTGATCCGATTGATGTTTTAAATTTTGCTTTAATTATCCTAGGTGAGATAAGATTGTACGACAATAGAGAGTTGTGAGCCTTTGGTTTTAATATAATTGCTACTCCCTGCCTGAAGTTAACATTTTGTACTGTCCATGGTGGAATTCTCCTTTTCCAGTCCATCTGGAGGTTTCGCAGAGTACAATCACTTCCCATCAGTAGTTGTCTAATTCATTCAGTAGTATTTCCAATGCTCCTTCCTGGTGAAGAACTACTCCATGTTCCTATGCTTGTTATATTTTTCCTGTCTATTAGGTGAAGTTTTGTTCGAATAGCATATTTTTCGCCTTCACTATCTTGGTTCCCTAATAGTGGGCACGACCCTTGTTTGATCGGGCAATGGTCAAGCCGGCATGTATCTTTAGGTTGGTTAAAACAGTGTAGGTTAAAAGTAAATAATCAGAATCAGTTAAGCTGAAATGGATTACAGTAATATTGGAGTGGAGACATTGGAGAAATTACTAAATGAAACAAGTGACAAGTATCATTTATCATGTAAATAGTTTCCATAATACATTATGGAAACTATAAATATAAATATAAAATATAAAAAATATAAATATAAAAATATTGCTTGATATATTTTCCCATTGACACCATATAACTGTAGCGTATTGAATAGCTTCTCTCTTGGCACCTTGTCATATGCCTTTTTCAAATCAACAAAACTTCAATACAGATCTTTGTTATATTCCCATGCTTTCTCAACAATTTGTCTTAAAGTGAAGAGCTGATCCTGACAGCCTCTATTTGGCCTGAATCCAGCTTGTTCTTCACCAAGCTTTTCTTCCACAATTCTTCTCAACTGCTTCTCAAGTATACTTGCATAAATCTTGCCAGGAACACTCAGTAGGGAAATACCTCTGTAATTCTCACATTCAGTTTTATTTCCATTTTTATATGGGTACTATGAGAGCTCTACTCCAATCATTGGGAATCCGTCCCTCTGTCCAGGCCTTTTGAACTATGCGGTACAGCCACTGTAAGATTCTTATACCACCATACTTCAGCACTTCTGGTCGAATATCATATAGATATGCATTCCTGACTGTATGCCTGTCGAGTATTTTTTTACCACTGTGCTATCACTGCTTGTTGCATTTAGCAATTTTTCAAAGTAATAATTACTCAATACTTCAAGGATATCTTTTTCTCCTGTTTTCATGTCACCTTTATCATCTCTAACTCCTTTTACAGCACTCTTTCTAAGCTTCTTCAACAACCTCCAGAATATTTTGCTACCTTCTTGATTTTTTTTTTTTTTTTATTTTCTATGTTCTTGTGCCAAAGTCCTCCCATGACTTTTGTTTAGCTAGTTTTACACAGTATTTAGCTTTCTTACATTTTTCTCTGTATTCTCTAAGTGCGCAAGCTGCTTATTTGTCAGGAACTTTTGATATGCTTTCTTCTTTTCCTTTCTTAGGTGTTATTCTTTTCAATATGAAATTCAATTTTATCCTGCTCCAGAGTAATCACTTCCAATTTCAAATCCTCTGTATACACTGGTGTCTTGCACCAGGGAGAAAACATCACTATCAACAATAACATAGTCAATGAGACGTTTCTTATTCCTTGCCTCTTCTCTCCATGTGAATTTGTGCAGATTTTTATGTTGGAACATGGTGTTAGTAATAACCAGTCCATGTCCTGAGCAGAAATCCAACAGGTATTTGCCATTATTATTACAAATTTATTGCGAATTTTCCCAAAATATTTTTGTATGTCTGACAATCATTTCCTACTCTGCTATTTAGATTCCCCAACAAGTACCAACTTTTCCATTTTCATTGTGTCAGTTGCTTTTTCTAAAGCATCAAAAAATTACTCCACCTTAGTAGACCCTTCTGTAGGACCATAGGCACAAATAAGTCTCATTGTCCAATTCCCCATTCTGATATTTGCCCACATCACTCTACTTGAGACTGCTTGCCATTCAAGAAGATTAGCTTAGCCTCGTATTTTGTGTTGAATACTATGGCTATCCCTTCTTTTCCTTGATTATCATTGCCTAAATATAACATTTTGAATTTATTGCTCAGAAAGATCTCACCAGTTTTTGTCTTTTTTGTTTCAGTCACCCCTATTATGTCGATCTGATACTTATCTAATTCCTCAGCTAGCTTCATTTCTTTGCCATTCAGGTTTCTTATGTTGACAGTACCGATCTTTAACTCTGGTGATGTTGAGTTGGGGTGTGCTTTCAGATTTGTTCCAGTAGCTGACTTTCCGCTGTTTACCCTGGCGAAAATAACGGGAGCCTTGTGTAACTGGGCGACGTCCCAGTCGGCATGAAATTTTGTCATGTTGTACCATCATTTTTTTTTATTTTGGTTTAACCAATAAGAATACAATTTGGTCGGCTAAATCCCAAACTGCCAGCCCATCCTCGTTCGTTCAGTATCCAGGTAGATACCCAACAGGATGCACCACGAGAAGTTGGGGATTGGACATTAAGTCAGAAGCCCTGGTCAGTTCTCCGCATTCCTTTAAAGGCTATGTGGAGGTCTCCTCTCAGTTATACAGCTTTGACCCTTAAGCACCCCCCCCCCTGTCACTTCTATATTCATAACATAAGATGGGAGGTCAGAATTCTTCTGACTTTCTGTAAAAAGTAAGAGGAAGAATGCCGTGAGCAGTTCTTGACACAGTAGCGATTGGCCTTAGTCATCTATACCCGAGTTTGAGGAAAAGATTAGTGCTAGGAGATGATGTTACACTGGTACCATATGGATGCATGAAAAGTAAAAGCATGAAAGGACATAAGTTGAACCAACAGCTCTGACAAGGGTCAGAAGCTCAGCTGCTATTTGAGAAGAAAGCAGAGCCTTTCAGAGTCAGATTTAGATTTGTTGACTTTTTTTAACAGATGTTACAGGATGAGCATGAAGCTAGAGTTCGTTTTGAGCCACTTGAGATGTTTATTTTGAACTGCCATGACACTCTTACTGAGTCAGGACTTTCAATCTTTACGCCAGCCAAAATCTCAATTCAAGCCTTTTACGAGGATTACTTCAGTTATTCAGTGAGAAAGAATGTTTGGATTGGGTGAAGCGAATCAGTAATGACACCATGGGATGGATGAGAAGAAATTATATATATTATACCATTTGGTCCACTTGTAGTGCCAGACATTCCATACCAAGAGGAGAGTTAGTATCTTCACTATACTTCAAAAGAGAGGTGATTAAAAATGAGAATGAAAAAAGGAATAATCTTGCTATGTTAAGAGGATGTAGAGGATTATCTAATATTCTGGTAAGTAGACAGATGCAATGTCTTAGGATATTACTTATAGTAAATACTTGGTCACAACTTTTCTAGCTTTGTCAGTGGAGTTAAAATAAGGAAGGTAGTCTGAGTTGTCAATATTAAATTCCATAAATAATGTCATTGTATTGTCTCTCTGTATGGGAAAACAAAAGAAAATCAAGCTTCAAAGATAAATAATCAAAGAGGTCAGAGTGGTTATCAAAAAATGAAAATCAACTGAAAGAAAAATGAATGCAACGAAGCATGACAAAGAAATTTTGAGTCGGAACATTTCATATAAAGGTGATCTGATGGAATTTCAGATCAGGTGTACTT
The DNA here is from genome assembly GCF_054136105.1 of Typopeltis vanoorti. Lineage (NCBI taxonomy): Eukaryota > Metazoa > Arthropoda > Arachnida > Uropygi > Thelyphonidae > Typopeltis > Typopeltis vanoorti. The sequence goes on from NC_143565.1 coordinate 89,887,320, forward strand.
CACATGTATAACATACTGTCCCTGTTATGGTGGAATTAAAGTGTACTTTAGATAGCCGGGGTGGACAGCAGTTGTATAGGACCAGTTAAGGTTTTGTGAGAAAAGCAGGTCTGGCTTAGATTTAAGTGGTAGTGTGCAGCATAAATTTATGATTGTGTTGTTGAGGCAAAAATTTATGTCTATTAATTATGTGATTTTCTGTTTTGCAGGATGTAAAGCAATGAGATGAAGAGGAGTGGGATTGTATGTAAGAACATGTGGTATATTCAGAAGAGGAGATCAGAATAATCAGAAGAGTACAGGATGTTTGAAATAGGAAGAAATCACCATTTGGTTTTGAGAAGAATAAAAATGAGTTATCATACATAAAAGAAAACAAGTACACAAGTTTTTAAAAGCATCAAATTCAAGAAACAGATTCAAATATACAGTATTTTTTATAAAACTTAACAGATCCAATAACAAAATCTGAAAAAAAAAAAACCCACTGACTGCTTCAACCACACACATGTGATGAAATTACTTATAAGGACGGCAGATCAGAACCTAATGTTAGACTCAAGAAATTACAGAGATAGTCATGAAAAGAATTCGTATTGAAAGTTCCTGGAAAGTCAAAAGATGTCCTTAAAAAATTTTGTGAAAAATGTAGGAAAACTAAATTATGTGTAAGACTTGCAAAATTAAACTCATGGGAAGAATGTACACTAGCAAATCACAAAATAAAACGTTTTGGAGACTGTTGTAAAAGTTCATAAATGAAGGAAAGTGTAGTAGGAAAGGAATGAGAGATAATAAAGATGGGATATAAAGTGATAAGGATATTCTGCATATCTGGAGTAATTACTTTGAAAGAGTATTAAATGAAGTAAGCAAAAATATTCAAGAACAATTCATCAGGGATATGTATCAATATTTGAGAAAAAAAAGATCAACAGAAACCTAATATGTGAAAAGGCAACAGGAGTAGATGATATTTCACCCGAAAAAATGTATCAAGTTTTACAGTTGCTGCACTGTATATTCAGATCTCATTAGAAGGTCGAATTCTGAATGATTTGAATAGAGTTCTCACTGTATCTATTATAAAAAGAAAATAAATATGAATGCAATAATTACAGCGGTCTCTCTCTCTCTCTATTGAGTATTCCAGGTAAGATTTATGTAAGCATTCTTGAGAATCAGGGTTTAGTCCAAAAAGATACTGACAAGTGGTTGAGAACTCATCAAAATTTAAATATGCAGATCTGAAAAAGGCATATGATAAGGGATGCTAGGAAAAGCTGTTCAAAACAATTCAAATATATATCCCATATGTGAAAGTAAGCATATCGATACTGTGTGGGGTGTAGATCAGGACTGAGATAGAAGTTTATTGATGTGTTTTTTTGATGAGTTATACGTTGTAGCTGTTTTGGAATACTTAATGAGGAAGTCACAACGTAAATGGAATATAAATTAAAATAAACTTTAATATATATTTCCTATATTTCGGCAACGTCACGTTGCCATCTTCAATGGGAACATTAGATTAAGACACCTGCACGCAGGCACTAAAACAGCAAATGAGGTCGAAGGTGAGAAAACTACTGTTTTTCCTAAAGTCCTGATGGTGCCCTCCTAGCGAGCTATATTAGGTATTCTTGGCCATTGGGTTGAAGTTTTCATGATGTACGTCTCCCAAATTTGGGGCAGTCTCATGCATCCAAATTTGTTGAGGTTTGGCATGGCTAATAGTCTTTCAAATTTATACTTGCTGCGGTGTATTACGTGGCTTTCTTCCAACATATTCTGTGGCATGTATCCAGAGCATGGTTTGCAAGCTCAGAGTGGCTGTACTGGTGAAACCGGATGTAGTCTTTGTGTTCAGAAATTCTGATATTCGCTGTCCTGCCCGTTTGGCCAAAGTAGGACAGCTTACAGCTGCAAGGGACCTGGTATAGACTAGGTAAGTCTAGGGGAAGTGGTTGGCTTCAGTGGAGCAGATAAGGGATGCCAATTTTCTATATGGTCTGTAACAAGGGGTCAGGTCGTGTTTTTTCAGGATTTTGGTAATTTTTTCCAAGGTGCCTCAGATATAGGAATGGTGATAGATTTAGAGTAATCTTTTTTGTGAAGAAAGGGAGAGAGGTTGTGGTTTACTGGTTTTAGTATTTTTTGGATTTTTTAGGGGTTGTAGCCATTGGCTAAGAAAGTGTTAAGGATGTGATTTAGTTCAGTGGTTAGGGCATTGTCATTTGAACAGATTAGTTTAGCCCTGTTGTATAGTGCCTTAATAACTCCATATTGTTGTGGTGGGGGGGGGGGGGGTATTGTTGGTGAATGTACCTGCCTGTATGGGTGTTCCATAAACTGAGAAAACCAAGTTCCATCATGCTGGCAGGTGACTAGTGTGTCTAGGAAAGGGAGGCTGTTGTTTTCCTCTTTTTCCAGTGTGAACTTGATTCTGGAGTGTTGGTTGTTTAAGTGTGTTAAGAAAGAGAGGAGTGTATCAAGCCACATGGACAAATAGCAAACACATCATCAATGTAGCGAAGCCATATGGTAGGTTTTTGTGGGGCAGAGTTTAAGGCTTTCTCTTCAAAAGTCTCCATAAAGAAGTTGGCCAAGGGTGGGGAAAGTGGTGAACCCATGACTGTCCCCTCTATCTGTTTTTGTAGAATTTTTCCTGCCAAGCGAAATAGCCTGAGTTCATGGCGAACTGAAATAGGGCTGAGATATCATGAGGAAATTTGGCTTGGATGAGCTCTAAGATTTCCTTGAGTGGGACATTTGTGAATAAGGAGGAGACGTCAAAACTGACCATTATGTCATTATGTTGGAGTGTAAGGTTTCCTACACTGGCTTTGAAGTGGGCTGAGTTTTTTTATGTGTGATGGTGTGTTGCCAGTATAATGTGTGAGTACTTTGGCTAAATGTTTGGCTAATTTATACGTGAGGGAATCAATGGCCATCCACTATGGGATGTAATGGCACATTTTGCTTATGTATTTTTGAGAGCCCATATATATAGGATGGGGGGGGGGGGGGTCTAGAGTTAAAAGGTTTTAGTTTGTTAGTAACTTCCACAGGCTAAGAAGTGACCTTCTTAAGGACTCAAACTTCCTTGAAATGATCGTTACTGGTGACGAAATGTGGTGTTTTGAGTATGGGCCCGAAACAAAGCACCAGAGTGCTGAGTGGAGACCACCAGAAGAGGGGAATCCAAAAAAAAAGTCGCTTGGAGAAATCAAAAGTAAAGACAATGCTGATTTGTTTCTACGATTCCAAAGGCATTATCCACAAAGAATTCATTTTGCCTGGGCAAAAGGTCAATGGTGAGTTTTATCTCGAAGTTGTGAAGCGATTGATAGCGAGATCGTGTACAGCATGAATATTGTGATGCAGGCAGCTGGTCACTTTTGCACAAAAATGCACCATCTCGTCATTCGAACATTGTGAGATAGTTTTTGAGCAAAAACCAAGTTTGTGTGTTGGATCACTTGCTGTATTCACCTGATTTAGCACCCTGTGACTTCTTTCTCTTCCCCTGACTTCATTTGCTGATGAAAGGAAAGAAATACGACACCATTGAAAACATTCAAGCGACAGTAACCACGACCCATAACTGATATAAAAAACTCATTTAACGAATTAATTGACAGTACCAAACGCTGTATCGAAGCTGAGGGAGAGTATATTGATTGAAATAAATGATTTGAATAATTATAATTGGCCTGTGTTTTATTTGCTATCAAAAGTTCGGTTTCTTTTTGGACAGAGGGTGTATGAAACTGTAAAGTGAAAAAGCAATCTAGTTTAGCCCGTAAATCTATTCATAACATAAAATCCTGCATCCATAACTACAACATGCATGGGGGAGGGGAGGTGGTGGTGATGATGATTATATTATGTATAAAAACATTTTTCAACCTGTTTTAAACCATAATACAATATCAGTGGGTTATAGAGTACTGCAATCTCTTCCCCTACTTCAAAAAAAAAAAAAAATGAGAAGCTAAAGATTCTTGATAAGTCAATTACAGTAAACTGTTCAAGATAAATTAACCTACTCTCAAAACATCATTTGAGAAGTTAAAATCATACATAATATGATTTACAACATGAAGAAAGGGCAGACTATGTATAAAATGTAGAGCTCATGCAGGAATAACCATGGCATATCAAAAGATTTCATCATAACATAATAATAGATAGTCTTTTAAAACAAAAAAAATGTTTTATTTAAAAACAGAAAAATGACTGTTGAAACTTACAACAGATCTACTTAGGCCTACATCACTAACTTGTAGACATGTTATGAAAACGTTTGGGAAAAAAACACACTATCTGTTATTGCATTAAGCATTTCTAAGGCATCCGATAAGGTCTGACATATAAGGCTTTTCAGCAAATTCTTATGAACTTCCTTTCAGTCTGTAACTGAATTTTCTTTAAGTTTCCTCTCAGATCATTCACTGCACGTTATGAGATTCTCTCTCTCTTCAGGTTTTCCTATTAATGCAGGTATTAATCAAGGCTCTGTTATTTCATCCAGTCTTCCTTGTATACATAAATGATCTTCTCTCACCAACCTCAAACCCTGTAGTTTTTACTAATGGTAGCACTCTATATTCCTTTCCCTTACTCTTAAAGGAAAACCTTAGAATGCTCAAACTTCAAGCTTTAAAATAGTTTATTATCAGTACCCTAAATACTGATCTCAATACCCTTTGATGGGGTGATAACTAGTTACCTTTAATCTTATAAAACACAATTTTTTTTTTATTTATTTATTTTTATAAAAAGACCTTGGCTGTTCCTCTTACCTTTAATAATGCTCAGCTTAACAGTCAGGACCAGATCTTGGTTATTTGAGTGACACTTATCCTATCATTGAATAACCACATTGCATCTATAATATCTATGGCTTCAAACAAACTTAGTATTCTTTTCATTCAAGACATTAGTTTTCATCCGGACTACTAACTTTGTACAAATCACAAATTTGTCCAACCTTGGAATACTGCTCTCACATTTTTGGTAGCATCTAAGAACTCTTTACAAAATTTTTGATGCTGTCCAGAAGAGAGCAGTGCAGCTAATAGATGACCTCTCTCTCTCTACAGTCCATTTTTAACAGATGACTGGGGGGGGGGGGCACATCGTGACTCTTCTGTACGGATATTTCCGTAGCTGCATTAAGCAAAATTCAGACTGACAAACTTCATAACACCATTTTTGCTAAACTTACAGTAGCATGAGTAACAGCTCCTCAACATTCTTTTACAGTTGAATTGCTGACTCACCTACTTCAGCTCTGTGGAATAGTCTACCCCCTACATTCATGAAGCCTACAACCAAAAGCTCTTCAAAAAACATACGAACAGATTACTTTTCTCTTCACTCCTACCACACATGACACTGATTTACTATAGACTTTTGCAGTCTTTCATGTGAGAGTAATATAAAAAATAATACAATAAAATCTGCTAACACCCTTTATTCCCCACAGGGAGTAGGCAAGGCCATTTCAGCCCTCTTTGATTTTTGGAGATTAAGCAGACAGTCAATCTCCATTGTTAGTCAGCAAGAGATAGCTGGCTAAGTCTATCAATAATTCTGAACTGCATTTGATGATGAGAGTAAAAAGGACAGGTGCTGCTGCCTTGTGGTCCATATCATAATATATTATTGTCTGAAATAGTGTGCATCCTATGGCTGATATTCTTGGGTTTATGGGACAAAAAAAAAGTTTCCAGGAATAAAAAAACCTGCTTGTCCATGCCAAAGATTGACTAACTTGGAGATCGATTGAAAAAAGTTCCTCTAGTTGGCAACTAAAATCAAATTACGAATATCTTTTTTGGGTGGCCTAGTGCTATGGATGCAAACTCCATTTCCACTGGACTGCTATAAAATATGATATATATATATATTATATATATATACGAAAAGGGCTGGAAAGTTCTGATAAACATCTAGAATATATATTAATTAATTTTAAGTCTTCTTATATATCTTAAAGAAAAAGAACATATTATTACAATTCGATGAAACGTGTTTAAGATATGTTCTTTCTTGTGGTTATATCAGTTGCTTTAATATCATTTTTGTTCTAGGTGTTTATCAGAATTTTTCAGTCTCCCTCCATCCCCCTCGTGTGTGTGTGTGTGTGTGTGTGTGTGTGTGTGTGTGTGTGTGTGTGTGTGTGTGTGTGTGTGTGTGTGTGTGTGTGTGTGTGTGTGTGTGTAAATATATATGTACTGACGTTGATTTACTTGGTTGTTAAACATATTTTTTTAAAAGAATCGAATGACATAAACCAAGAGTAAAGGAAAAAGGTTTAATAGTATCACACGACTAGTTTCGGCTTTTTACAGCCTTCTTCAGGTGTTTTCATAAAAGAAAAGAAAAAACATTAAACATTGAAGATAAAAAACTGTGAACAGCACAGGAAAGTCACTATACATATATAACATGAAAACGTTGTAGTTAACGTATTCAAAGCTGTTCCTTCGTTGGCCACATTGTTGGGTGAGTAATTTCAAGTTTCTGAGGAGGGAAATGATGGGACTGACTATGGAGATATCTATTGATGTGTGTAGGTTTTCTGTACATCGAAATTTTAAGTTTTTCAGAAGAACGGATCAGTTTCACGTCCAGAAAATGTTAGCCTTACTTACTCATTGCATCAAGTCTGGATACTTTAGATTTCAGGACACCATCTACAAGCAAAATCATGGTCTAGCAATGGGTAATTCTTTATCTCCTGTACTTGCCAACATTTATCTGGAAGATTTTGAAGTTAAAGCTATCTCTTCCTATTCCTTAGCATCTAGAATTTGGAAATGATATATGGACGACATTTTCCTTATTTGGAGCCAGACATGATTCTCTCCTGGATTTCCTTGAACATCTCAATAGTCAACACCCGAATATCCAATTCACAGCCGAGTTTGAAACTAATGGTTCCCTGCCTTTCCTGGATGTGAAACGGACCCGTTCTTCTGAAAAACTTAAAATTTCAATGTACAGAAAATTTACACACACCAATAGATATCTCCATAGTCAGTCCCTTCATTTCCCTCCTCAGAAACTTGGAATTATTTCTACTTTGGGACATAGAGCTCGCTCTCTTCTTGACAACCCAGATGAAAGTAGATCCAAGAAATTAATTTTCTTAGCTCTACTTTCAGACTGAATGGTTATTCTCAAAATATTACTAAGAAATACCTTTTCAATCCTCCTAGTCGCCATACTGAAGAAATGAATAATGTTAAAGGCAATATATCTATACCATACATAAGCTCAGTCTCTCAAAAATTAGCCAATGTCCTCAAAAAATATAACATTGGAACTTTATTCACTCCGTTTCATAAGATCCACTCTCTAGTGAGCCGTCCAAAGCCTAGCCATCACAACCTAAAATATCCCAGTGTATACAAGTATGGTGTGACTGCGACATTCCTTACTTTGGCCAGATGGATAAATCTATTGAATTTCGTATGGAGGAGCACAGGAGGGACATCACATACAAGAGAACACGTGCCAGTGCTTTATCCAGCCATATCATTTTTTCTGCTGATTCTGATGATCAAAACCATACTCATACAATCTTTTGGGTAGATCTAACAACATTTTCCGTTGCCATGACGAATTTGAGAAAAAAATTGTAGAATCTAGAGAAATCATCCTCAACCCTGTACATTTAAACAATAATTTAAGCTATAACCTCCCAGACTGTTATTCTGCTGTGATCATATACTGGCACTCACAAGATGCTATACGCACGCACTCACCCAACAATGTGGCCAACGAAGGAACAGCTTTGAATATGTTAACTACAACGTTTTCATGTTAAATATGTATAGATGGATGCTTATGACTGATGTACCAACTTAGAAAAAAGAATCTTGCTGATAGTGTTGCCTTCTATGGTTGAGGCCGAGAACTTTCCAGACCACCCTCATATATATATATATATATATATATATATATGAGGGTGGAAATTACAGGTTTTTACCTGTAATTTCCAGTTTTTAGATACTTCAATGTTTATTACTATTCTTTTCCTTTATGAATACCTGAGGAAGGCTGTTATAAGCCGAAACTAGTTGTATTATTCTCATTAAAATCTTTATAAGTTATCTCGGTTTTTTAAGTCATTAAATCTATGTTTTAAAACGTAACACAACAACCGAGTAAAAGCCTCTGATCACACACACACACACACGATGGAAATATCACTCAGAACACTAAGCTAGGTGCATATAAAACAGTATTCATTCCTATTTTAACTTATGCTAGAGACAATACATATGTGAAATCTGCAGGAAATCAGGAGTGAATGGATTCCATTGATAGAAAACCACAATAAAAATGAAGATATCAAAATAAAAATTGATATTATTAATCAAAAATATGTATGCATAGCTAATATTAGATAGTATAATCAACAAAAAAAAGAACGAAGGATAAAAAAAATACCAAAACAGGTATCTAAACCAAAAATGGCAGGCAAAATTCTCAGAGGAAGGTCAAGCTTTTCTACAATCACACATTGTAACAACGAAAAAGTCACAGCAAAAGACACAAGCATTAATGGCATACTAAAAGAAATTTGCTATAATGATTATTTTAGATTTTTTTTCACTGTCTTCAATAAGTGAGGTCTTTTGAATTCATATTTGAAAAATGGAAAATAATAGTAAATCTTTTACGCTGATGTGCCTAAAGATAGAATTTTCATAGACAGATGCCCACCACCACAAACACTATCTGTAAAGTCCCATTCAAAGATCTACAGATACAGTGATATGGTTATAAAAGAAAATCACTATAACAAACTGCAGTTCCTAGGAGTCTTGCGGTGACAGCAGACTGTATCCACTGTTCACATTGTTCTTACATATCAGGTAAATATAAAATTTTGTCTGTTTTTCTGCTATTTCAAATATTTCAGAAATGAATTTAATATAAAAGCCATAGTCGAAAACTTGAATTTTGGCAATATTTCTGTAATGCTTTAATACCCCTACCAGCCAAGGTGGATAAATAGCAAAACCGAATTGCACTTCTTATCCAGATTTAGCTGGACGTCTATAGATGTCCATTGGGCATCTATAGACGCTTGGGGGGGGGGGTAAATATTTTTAAAAATTAGAATCAGAAAATAATAATATTTAAGAAACAATATAAAATTCAGAAAAAAGAAGTACAAAAATTTCACATTACCATATTTTCATGCTTACTTACTTCTAGTTGAAATCTTTTTGCTGTGGTATCAGAAGAACAAGTATATATGTATCCATCATGAACCTGAAATGAAAGAATAAAATCTCAATTAGCTAAGCTTGTTAAGAGTAAAAGCCACAGCCGTAGTAATGCATATGCACTGATATGCATTACCAGCACATCAGCACAAAGTAGAGAGCTAAGAGTGATAGTGGTAGAAGAATGTGCAGAAAGTGTAAGCAAAGTGAGGAGTTGAATTATGTATCAGGTTGTGAGACAGCTATGGTTGAAGAAAGCCAGAATGTGAGTGAAAATAGTGGCTTGATAGGGAATTGCGATGTACAAGATGGCAATGAGAGCGGTGATCTAAGAAAGAGCGAGAGCAACTATACAGAGAGAGAAAATGGTTTGAATGATAAAAAAAAATGAGGAATTATTTGTAGGAAGTGAGATCGCTAGGTTGCACGCAGTGATACAAAATGCGCAGCGGCAATTAGAGCACCTGCAAAACTCTTTCCAGAGTGATTCGGCTAACGTAAATAACCAGCGTAAGAGTGGGTGAGTTTCTGAAATGAAGGAAAGAGTGTTGTATGGTGACTCGTTATTAAGAGGAGTGATAGATGGGAGTGTAACTAAATCGTACTTACCGGGTGCGAAATTTAAGGATGTAAGTGAGAGTATTAGAGTGCAAAAACAGAGGGTGAAAGAATTAATAATTGTGGTGGGTATGAATGAATTGAAAGGTGATAAATTTTTTATGAGAGAGGACTTGAAAGTATTGTTAAAGGTAGCAAAAGAAAAGAGTGACAGAGTTAGAATGGTGAGTGTTGCCGTGGTATGACAGAGAGGAGTTTAGGAGGAGAGCCATAATCGTAAATGACATTATGCGCAGGTTATGCAAATAGTGTGGTGTGGAATTCGTGGACGTGTGGAATGAGTTTGATGGGAGAAAGGACTTATACAAGATGGATGGCCTGCATTTGAATGAACTTGGTGTGCGAAGACTGGAAAAAGTGTTGCTGAATGAAGTGAAAATGGATGTGCAGAACCAGGGAAACTAGAACTACCAAGGATGGGGGGGGGGGGAGTGGATATGCAGACATCAGTGAGACAGTTGAATATAAAAATGTATATAATGTACCTGAGCCAGCACTAAGGACAAAAAATGGGAATGGGACATTTAGAATAACACATCAAGATAGGGATGGGACAAAGGGATCACTGCATTTCATGTTTACTAATGCCAGGAGTATTAGGAACAAGAAGGAAGAATTTTTTGCCTTGATTGGCTCAAACTGGCCACAGGTTATTGGCATTAGTGAAACATGGCTGACGAAAGATGATATAGTTAGTGGGTTAGAATGTGTAGGTTATAGTGTGTTTAGGAGGGACAGAGAGAATAAAATGGGGAGCGGGGAGTTATTAATGATAGCTGATGAACTGCAACCAAGGAGAATTGAAGTTGTATTGCAGGATAGTGAAAGGAGCTCATTTCAGGCTATTTGGTGAGAGATTGAGACTGGCAGAATAAAATATACAGTTGGGTGCTGCTATAGACCAGGTGATGGAATAGATGGTGGAGATAGTATGCATAAACAAATTGATGAAATGAGTGGAAGGAGGGTAATTATTATGGGGGATTTTAATTATGGTAACATTAATTGTAAGGAGGAGAGGACACATGTGAGGAAGGAAATGGATTTTATTCAATTATTAAGGGATAACTATCAGAGACAGCATGTAATTGAAAATACTAGAGGTGTGAGAGTGCTTGACCTGTTAATAGCATCTCACAATTTGACTGTAATGAATATGACCATGTTGCCACCTATTGGTGAGAGTGATCATAAGGTCTTGACCTGGGAGGTGGCTAAAGGTGTGGAATTTTTGATTAAGACAGGGTATATGTGGAATTACTGTGCTGGCAAGAATGACAAGCTTAGGATATTGCTTGGATCAGTGCCATGGCATGTACAACTGCAAGGGCTGGACGTCAATAGAGCATGGGAAGTGGTCAAGGAGCATTTACAGGAGGTTATGGCTGATTGTATACCTAGGGTCCGAATAGTAAAACAAGTAGGGGTTAAATGGATGAATAACACCATTAAGCTTGAGCTGCAAAAAAAGAAACAACTGTGGAGGGAATTTAAAGAAAGGGGTGACCTGCAGGCACATGAACGGTATAAAGTGCAGGCCAGAAGGGTAACGAGTGTGGTAAAAACAGCAAAAGCCGATTATGAAAGGAAACTAGCTATGCAAGCAAAAGAGAATTCCAAACAGTTCTTTCAATATGCTGCAAGCAAGGAAAAAAACTGTATATGGCAAAATGATTTTAAGGAATGACGATGGTAAGGAGGTCACTGAACCAGTCGATATAGTGGAGTTACTGAGCGAGCACTTTGCAAAAGTATATCATCCAGGTGGAGACATTGAAAAAATGAAGGAGCCATTAGTTTATATGGGAATTGTGATGAATGAAGTGGAAGTGAATAGTCTATTACAGAACCTTAATGTGAATACATCTATGGGATTGGATGGTATACCGGCAAGGGTCTCGCGTGAAGCGGCTAAGAAATTATCAGTGCCCTTGACCATGTTGTTTAATCTGAGTCTCAGGTCTGGTTTAGTCCCGAAGGCATGGAAACAGGGGAAAATAGTTTCACTGCATAAAGGAGGATCCAAGACTATGGTTGCAAATTACTGACCGATCAGCATATCAGGAGTTGTTGTCAAGGTCTTGGAGAAAGTAGTCAAGAGAAAAATACAGGAATGGATTGATAAAAATGAGATACTGTACAGGGGACAGCATGGCTTTGTAAAGGGTAGATCATGCCTGAGTAACTTGCTCAAGTTTTATAACAAGGTGACGGCTGAACTGGATAAGGGAAATGGGCTTACAGTGATAATGCTGGACCTGACAAAGGCGTTTGACAGGATACCACATGGAATTCTAATCCGTAAACTACAACATATGGGAATGGATATAGGGTTGGTGAGATGGATAGGTGGGTGGTTGATGGAGAGATAACAAAGAGTGGTTTATTCAGGAGTGGAGTCCAAAAGACGGCCTGTGACTAGTGGGGTGCCGCAGGGTTCTGTTCTTGGACCACTGTTGTTTAATCTATTCATTAACGATATAGGGAAGGATCTAAGTGGAACAATTCATTTGTTCACTGATGATGCAAAGTTGGGGAGGGCAATAGTGAATGTAGAAGATATCAAAGTCTTGCAGGATGACTTCGATAGATTGGAGTTCTGGGCTAAGGAGAATGGATGTCAATTTAATGTGACAAAATGTAAGGTTATGCATTTTGGGGTGAAAAGATTAGCAGCAGTATACCACATGGGTGGAACTGTACTCCAAGAGATTGATGAGGCCAGGGACTTGGGAGTGTTGGTGAATAGGGAGATGAAGTTTATGGGGCACATTGTGAAAGTAGATAAATCAGCTCATCAACTCACTTGGTTGTTGAAAAATACCTTAACGAGCAGAGACAAGCAAGTTATTGTACCTCTGTACCGAGCCTTGATAAGACCTCATCTTGACTACTGTGCCCAGATTTGGTCACCTCGGTTCCTTCTTGATGGGGAGGAGGTGGAGAGGATCCAGAGGCGAGTGACTAAGATGATAGCAGGTCTATGGAATGAACCATATGAGAACAGGTTGAAGATCTGTGGTTTGCAGAAACTAGTTGATAGGCGAAAAAGGGGAGATATGATTGAGACATTCAAATTGCTAAAAGGATTCTATAAGATTAATTCAGAGGATATTTTTGAGATCAGGACTAGTGGTGGGAGAACTAGGGGACACCTATGGAAGGTGGGCAAGAGTGTGGTTAGCAGTGGTGTTAGAGCTGGGTTCTTTACTTTTAGAGTGGTAAATGAGTGGAATAAGCTGCCAGAGTCTGTTGTGGGTGCTATGACAGTGAGCGAGTTCAAGGCAAGGTATGATAGATACTGTGAGAATGTCATATAGTTGTGTGGACATGATGTTTAGGGCCTCCCTCGATGAGTCTAAGGACTCCCTGGAGTAGCCCGAAAATAATAATAATAATAATAATAATAATAAAATAATAATAATAATAATAATAAAATAATGTGATCTTCAAAAAGGTGATAGTGTAAGAATCTTACCTGGAGTAAAACCAGGTGCAATACCCTGGTATATTGTGTGTGGTCTTCTGGCCAATTTGCCTGTTTTGTGGGATTAAAAACCTTCCTACCTTAGTATTAGACTGACTAACTCACCTTCAGTTGAAAAGTCCTGATAAAGGTTATTTGCATCTTAGACAGGATTCAAATCCAAGCCTTTCTAATCAAAGGGCATAATTGAAAATGACTGAGCTATGGAGACTGAATGTTCCATTTGCACCATGTATATGTATGTATATAGAATTGTAGAATCTAGAGAAATCATCCTCAACCCTGTACATTTAAATAATAATTTAAGCTACAACCTTCCAGACTGTCATTCTGCTGTGATCACATACTGGCGCTCACGAGATGCTATACGCACGCATTCACCCAACAATGTGGCCAACGAAGGAACAGCTTTGAATACATATACTACAACGTTTTCACGTTAAATATGTATAGCGACTTTCCTGTGCTGTTCACAGTTTTTTTTATCTTCAATGTTTAATGTTTTTTCTTTTCTTTCATGAAAACACCTGAAGAAGGCTGTAAAAAGCCGAAACTAGTCGTGTGATACCATTAAACCTTTTTCCTTTACTCTCGGTTTATGTCATTCAATTCTTTTAAAAAATATGTGTGTGTGTATATATATGTGTATATATATATATATATATATAATTGTAGCATTTTAAAGTTTTTTTTTTCTCACATGTGCCTTTTCCAGATCTGCAAAAACTTACAAATACAGATCCTCTTAAATCCCTGTAATTTCTCAACTGTTTACTTTAAAGCAAAAATCTCATTCTGACAACTTCTATTTGGCTTGAACCCAATTTGTTCTCATCCAAGTTTCCCACAACTCTTCCCAGCCTCTTCACATGTATGCTTACATAAATATTACCTGGAACACTCCGTGGAGAAATTTCTCAGTAATTCTCACATTAAACTTTTTTTTCTTTTTAAAGATGGGTACAATAAAAACTCTACTCCAATCATCTTCTGGTCTTGAAGTATGCATGGATCCAGTGTATTTCAGCACTAATGTTAAAAATCATCTACTCCAGAGGCTTTACCACATTTCAGTCTTTTGATTTTTTTTTCACTTCATGAACTGACATGTACTTCTGATGAAATGTATTCCTCTTGAATATTTTCTATAACTTCAATCACTGCTTGTTTCATGTAGTAATCTTTCAAAGTAGTTATTCCAAATATCTAAAATATCTTTATGCTGAGTTTTCTTATCACCTTTATTATCTCCGATTCCTTTTAAAGTGCTCTTTCTCACATTTTTATGCTTTTTTTTTTCAATAGCTTGAAAAACATTTTTCCTCCTTCCCGATACTTATCTTCTACATTATTACCAAAGTTCACTGAAGACTTTTGTTTAGCTACTTTTATGCAATGCACTGATTTAAATTATGATTTTATCAACCATGCAGACAACTTCATCATCATTGCCTTTCTGACTGAATCAATCAATGTATTCTTCAGAGTTTGCACTGAGTCTCCAAGATTATTTTCAAAATTTTCCCAACACATTTCTATGTCTTGTATTTCTTTCCTTCTCTGCCATTTAAATCCAAAAAGAAAATCCAAAAGAAAGTCCAAAAAGGACTTTCTTTTTTTATTTATATCAGCTGTCTTTTGAGAAATACCACCGCTTTTCTTTAATAGAACCTTCTGTGTGACAACAGGCACAAATGAATTTCATTGTTCAATTCTTGATTTTCATATTTGCCCACATCAATCTATTTGATCCTACTTGCCATTCAAAATTATCCTCAAGTTTAATGTTGAGTACTATAGACTGAATATAACATTATTTGTATTTGTTATTTAGAAGAATCTCATCTGTTTTTATTGTCTTTGTTTCATAACACCAATTATGTCAAATAGTACTTCTCAAATTCTTCTGCAGCTGCTTCCTTTCTGTTGATATTTCTTACACTGATGGTGCCTATCTTAGATTCTGCACATGTGATTTAGAGTTTATTTTTGTAGCTAACTTTTCACTTGTCCTGGTGTCCTGCTGAAAACAATAGGTGCTTTGTTTAACTAGGTGACGCCTCAGCTAGAATGATATTTCATCATGTTGTATCATAGTTTCATTGGTTTAAGAATAGAATTTGGTCTCAGCAAAATCCCAAACCAAGCTCAACCTTGTTTATCCAGGACATTTACACACACACACACACACACACACACACACACACACACACACACACACACACACACACACACACACACACACACACACACACACACACACACACACACACACAATTAACAACAGTTATTTGTTATTATTAACAATTGATAACTTTAGCCTGTTCAGATTTATTCAAATTGGCTTTATACAACTTTATACAACTTCTCCATAAGAAAAGAGCTTTCATGTAGGCCTTGTTCCCCCCCCCCCCCAAAAAAAAAGAATCTTATGTTTGGCATGATCAGCAAGTCCAGGTTGTTCAAATCTTGTGGAATCTAATAGTGATCTAATAGTGAATAGTAATCTAATTGTGGAATCTAATATCTAATAGTGATGCATACATAATACATTCATCATGATGTTGCAGATCTGCCAGCTTCGCCAACGTATGATTTATGCAGGTTAAGTTTATTTAATGGGTGAAAAGTCAATCTGAGACCAATGGTTATAAATATTTTGGAAATTCATTCAGAAACATCTCAGACATATGAGATAGCAGCATGGTTACCAACTTCTTAGGAGGCCAGCAATGGAGAAACTCTATATATATTAACAATCTCACTTCGCAAATGCTCAGTGAAGCCATTAGACAAGAACATAGTTCTCATGAGATATATTTCTTGTGTTAGTAATGCCTCAGAACAGCACAGTGAGTGAGTTAAATGAATAAAAGATTTAATGGTGCCTGACTTTTTGTACTATGATGGTGGTGACCATGCATGGATATAAAGTCTGGTATTGGTTTTCTTTCTAAAGACAAAAAACATGAAGGCTCTCATGAAGCATAAGCAGGTCTACAAAGGAAATGTATTGATCCTTTTCAATTTTGAGATATGATTTTGTTTATGCAGGTGAACAGCAGTGATCTTTACAAGAAACTCTTGAAGTTTCAGATAGTAAACTCTAATATCTTGCAAAGATATCTCCCACTTCTGAACCATATTGAGAAAGTTACAGAGCAGCTTCTGTTGTTCATATTTTTCTTTCAAGTGATTTGTGAGAACAGGAGAAAGATGACTCATAGCAATCTTGTATAATGAGATCTGGCAGAGTATTCAAAATTATAGAATCCCACTTGTACTACAGAAAAATTTATTTATTATACAGATATTTCATTGTGCATATTGTAAGACATCAGTGTGAGCAGAAAGCAACAACAATATGGAATTTGAATTAAAGAATAGAGTGCATGCATTACATTGGAATCTCTCTCTCTCTCTCTCTCTCTATATATATATATATATATATATATATAGAGAGAGAGAGAGAGAGAGAGAGAGAGAGAAAGAGATTCCAATATATCATTGGATATCATTAGATAATTTGAATTAAAAAAATTGAGAATAAACTTCTTTCATACAGTTCAGGAGACAATTTTCCATACTTTAGGAATAGTAAGGCAGTTCTTGCAATTCAGATTGAATTGATAAAGTAGGGCTTCAGTACTTTCTTTGTATAAATTTTCAAATTTTTAGATGGATGCATTTGCAAGAATAAATAACAGTTTTTATTACTGCAAATATTTCAACCAGAAAATAACTGTCCATTATCAGTGTATCAGTGTAATCACAAGGTGAAACCAGAACAGAGAATGTCAATGCTATTTACAGAGCTGAGCAACATGTCAGAGTGTCACCTTATGGGTGGTTACAAAATAAAATATGATCACAATTAAAGCAAACATAAATTTGAGTGATTTGAAATAAAAATTAACAAAAATTAGATAACTGAATAACATAGCATTATATATATATATATATATATAAGAGTGGTCTGAAAAGTTCTTGGCCTAACAATGAAAAAATGAATTTATAATTTCAATTTTATTTTTATTTTTCAACATAATCTCCCTTAATACTAATACATTTATTCCAGCGATGCTCCAGCACCATTATCCTGTCCCAGTACTGGTTCTCAGTAACATCTGCAAAATATCCCTCTACAGCAGCAATCACCTCTTGATTCAAAGAAAAACACTGACCAGTGAGGAAGAGTTTTAGTTTTGGGAAGAGATAGAAGTCAGAGGAAACCAAATCTGGGGAATAGGGTGGATGTTCCAACAATTCATAGTGCAGATCCCTTAATTTTCCCATTGCCGAAACACCTTTGTGGGCAGGTGCATTGTCCTGATGAAAGATTTTTTCTTCTAAAAACTGGGTCTTTTCTCATGAATTTTTTCACCTAGTCTGGTTAAAAGATAGGAATAATATTCCTTGGTTATTGTTTTACCCTTTTCAAGATAATTAATAAACAAAATGCATTCAACATTCCAAAACACTGATCCCATGATCTTTCCTGCTGATAGAACCGACTTTCTTCTTTGGTGCTGAACAACCAGCTTGTGTCCACTGTTTTGACTGCTGTTTGGATTCTAGTATGTAATGGTGAATCCAAGTCTCATCCATAATAATAAATTGACATGCAAAATCAGTTTTATTCTTGTTAAAACACTCCAATTTTCAGAGATTTTCACATGTGTTTTTGATCTGCTGTGAGCAAGCGCGGCACCCATCTTGTGCAAAGCTTTTTCATTTGCAATTCTTCATGTAAAATATATCCTACACATTCTTTTGAAATGCCTATAGTCTCAGCAGTTTCATGCGCTTTGACTCGTCGGTCATCCAATACCATATCGTACACTTGATCAATGATTTCTGGTGCTGTTACACTTTTTTGGATGTCCTTCACACGGATCATCTTCAAGGCTGGTACAGCCAAGTTTAAACTCGGCAGCCCATTTCTTAATTGTCAAAAACGAAGGAGAAGACTGCCCATAAACTTTTATGAACTTTGAAGGAATTTCTTTTGCCATTAAACCTTTTTTTACAAAGAATTTTATAACTGCACAATACTCAATTTTATCCATTTCAAAGGATACAGACAACACTTTTGCTTCAGACAGCTGTATAAAACAAATACGTGATAGAATGACTTGCAATTTCGCATGGATACTTATAACAGATGTACCAACTTAAAAAAAATCTTGCTAATAGTGTTGCTATCTATGGTCGAGGCTGAGAACCTTTCAGACCACTCTCGTGTGTGTGTGTGTGTGTGTGCGCGTGCGTGCGTGCGTGTGTGTGTGTGTGCGCGTGTGAGAGAGATAATCGGCTTTTACTCGGTTGTTGTGATACATTAAGAATAATACGACTAGTTTCGGCTTATAAGCCTTCCTCAGGTATTCTTAAAGGAAAAGAATAGTAATAAACATTGAAGTATCTAAACAAACTGAAAATTACAGGTAAAAATTGCCACACATAATTGATACATAAATCAATTATGTGTGGTTTGAAACAATTTGAAACAACCTGAAACGTATTTTTTCAAGTTGTTCTAACAGGCATGCCATTGTTTATTGCAAGTGTGCATGCAGGCTCACGTGAACGTCAATATTGAATAACTGCAGCATGGCTATCTGGGATGTTATAACTCAAATTGTTGTTTAAGTGGACAAGGTTCAGCAGGATTTCCCTTGATTCTACAATTTTCCTTTCAAACTCATCATCACTGCGAAAGATATTTTCTGATCCATCCCTGCAAATGAAGTGGCTTTGTTGATCATCATTAGGATTATTTGAAAAAAGAACATGACTGGACAACGCAGTTGCATGAGATATTTTGTAAGAGATGTCTCTCTTATGCTCTTCTATACATTGTTCAATAGATCTGTTAGTTTGTCCAAAATAAGGGATATTGCAATTGCACCATAATTTATATACACCTGGATATTTTAGGTTGTGATGAGTAGGTTTTGGATGGCGTTCACGTGAGCCTGCACGCACACTTGCAATAAACAATGGCACGCCTGTTAGAACAACTTGAAAAAATACGTTTTTTTTATGTATCAATTATGTGTGGCAATTTTTACCTGTAATTTTCAGTTTGTTTAGATACTTCAATGTTTATTACTATTCTTTTCCTTTAAGAATACCTGAGGAAGGCTGTAATAAGCCGAAACTAGTCGTATTATTCTTATTAAAATCTTTATAAGTTATCTTCATTTTTAGTCATTAAATCTATGTTTTTAAAAGAAATATATATATATAAAGGGGGGGAGGGGGAAAGAGCACATAATTACTTGCCTTTTTTTTTTATGTTGCTCTCACCCAAAGTTATTTTATAAACCTATAGTACATTTTGTACTGTGGGTGGGTTAAGGAGTTTTTTTTTTTTCTATTTTATTAATTTTTTATTTATTTTTTTACATAGTCTGGAAATCCTGCTCTAGAGACCAAACATAGAACTTTTTCAAGCCATTTCAGGCCTCCAATAAGCAGGATGGTGGTCTCACACCATGCGATGACATTCATCTTCCACCTAAAGATAATCATGAACATCCATGCCCACAGCAGGATTCAAATCTACGGTCTGTTAGTTGGAGAGTGAGTACAATAACCACTTGGCCAACCAGGCCAGCATTTATGGCCTGATCATTCCCAAATCTTGGAAATACCAAGACAGTCAGTCATTCCAATATGTCTGGGAAATGTAGAAGTGCTTCAGCACTCTCTTTAAATAACTGCACAAATCTAAACCTGCACAATGCAAAAGCCGAATATTAGAACAGAAGACACTGTGGTTAGTGTTCACTCCATGCTGCGCAAGGTCAGATTTTTTTTAGATTTATTATTATTGATATAAGATTGGTGTTCTTGTAGTCATTTTTTGACAATGTCCTGTTTGCCCAAAGTATGAGCAGAGGCACTCACACTGAACTTGAAAAACCAAGGAGGAAGAGAAGATTTTATTGATAGGGAAGAATTTTGTAATTAAACTATTTTCAGGTTCTTTGCAATCATCTCTGTGTTGCCGACAATTTATGGGAGAGGTATGTAAGTGTTC
Organism: Typopeltis vanoorti; assembly: GCF_054136105.1. NCBI lineage: Eukaryota > Metazoa > Arthropoda > Arachnida > Uropygi > Thelyphonidae > Typopeltis > Typopeltis vanoorti. The sequence goes on from NC_143565.1 coordinate 89,907,724, forward strand.
AGGATGTGTTTGAACTTCCTTGAGGTAAAGCCATTCTGTAGTAAGATGCATTAGATGGTGCTCAATTCTTGTTGAAAAGTTTGGGAATTGGAGTAGATAACACATTCTCTATTGAGCAGAGATTTGAAGATGCCTATTTTTTTGAGATGGGTAATACACTGAATCTTGGTGTATGTTGCAGCCCGTAAAAGTGGGTTTATGGTGAACAGATGTAGCAAGTATTCTAGAAGGAGCACGAGAAGAATGTCCAGGAATGTAATTTTCCATCGTTTTCTTTTTCTACGGTGAAGTTGATGCCATGGGTGAAGGTCGCTGATTTTGGATGAAAAGGTAGGTAGAGAAGCTTCTGAGTCTGGCCAGATGGCAAACATATCATCCACATATTGTTATCCAAAAGGAAGGTTGAGATTGAATTGAAAAGAATAGTGATTCCTCACAGGCACAGTGCAGAAACAGAGCACCTATAGGAAAGTGACTGAAGGGAGTCTGTGATGGAAGGTTCATCTATTAAGTGGATTGCTTTCTTCTGAATATCATCAAGAATTGATAGTGAGGTCTTGGGTACACTACTCCAAATGTGGGATACTAACTATTCCAAGGTTGGAATACTAATGCAGGATAAATTTGATGTGGCAGTCAATCCAAGAAGAGAAAGCTAATCTTGAAAAGACATTGGGATATTATCAAAAGTGAGAGGGAGTGAGGTAGGATCTTTCTTGTGGGTAATAAGGCAGGCTTGAGTTTTATTCATATTGAAATCTACTAAGTTGTTTTCATCCCATATGAGATTAGTGTTTAAGTCATTGATTATGGAATATCTTGAGGCTTCATCTTTAGAGAACTACAGGGTTTCTTGAATGAGGAAGAGGAATGAAGAGTACTATCTTTGGTATTCATAGGATTTGAAGTCAGTGAGAGAGAGAGGGAGGGGTCATCGATATAAAAGAGGAAGAGCATGAGAGTACAGAACCCAGAGATAGTCCAGCATTAATACTCCAGAAATATTCCAAAATTTTACTTCTCTTACTTTGTTATAGCTTTATTTTTTTAATTTTTTTTTGTATATACTTTATATGTGTACTCCATAAGATGACCGCAAAACAAAAGCTGAAACATTGAGTGTAATAATTTATTTTTTTCAAATGATAGTTTAACCCAGTCTTCTACAATGGAAAAAAAAAGGGAGAGAGGGGCTCCCCATGATTACTGTGCATCTAGTAAAACTAATTTGACACAAATGTATTCAGAGAAAAAGCCAGATGTCAATTATTTGGAGAGAACCAAAAAATTACTTAAATTACTTAATATATTAAATTAGATAATATATTTGGATTTTCTATGAAAAATAAGCATTCAAACAGAATACTCAGACTTAATTCTAAGACCAATTAATCTTGGAATTTCCAAGTTATTAATCAACTCTCATTAGAAGATATAGATATACAGGTATCAGCATCGTCATAATTACTGATCACTCTTGGTATGTATTTTATTAATTTCATCTATTAAGGATGACTTTCTAAATCTACATTTGGTGGGGAGGAGACATTCTTAAGTGAAAGAATTTCTAAGGTTATCCACATTATATGTTAGAGATTTCATCTTCAAAACTGAACTTATTAGCTCCAAAAATGGAAATTTCTGCATTCAAAATAGTCGCAAAAAAAAAAAAAAAAAAAAAAAAAATGGAATTTGTTACTGCCATGATATAATAACCTTTTCAGAGAAATTAATAAAGTTTGAAAAATTGGTGCTTGTTTTTCAGACCTTTCCCTAAACATACTCAACAATATTGACATCAGTATGGATGAAATACACTAGTGTCCAAAAGCTAAAGACGAACTACATTTTTACCTGTATATGAACAAATTTTCATGACTACAGCCAAATGTGCACATAAATTTATTGCCAACATACTAATAAATTATATTAGATACAAAAAGTGTTATAAATTTCATACAAATTAAATTGCAATATGTTTTTGGCAAAAGTTTCAAATTTCCTAAAGACATACTTAAGGAATTAATGTGTAGTGCTTACAGAAAACTATGCAAAGAGACATTTCAGTATAGAATATGTCCACCTCGAATTGTCATGCAGCTCTCACAACGTTCTGCCATGCTTAGCACCAAGTGATTCAGGAGTGCTTGAGGTACACTCCTCCTTCAGAGCAAGGATAACACCTTGTTTGTTTTGTGGAAGGGAATTTCAAGCAGCAATACATTTTCTTATTCATCTCAAAATGTGTTCTATGGGGTTGAGATGTGGAGCGAGTGATGGCCATTCAGTTCAATTAATGTCATCCATAAAAATAAATTCTTCACCTACAGAACCACAAAACAATCAAACATGACCCTTCTTCCAGCACTTGTAGCTCGGTGCACAATGCTTCCCCATACCATGAACCCAACACTGTTATATCTATCCCTTTCAAGAACAATCCTGCAATGGTAAAGAGTTCAACTTTCATGCAAGATCAAGTGTCATCTAGAATTGGAGGAAAGACTAAAATGACTCTCATCTGTAAAGAGTATATTAGCCCATTGGTGTCTTGTCCGATTTTTATGGATACAACACCACTCAAATCATGCTCTATGATGTGCTGTGGATAAAGGGATGTAGACTACAGGCCTTCGGATGTATAGGCCTACTTGTTGCAGATGTCTTGTCACAGTTTGTCAAGATATCCACATACCTGTGCTTGAATGGAGCCAACTTGCAAGCTGACTTGCTGTGGTGTATCAATTACGTTTTGCTGTTATTACCAAAAATCTGTTGTTATATCATCGTAGACTGTGCCATTTTGTTATACTGTATTACATATTTTATACTTCCACTATCCTGCTTTGTCTTTGCTTTCTCTTTACTCAATTATCACGAATGGTCGGCTTCCTTAACTCTCGACTTCTACCATCTACCTGTTTCTACTATACTTTATTTCTCATGCTCTATAGTTGAAGAAATTTGTTTAACGACTGTGCCAGTTAGACTATATACTGAGTGTGAGATTATAAGATCTTAAACCAAAGACAAAGCAGATATCGTTCGTATTCCCTGCATATATATCCTTACTTTAAATGGCTTAAATATAAATCTCATATAAGCTTCTATCTTATGCAGGTTCAAAATTTTTTAGGATAGTGCACTGCCAGAATCAGTCCAATGTGTTGTCCACAAACCATTTAATTAAGTCAAAAGGAACTATTTACAGAATGATTCTCATATATACACAATGTCATTACAATACTCTTACTAGTCTCAATTCCTTCTAACCTAACCTTATATTTCCAAATTCTAAGCTAATTAGTCAGTTAGTTTGTTAGTTAGTTCTAAGCTAATTCATAATCTAGCATAATATAAACTGAATATAAGACATGCTCTGTTTAAGCCTAATTCAACATTAATATACATTATCTCATAAACATAGACATTTGACATACGTTCTTGTTCAGTATTATAATTACTCACAATTCTTGTTCAGACCAGTCTTTCACATTAACCTTTTGTTCACACATAAGTCTTCTTCTTATCTTTCCTTCTGCTTGCTGACTTGATTCTGTTTTTCTGCTAAATTTCGTCCATGTCTGAATTGACTATGCCTTGCCCTGTAGAACCCTTAACATGCACAGCTCCCTTTTGAGACAATCGATACAATATTTCTTGTGTGGTGATGGATCCAGGTAGAAGAGAAATATTGTGAGTTACAATTCCCAACAGCGAATTTGGCATGACGGAGACTCAAATAAGAGAAAGCTTGGTTACCAAATGATGGTAACTTGTTGAACAGCCCTCGATGTCAGATCCTATAAAAGGTCTTGGAGAAGTTTAAAGTAATTACTCAGAAAGGCTACTGAATGAAACAAGAAGGGAAAGAACAGTTGTCGAAAATACACAAGGGATTCATCAGAGGTATACATATTAATAGTTGAGGTGGAAATAGCCATCAAAAACCTGACATATGGAAAATCATCTGAAGTAGATGATATTCAATCAGATATGCTCACATATGGAAATTTAATTTTTTTACAGTGACTGCACAGCATAATTCATCAGGATGGAATAATGCTATTCTAATACCTATCTGTAAAATGGAAAACAAAACTGAATATGAACATTACAGAGGAATTTCCATACTATGTGTTTCAGATAAGATTTATGTAAACATACTTGAAAGAGACTAAGAAAATTTGTGGAAGAGAAACTTGGAAAAGAACAAACTAGTCCTCTGGCCAAACTATTTAGTCACCAGTTTTACTGCTGATACAAATTAAATATGGATACAGACAATAGAATAAGCAAAGTTGGTATGGTGGAGTCAACTGAATACATTTATATGGAAATATTAATTTGAGAGCCGAGTAAAACAGATTATCGAGGACTAGAGACCTTAGCTATGAGATTTCTGAGAAACAAAAAATCAGGGATGTTAACATGTGTGCACTCCTTACCGATCTCCACAAAAGCATTCAAGCTTTCTGATGTTTCTTCTGTGAACTCTCAGGATCACTCTGATAGTAGGGCAGGATTCCCTTGAGAGATTTTATTCTTAGTCTTACTCTGGCTCTTACTAGTTAACAGTCTGTGCCATAGTCTGCACATGGCCAAGTGTGCATATCAAAGCTGCATTTTTCCATTCTGGCAGTATGATATAATCCATCTAGTGACATGACTCACTGATGTTTGATGTCCAAGAATAAACAGGTTAGAGGGTGCTACAAGCAAATTCTAGCTATCTTTCAACCCAGGTGGTTCAATTTCCTAGACCAAACTCACATACTCTTTTCCACTTGTGTATTGAGGTCACTTAGAATGAAGAGATCCTTTTTCTCTCTCTCTCTCTCTCTTCCTGAGCCAGTAGGTCCCAAAAAAGCCAGCAGGTTTGTATAGAATTCCTCACTTTCTTCATAATGCTATCTGTAACAGGGTATAAACCACAACTGTCATGTGTTTAGAATGAGACTCTTTGGTCTAATAGAAAAGTTATCCTACTCCATTTATGAGTTAGTAACCAAGGGATTTTGCCTGACTTTTTTCTCAGCAATCCCTCTCAGAAAATAAATAACTCATGCATTATGAAATGTCACTCTCTATTCCATTTGGTCTCTGTAATTTCTAGGATATCAATGTCAATCCCCCCCCCCCTCCATCTCTATAGTAAGTATCACAAGAACCCATTTGAAGCCCCAGACAATCCAAAGTTAATCCAAAGTGCCTGAAGTTAATCATGTATCTTCTCTTTCCTTCATCTATAGTAATACTATTTATAGTAGAATGTAGCTCCAATTTTCATGCAGAACAGCCAATGCTACATAAGATTCCTTAAAAATCACAATCATGTTATTAAGTTTTGGGGTGAAGTAACTGCTAGAAAAAGTAGTAGAGTTGCAGAGGTCCTTTTCAGAGAATGAGTGAAATTCCCATTTTTCAATAGTGGCTTCTTTATTCAAAGCAATTCTTGTAAGGTTTTCCTTATTTGCCACTTGAGGCATGTACCTTGCATGAGTGAGTTCTCTACATCATTAGCTAGTAGTAAAATATAATTAAAAATTACTAAAGTTAATGGTGACTACAGCAGAAGAAATAAACAGAAAAGATTAGTCATAAGAAACATAAATGATGAATTTATTTTTCTTATGACTAACCTTTTCTGTTTATTTCTAAGTAAGACAAATTATTATTTTTTACTATAACATTTGTTAAAGATGTAAAAGAATTAATAGTTCTTTTACATCTTTTACAGATAAAATTTTTCATAATTTTTTTATTAGTTCTTCTATTTACAGTAGTAAAGAAAAATTAAAAAGTTATGTTAAAAAACAAAATCATGACTGGAAATGGAATTTAGACTTCTTGCTCCCCCCACCACCTTCCCAGCATTACTTACTTTAATATCTATCACTGCTGAAGTATGGGCTTCTATATTCTTTATTTTTAAACCTGAATACTGATTTCTAGAGGATAGCTGCTGTATCTTATGATGGAATTCTGACTCTCCTAGGAATCTATTTGGAATAGTTTGCTCTTTTACAGGTTCTAAACAAAACAAAATAAATAAAAAAAAAGAAAGAAAGAAAATAACAGTTGACAAAAAAGTTTCATAATTTCTGTCAAAACTAGTCACAAAAGGCAATAACCTAGTCTAAACCTGATAAGTTTATGTCTCACTCACAAGTGGTACCTATAGTACATTAAAATAGTAAGTAGGCTTATGGTTTTTTGTTATTATTTTTATATTATTTATTTTTTACATAATCCAGAAACTCTGCTCTGAGACTAGAAATGAAACTTTCTTCAAGCTACTTCAGACCTGCCTCCAGTGGTGGTGGTGCCAGTAGTCTCATTTCCACTTAAAGACATTCACAAATGTTTGGCACTAGAGTGGCTTGAGTGTCTCTAGAGTCGCCATAGCACGTGGCAGGGAATTTGAGCTGTGTTGAAGAAAGTGCTCATTAATTGCAGAATAGTCCGTTTTTTCTACGTTTTTGTAGTGCTAAGTTGTTTTCTGGAATACGAGTGTTTACAAGTTTACAACTTACAAGTTGTTGTCGGATTATTGTGTATTTTGGTTACCAAGAAGATGGGGTCGGAATCTAATGCATAATGGTGGAAGACAAGACGAAGGATAAGTTTTCATTATTTTGTTATTTCATTTCATTTATATCTAGTGTACTAAATGTTCTGTTTGAAATTGTTTGTACTTTTTCTTATAGTTATACTCCCTGATACTTATTTAGTGTTTATTTTTTGACATTAATTAGCGACACTATTTTAAATAATGGCGGCAGCGGCAGTTAAAATTACACATGGTGTATCGCCAAGTTCCCCCTCCCATTTAAGGACTCCATTTTGAGTGTATCATACAGGATTTTGTAGCATGTGGGACTTGCGGAATGTACATGTCCCGGCGATTGTATATGTGGCAGGAGAAAGAAGGGGGGAATGTATATGCACAAAATGCAGGCAATGGGAGGAACTTGGTGATTTACAAATGACCATAACTGACCTCATTGAGTCAGAGACGGGAGATTCTCCACGTAGAGAGAGAGAGAGATGATAGAGGGCGAGAGAAGTATGAATAAAATAATAAGAGTGGAAAGTATGGAAAGGTTGAATGATTCTGAAGTTTCAGGAGATAAGTCTCAATTGGGAGGATGAATGGCAACAAGAATGGCTGACTTACAGAGAGAGAGATAGATGAGCTGAAAGAGCAGAGATGAGAAGTGTGAAAGATGAAATTAAGTGAATGGAAGAGACGAATGCAAGGCGAATCAGAGGAGGAGGAGAGAGAGAGAGTTATGGGAATGAGAGAAGAGGAGAGAATAGGAACAATAGTAGAGGAGAGGGATTGAGAGAGAGTTATGGGAATGGCAGAAGAAGAGAGAATAGGAACAGTATAAGAGAGGAAATGAGAGAGAGTTACAGGAGTATTAGAAGAGGAGAGAATGGGAATGAGAGAGAGTTGTATGAATGATAGAAGAGGTGAGAATGGGATAAGTGGAAGAGAGGGAATGAGTGCCAGATATAGGAATGATAGAAGAGGAAAGAATGGAAACAGCAGGAGAGAACGAATGAGAGGAATGCAAGGGAGCACAGAGACTAGAGATGGAGTGATGTCAGGAAGGCAGGTAAGTAGGAGAGCACAGAGAGAAACTGTTACAAGAGAGAGAGTGAGGGATGCATGTGAGCAATCGAGGAATATGATGATAAGAAATGTAATGTATGGGGACTCAATGATCCGTGGTGTTCAAGATAGGATGCGCAAGGAGCGTTTGCCAGGAGGAACGATAGAAAGTTTGGCTATGGCAATTAAGAGAGGTGAAAGGGTGGATGAGATGATTGCAATGGTGGGAACAAATGACTTGAGTGGTGGTGTGAATAGGGCAGAGAGAGAGATATGAGATACTTGCTTGAGGCTGTACGAAAGAAGACACAGAGAGGAAAGATAGTGTGTGTGTGTGTGCGTGTGTGTTGCCTAGGTATGATAATGTCGAGCTAAGCAGAAGAGCGGTGATATTGAATGGCATAATAGCCAGAATGTGTCAGAAGAGAAAATTCGAATATGTGCATGCTTGGAGTGCGTTTGAGAGCAGAGAGGAATTGTATGCGAGAGACCACCTGCATTTGAATGAAGAAGGATGTAGGCATCTGGAGAGATTGCTGTTCTGAGTCAGTGTGTCCCAGTGTAGATGGTAGCAGGGGTGGCCTCTTGTGGGAATGGGCACTTGGGAGAAGGGGAACAACATCAGGTAACGCTGAGCCCAGTGGAGTCTAGAGGGGATAATGCTGGGTATAGAAACAATGGCATTTTTATGCTTTATACCAATGCCAGGAGTAGCATCAGCCTAGCCAAAGATTATTGGGATCACAGAGACATGGTTGACAGAAGAGGATATAATAACAGGAATAGAAGTTGCTGGGCACAGCATTTTTCAGCAGGATAGGAAGGGAAAGCGTGGTGGTGAAGTATAGCTTATGATAAGTGACGACCTATGTCCTCTAAGAGTGTAGGCTTTGGAAGGCTGTGATACTAATGATTTTGAAAGCATATGGTGTGAGATGGAAGTGGGCAAGACAGGATATTTAGTGGGATGTTGCTACAGACCAAGGAGCACAGATGGTGGGGACCAGGAGATGTTGAGACAGTTGAGCATGGCAAGTGCAAGAAGAATGATTGTTATGGAAGATTTTAACTACAGCAGTATAGATTGGGGAAAGGAAGATGCATGTAGCAATAAGGGAATGGAATTTCTAGAATTCTTGAGGGTCAAATGTCTTAGGCAACATGTAACAGAGGGAACAAGAGGTTCAAGAGTTTTGGATTTGGTTATTGTATCAGAAGAGCTGATAATAACTGAGATGACATCTCTCCCACCAGTTGGAGAGAGTGACCATATGGTTTTAACTTATATGGAAAATGAATAGACATGCAGGAGTATCAAAGAGACGGGAATGTATGTGGAATTATAAAGCAGGTGATTATAATAGTCTTAGATGTCAACTTGGGGAAGTTTCATGGAGGGAGGAATTGGAAGGCCAGGATATCATTAGTGTTTGGGAAATTGTGAAGGAATATTTGTTAGCAGCAACGGTAAGCTGTATTCCACGAGTAAAGAAGAGAGCACAATTTGGAGTAAAGTGGATGACAAACAATATTAAACATGAACTGCATGCAAAAAAGAGGCTATGGAAGAGATATAAGGAGACAGGTGAAGTGAAGATACATGAAAAATATAAGACATAGGCCAGAAGAGTGACTAGTATGGTAAGGAAGGCAAAACTGGAATATGAAAAAAGATTGGCTGTTAGATCCAAGGAAAATCCTAGGGAATTTTTTAGCTATGTGGCCAGTAGGAGGAGAAATGACTGAGGAAGAATGACATTGTGAGATAAAAATGGGAATTAGAGTGACTGATGCAGAGGACATAGTGGAATTGTTCAATGAACACTTTATTGGAGTATTTCATCCTGGAGGAGTCAATTTGAATACTAGAGGTGGAGCAAAATGGTGGAGCAGGTTCGAGGTTTAGAGGTGCAGGAGGAGAGTGTGTTCATCATACTGAGTACTCTGGATGTTAGTAAAGCTGTGGGACTTGATGGTATTTCACCACGAGTTTTGAGAGAATGTGCTAAGGAACTGACAGTGCCCTTGACCAGGCTTTTCAATGAAAGTCTGGCTGCAGGAAAGGTGCCCATGGAATGGAAGGAAGGTAAGATAGTGCCATTGCATAAGGGCGGTGTCTAATTATAGGCCAGTTTATGTGTCATCAGTAGTTAGTAAGATCTTGGAGAAAGTAGTGAGTGACCATATACGGCATTGGGCAGATGAGGTTAATGTTATCAGTGAGAGTCAACATGGATTTGTGAAGGGGCGGTCTTGTTTTAGCAATATGCTAGCCTTTTATGATAACGTTACAACAGCATTAGATGAGGGAAAGGCATATACTGCCATTTTTCTAGACTTAGCAAAGGCATTTGACAGGTTGCCACATGATAAGCTGATATTCAAGTTGCAGCTAATGGGTCTGGATGTCAGATTGGTCAACTGAATTCAGGATTGACTGTCCGATAGGTATCAGAGAGTTGTGTATGGTGGAGCAATATCAAATAGGCAGAAGGTTACAAGTGGGGCTCCACAGGACTCAGTACTGGGACCTATATTGTTTAACCTTTATATTAATGACATTGTCCGTGGATTGCAAGGGGATATTCGGTTGTTTGCAGATGATGCGAAGCTGTGGTAGCCCTGCAAGAGGATTTGAATAAGCTAGATAGATGGGCAAATGAATAGGGGTCAGTTTAATGCAGCAAAATGTAAGGTCTTGAGGTTTGAGACACATCGATGGGACACTGCATACTCTATGGGATGAGATAAACTGGAGGAAGTAGGAGAACAAGAGTTCTGGGTTTGATGATTGATAGAAACCTGAAATTTAGGGGACATACTGCAAAGGTAGTGAAGGTAACGCAGAGGACTGCTGCAATAATGAGAAGGACACTGACCTGCAGAAATAAAATGGTTATCAATCCGTTGTATAAGACTGATCAGACCACACAGTTCCCCAGGATTTGAAGGGGATAAATTAACTGTGGAAAGGGTACAAAGGCAGATAACAAAGATGGTGTCAGGACTGTACAATGTTAGTTATGAGGATCGGCTGAGGGAGTGTCGACTGCGGAGTTTGGTGGATAGAAGGAGGAGGGGTGATATGATTGAGACTTTTAAATTGTTGAGAGGTGGTTAGAGGGTTGACACTGGGGAGTTCTTTTGCTTGGTTGAACAGCAGGAAGGAGTCATGACAAGGAGCCATCCCTGGAAGTTACAAAAGGAAACTGTGAGAAAGAGTGTGAGGAGTGGTTTCTTTGCATGGAGGGTGGTTGAACCATGGAATGCATTGCCTGATGGAGTGGTAAGAGAGCGAGAACAGTCAATGCATTTAAGGAGTGGTATGATAGACTTCGTGTTTCCTAGGAGGGACCTCCCACAATGAGTCTTTTGACGGCATGGAAGCCTGAATAATAATAATAATAATAATAAAAATATTGATGCCTGCAGTTAGATTCAAAACCCACAATCTGAGAGTTTTGAATCAGATAATAGATAACTGTGCATTACTCACTGTGAATAAATAATACATAGACAAAGCTGAAAATATTTAATTAAGATGGATTAATTACAAATGTTTTGATTCACATATGCTGGATCATCGCCAGCGTAAAACAGTTTGAAATCCAAAATATTAAACAACAATGGTATATGGAGAATAGAATCTCTCCATATATGCTGCAATGAGACAGCCAGATAAAAAGAAACTATACTATTAGGATCAGCTGAAGTGTGTGTGTGATTAAAATAAATAAATTATAGAATTAATCAGCATAGTTTTTAATCAAGCAATTTCCCAGATTTTTGGCACAGAGAGTCCATCATTAAGATTGAGATTTGGTTGACGCCAAATTATGGTTGTAAAAGTGAATAATAATTTAATATATCTAAAAAGGTTTCATTGGCCGTAACATTGGGTTTACTAAGAGAAAGTCTTATCAAAGTAGTCTGCTTATATTTAATAACAATGTGTTGGTTCAGATAGACAAGGGAGTAATGAATACATCATGATACTTTTGAACTTTTCCTAGTTCTAACACCCTTGCTAACCACATTCTTGCTCAGTTTCCATGAATGGCCCCTAGTTCTCCCACTACCAGACCTGTTCTGAAAAATTTCCTCTGAATTAATCTTGTAAAAATCCCTCAGTAATTTGAATGTCTCAATCATATCACTCCTTTTCTACCTATCAACCAATTTCTGTAACCCACAAATCTTCAACCTGTTCTCATAAGGTTCATTCCATAGACCAGCTACCATCTTGGTCACTCGCGTCTGGATCCTCTCTGCCTCCTCCCCATCATCAAGAAACCCTGGTGCCCAGAATCTGCGCACAGTAGTCAAGATGAGGTCTTATTAAGGCTCGATAAAAAGAACAATAACCTGTTTGTCTCTGCTCATCAAAGTATTCTCCAGTAACCAAGCGATCTGATGAGCCGATTCAGCCACTTTTTTCTATGTGCCCTCTTAACTTCAACTCCCTATCCACCAACACTCGCAAATCTCTGGCTTTGTCAATTTCCTGGAGTACGGTTCTACCAATGTGGTATATTGCTGATAATCTTTTCAACCCAAAATGCATAGCCCATGTACTTTGGGTTGCCACTTTTGCCACATTCGACATTCATTCTCCTTAGCCTAGTGTGCCAATCTATCCAAATCATCGTGCAAAATTTTTACATCTTATGTATTCACTATTGCTCTACCCAACTTGGCATCATCGGCAAATAACTGAACAGTCCCTCTCAAATCCTTTCCTATATCATTAATGAACAAATTAAATAGCAGTGGCCCAAGAACAGAACCTTGAGGCACACCACTAGTCACAGGCCTTCTTTCGGACTCTACTCCAGAATAAACTACTCTCTGATATCTCACCATCAACCACCCTCCTATCCATCTCACCAACCCTAAATCCATTCCCATATGCTTCAGCTTACTGATTAGAATTCCATGTGGTATCCTTTCAAAAGCCTTTGCAAAGTCCAGCAGTATCACTGTAAACCCATTACCCTTATCGAATTCAGTCATCACTGTATTATAAAAAGTGATCAAGTTACTGAGGCATGATCTACCCTTCATACCCCCCCCCCCCAAACAGTATCCCATGTGATGCTCTTGATCAACTTCTCCAATACCTTGACAACAATTCCTGATTGGTCGGTAATTTGCAACAGCAGTCCTGGAGCCTCCTTTATGCAATGGAGCTATTTCCACCTCTTTCCATCCTCTCGAGACTAACTCAGAGCTGAGACTTAAATTAAACAATATGGTCAAGGGTACTGACAATTCCTTTGCCACTTCACATATGACTCGACCTGGTATACCATCCAATACCACAGATGTATTCACATTAAGATTCTGTAATATGTTATTCACTTCCATTTCATTCACTTCAGTTCCTGTATAAGCCATCAGTTTCCTCAATATTGCAATACCCTGGATGGTATACTCTTGCAAAGTGTTTGCTTAGTAATTCTACTTTTGTCTGCATTGCTAACTTCTTTTCATAATCTGATTTAGCCTTTCTTACCATTTACCCTTATTTACCATTCTGGTCTGGGCTTCATACTGTTCATATGAATGAGGGTCACCTTTCTCCTTAAAATCCCTCTACAACTGTTTCTTTTTTTTTTTTTTTTTGCAGTTCCAGCTTGATGATGATAATCATCCATTTCACTCCCACTTGATCGTGCAACATGACAGAATTTCATGCCATGTGGGACGTTGCCCGGTTAAACAAGCACCTTGTTGTTTTCGCCAGGGAACCAGGGCAAACAGCGAAAAGTCAGCTACTGGAACAAATCCTAAAACACACCCCAACTCAACATCACCAGAGTTCAAGATCAGTACTCTCAACAGAAGCCTGGATAACAAAGAAACGGCGCTGACTGAAGAATTAGATAAGTACCAGTTTGACTTAGTACAGGTGACAAACAAAAAAGACAAAAACTGGTGAGATCTTTCCAAGCAATAAATATAAAATGTTATATTCAGGCAATGACAATCAAGGAAAAAAAGGAGTAGCTATATTATTCAACACTAAATATGAGGCTAATCTTCTTCAATGACAGTGTCTGAAGTAGAATGATGTGAGCAAATATCAGAATGGGGAACTGGACAATGAGACTTATTTGTGTCTGTTGTCCCACAGAAGGTTCTACTAAGGTAGAAGTTGAGGAATTTTTTGACACTTTAGAGAAAGCAACTGACACAATGAAAAATGTAAAGTTGGTTCTTGATGGGAATCTATATAGCAGAGTAGGAAATAATTGTCAGATATACAAAAATGTTTTGGGAAAATTTTGAGAAAAGAGCAAAGCTAATAATAATGGCAAATACCTGTTGGATTTCTACTCAGGACATGGACTGGTTATTATTAATACCATGTTCCAACATAAAAATGTGCACAAATTCACATGGAGAGAAGATGCAAGGAATAAGAAAAGTCCCACTGACTATGTTATTGTTGATAGTGATGTTTTCTCTCTGGTACAGGACACTAAGGTATACAGAGGATTTGAAATTAGAAGTGTTCACCATTTAGTCTTGAGTAGGATAAAATTGAATTTCATACTGAAAAGAAGAAAGTGTAAGAAAGTTTTAAAGCAAATAAAAGTTGAGCAGCTCTCAGATGTGAACTGTAGACTAAAATACACAAACATTATTATTCAAGAAAAAATGAAAGACTTTGTGAACAGAAACCAAACCTTGGAGATTCAGTGTCAAGCCCTGAAGAAAACATTGACTGATTCAGCCAGAGAGGCATGTGGTGTGTTCTGCAAGGATAGAAAACTCAGAACTTCATGGTGGACACAGGAAGTTAAAGAGGCAGTGAAGGAAAGAAGAAAGCATATCAAAAGTTCCTGGCAAATAAGTCAGGCTTGTGCTCTTAGAGAATACAGAGACAAATGTAAGAAAGCTAAACACTGTGTCAAAAAGTCATGGGAAGACTTTGGTAAAAACATAGAAAATAAATATCAAGAAGGTGGCAAGAGATATTCTGGAGGTTGTTGAAGAAGCTCAGAAAAAGAGGAAAGAGTGCTGCAAAAGGAATTAGAGATGATAAAGGTGGCATGAAAACTGGAGAAAAAGATATTCTTGAAGTATGGAGTAAATACTTCGAAATATTGCTAAATGAAACAAGCAGTGAAAGCACAGTGGTAAAAAACACTCGACAGGCATGCAGTCAGGAGTACATAGGCATACTTAAAAATAAAAAAAGCCATCAAAAGTGAAATGTGGAAAGGCAGTAGTAGTTTTAAATCATCTGCTCCAGCAGATGATTTAAAATTATATAGTTTAGTAAAAATAAAAATTTTTAATAATAAAAAGATTTAATAAAAAGAATATCATCTGCTGGAGCAGATGATATTCGACCAGAAATGCTCAAGTATGTAAGTATAAAAGTCTTACAGTGGCTGCACTGCATAGTCAGAAGGCCTGGACAGAAGGACGAATAGAGCTCTTATAGTACCCATATATAAAAAAGGAAATAAAACTGAACGTGAGAATTACAGAGGTATTTCTCTACTGAGAAGTACCTCAGGTAAGATTTATGCAAATATACTTGAGAAACGGTTGAGAAGGACTGTGGAAGAAAATCTGATGAAGAACAAGCCGGATTCAGGCCAAATAGAAGCTGTCAGGATTAGATCTTCACTTTACGACAAATAGTTGAGAAACTGTGGGAATATAACAAAGATCTGTATTTAAGTTTTGTAGATTGGAAAAGGCATATGACAAGGTGCCAAGAGAGAAGCTATTCAAAATGCTCCAGTTATATGGTGTCAGTGGGGCATTATATCAAGCAATATTTAATCTTTATTTGAGTTGTAAGTTAGCAGTTAGAATTGAAGAAATTACAGGAAGATGGTTTAATGTTAAATCTGGTGTGAGACGAGGATGTATATAATCCCCTCTGTTATTCATTATCTATATGGATCATATTATGAAGGAAAGATGGTATTAAACCTGATATCAAAATTGGAGATGTTAATGTCAGCTCTTTGCTTTATGCGGATGATGTTATACTTCTAAATAAATCTGATACAAGTCTGCAAGATTCTCTGACTAAATTGAATAACTGTTGTAATAAGATATGGTGAGCAATAGCATGACAAATTCAATTAAAATAGGCAGAAGCATTGAAAATATCAACTGCATCGTTAATGGAGAACCTATAGAACAAGTAAAACATTTCAGCTACTTAGGCATGATTTTTAGTGAAGATAGTAAATTAAATATGGAAATAGACAACAAAATCAACAAAGCTGGTATGGTAGGAAGTCAACTGAATAAATTTATATTTATTCCAAACACTAAATTAGCTGTATACAAGACAGTGTTCAAACCAATTTTAACTTATGGATCTGAGAGCTGGTCAGAAGTAAAACACTTGACCAAAGACTAGAGACCACAGATATGAGAGTCCTGAGAAAGATTAGGGGCATGAACAGATGGCATCAGTGGCAATATCATATTAAAAACAAGAATATTAGGAAAGAACTTGACATTGTCAGCATCCAGGAATGTGTTAGCAAAACTAATCTCAGGTGGTATGGTCACTTAAACAGAATGGGAAAGGAAAGATTAGCAAAACAAATGTTCTGTAACAGGTTGGCAAGAAAACGACCCAGAGGAAGACCAAGATATAGGTGTATTGATAAGATAAAAAGTGCCTTAGAAGATAGAAATATAAGATCTGACAATGTTGGAGTCTTGACAGGTAACAGATTGATTTGGAGGAAAATTGTAGATAGGAAGTTAATAATGATGTAAATTTTTCATGTAGTATTATCATATCCTGTACACCCCACTGAGGATACATGACAGAAATTTAATGTTGATGATGATGATTGATTTACTCTCCTGACTCTAGGTATGCAGTCAGCCATTACCTCCCTCAAACACTCCTTTACTACTTCCCATGTACTATCAACATCCAGCTCTTGCAGTTTTACATGCCATGGCACTGATCCAAGCCTAAGCTTATCGTACTTACCAGTCCAGTAATTACACATTCACTCTGTCTTAAATGAAAATTCTACATGTTTAGCCAACTTCTAAGTCAAGACCATATGATTACTCTCTCACCAATTGGTGACAATGTGGTCATATTCGTTATAGTCAAATTCTCAAATGCAATTACTAGATTGAACATTCTCAAACTCCTAGTATATTCCATTACATGCTGTCTCAGATAATTATCCCTCAGTAACTGCATAAAATTCATTATCTTCCTCCCATGTGTCCTCTCCTCCTTCCAATCAATGTTACCATAGTTGAAATACCCACAATAATTACCTGTCCTCCACTCCTTGAGTCTATTTGTCGATGCATACTATCTCAATCGTCTATTCCATCCCCTGGTCTACAGCCTGGTCTATTTTCATTATCCTGCAGTCAAACTTCTATTCTCTTTAGCTGCAGTTCATCGGCAATCATCAGTAACACTCCTTTCCCCATTCTTTTCTCTCTATCTTTCCTAAATACACTATACTTTTCACATTCTATCCCACTAACTATATCATCTTCTGTTAGCCATGTCTCACTAATGCCAATAACATTTGGCCGGGATGAACCAACCAAGGGCAAAAATTCTTCCTGCTTGTTCCTAATACTCCTGGAATTAGTTTACATAAAGTGCAAAAGCCACCTAGTCCTACCCCTATCTTGACACCTTATACTAACTATCTGATTCTTTTTTGTTACTCGTGGTAACACAAACTCAGGTTATATTATACACATTCTTACAACTCAACTGCCCCCAATGATGTCTGCGTATCTACTCAACTGCTTCTCCCACCTCAAAAGCTCCAGTTTCCCTGATTCTGAACATCCACTTTCACTTCATTCAGCAACAATTTTTCCAGTCTCCGAACACCAAATCCATTCAGAGTCAAACCATCCTTATCGTACAAGTCCTTTCAGACATCAAACTCCCTTCATACATCCACAAACTCCACACCACTCCTCCTGCATAACCTACGCATAGACTCCTTCGCTATTATGGCCCTTCTTCCCAATTCTGCTCTGTCATGCCATGGCAACAGACTCACCATCTTAACTTTCTCCCTCTTTTCTTTTGCTACTTCTAGTAATTCTTTCAAGTCCTCTCTCATACCATACTTTCTCCTTTTATGTAGTAAGTTGTATGTGGTAAGGAACAGTGAAAAAAAAATTTGAAAGAGTGCTCATAAAAGTTTATGAGCACTCTTCTCCTTCGTTTTCGACAATGAAAAAATGGGCTGCCAAGCTCAAACGTCGCTGAACCATCCTTGAAGGTGATCCACATGAAGGATGTCCAAAAAGAGTAACAACACCAGAAATCATTGATCAATTGCATGATATGGTATTGGATGACAGGCAAGTCAAAGTACATGAAATTGCTGAGACTATAGGCATTTCAAAAGAATGTGTAGCATATATTTTCCATGAAGAATTGCAAATGAAAAAACTTTGTGCAAGATGGGTGCCACGCTTGCTCACAGCAGATCAAAAACGAACTCGCATGAAAATCTCTGAACAACGCTTCGAGTGTTTTAACAAGAATAAAACTGATTTTGTGCATCAATTTATTACTATGGATGAGACTTGGATTCACCATTACATACCAGAATTCAAACAGCAGTCAAAACAGTGGACAGAAGCCAGTTGTTCAGCAGCAAAGAAGAACAAGTCAGTTCGATCAGCAAAAAAGGTCATGGCATCAGTGTTTTGTGATGCTAAAGGCATTTTGTTTATTAATTATATTGAAAAGGGTAAAACAATAACCGGGGAATATTATTCCGATCTTTTAAACAGACTAAGAGAAAAAATTCGTGAGAAAAGACCCGGTTTGTAGAAGGAAAAAAATCATCTTTCATCAGGACAATGCACCTGCCCACAAAGGTGTATTGGCAATGGGAAAATTAAGGGATCTGCACTGTGAAATGTTGGAACATCCACCGTATTCCCCAGATTTGGCTCCCTCTGACTTCTATCTCTTCCCAAAACTAAAACTCTTCCTCTCTGGTCAGTGTTTTTCTTTGAATCCAGAGGTGATTGCAGCTGTAGAGGCGTATTTTGCAGATCTTACTGAGAACAACTACAGGGATGGGATAGTAGAGCTGGGGCATCACTGGAATAAATGTATTAGTCTTAAGGGAGGTTATGTTGAAAATAAAAATAATTTTGAAATTATAAATTTGTTTTTTCATTGTTAGGCCGAGAACTTTTCAGACCACCCTCGTACATAAAAATATACCAATGACACTAGTTATATAGTTTGCTGGAAACAAAACAGATACTCCACCCCAATCAACTGAAACTCAATCATTTCTTCCTGGAAACGCGAAACATTACTTTAACATCCAAATCTGAGCCATTTTCAGACGGTGTACCTAAATCTTAGTTCTGTGAAGCAATCACCAGACCATCACCAGCCCAGTAATTACACATACACTCTGTCTTAACTGAAAATTCTACACATTTAGTCACCTTCCAGGTCAAGACCATATGCTTACTCTCACCAATTGGTGACAACGTGGTCATATTCATTATAGTCAAATTCTCAATGCAATTACTAGATCGAACACTGTCGAACTCCTAGTATATCCATTACATGCTGTCTCAGGTAATTATCCCTCAGTAACTGCATAAAATCCATTACCCTCCTCCTCCCATGTGTCCTCTCCTCCTTCCAATCAATGTTACCACAGTTTGCCGATGCATACTATCTCCATCATCTATTCCATCCCCTGGTCTATAGCAGCACCAAACTGCATATTTTGTTCTGCTGGTCTCAATCTCACATCAGACAGCATCGAAATGTGCTATTTTCATTATCCTGCAGTCAAACTTCTATCCTCTTTGGCTGCAGTTCATCAGCTATCATCAGTAACACTCCTTCCCCCATTCTTTTCTCTCTATCTTTCCTGAACACACTATACCCTTCACATTCTATCCCAAGGTTATATTATATATAACCTTGGGATATATCATCTTCTATATATCATCTTCTGTTAGCCATGAGAGGTAATAAACAGAGAGGTAATAAAATTTGTAATAAAAATACCTATAAAAGAGGTAATAAAAATACCTATAAAACATGGACAAAAAACATTCACACTATATATTTTAATGTCAACTTTTTAATATTCTTTATTTCTATTTTTTTATATAATATTTATTCATTAAATATTTATAACTGCTGATTGTTTCCTTTCAACTTGAATAGTGTATTCTGTTCTCACACAGCTGTGACCAAGACTGAAGTGCTGAAGGGAAAATTACATATGTCGACTTTATTTTTTTTTATTTATTTTTTTTATCATTCCTTATTATGTTCTCATTAAGTTCTTTTAACAAGCGATGTAATATTAAAGGCAATTAATCATTTTTTTACAAGAAATCATCATATATTTTTATAAATATGATCTGACACCTGTTTGAAAAAAAAGTTTCACACAAGTATAAAAATGAAAGGTGCTTACCATTTCCAGAGAGTACTTGAGGTATACATCCATTTATTCTATAAAATTAAAAAAATATATCAAAAAGCAACATAAAGGCCATTTATTCACACTTTCACAATATATTTCTTTTCAAAATCACTCGGTAATAAAAACAGAGAGGTAATAAAATTTGTAGAAAATACCTATAAAACGTGGACAAAAAACATTGAAACATTTTTTAATGTTATGGTCAATTAGATGGATTTGGTAGGTTGATTGATTTATGGTTTCTTAGCAATGATAGCAAAGTCCATACTGTGCCAAATCAAAGGTTACAGCAGTACAAGATATTAATAAACAGATAATTATAAAGGGATAAATCAGTAAATAATTATATATACAAACGTAATTAAAAAACTAAGTTAATCAATGCAGTATCTACATATAAATAAAATTTATAATCAAATGTGATTGTATAAATCAATTCTTTTTAAAAAGTAAAAACTTTATGCAATTCATCTGAGTCTGATAACATCAGCCTCAGTTGAAATTTTTACTTATGCAAGATAAGTAAAAATTTCATTCCTCTTTTGCGTAAAGTGCCAGCATTCCACCGGAATATGACAAATGGTTAGATGCATTTTACATTTTTTTGCACATAGATGGGTAATCATTCCTCAGTAAATATGAATGTGAAGATTACTGTGACCAATGCAGAAACTAGCAAGAACAACTTCCTCTCTTTTGTTTCAACAATGACCACAATTTATTTATCACTGTTTAATGCCAAGATGACTGTCACTGAGGAATTAGCTTTGATTTTATAAACTGTCCATATGGTACTGTCAAACAGTAAGTCGAAAAAGTATGAGCTGATCTAGCAGCTGCTTCTGCAGTCTATTTCTTTTCATTCCAATCTGGCTAGAAATCCAGCATAGCTAAACATCAAAATTAAAGGTATTCATTACAGGAGATGGCCTGTAAAGAACTCACTAAGCCTGCATAAATTACTTTTAGTAATTTTCTTTTATACATACAAGTGTATGCTGAATGGCATGCAACTCTGCTGTATTAGTGAAGTAAGGTTCTGAAGGATCTTGAACTAATACAGCAGAGTTGCATGCCATTCAGTGTGCACTCGTATGTATACAAGTGCATGCTGGTTGGTGATGTCTGGTATTGATTTATTATTGTGTAGCTGTTGAATAGAGATTCTCAGTGAAGAATTTGTAGAATAATTTTTAGTAAAGATTACTATTATTATTATTATTTCGTAACACCTCCAAGGAGTCCAAAGACTCATTGAGGGAGGGCACCTACTCTACAACTCACTATCTCTATCATCTACACCAATGCCATCTTCTGCTCACCACCACTACCATGGATTTATTTTTTGTCTGTAAATTGCATGTGTCCTAAAGGCCGATTTGTCTGTGTGCAGGATGAAAAACCTGAATTTCTGGGACAAAAAAATCCCTGCTACCTCCATATGAGATCATGAGAACTTTCTTTAATTGGTTCCCAAGTTAGTTCAGTTTTAGCACACAAGTAGGAGAACAGAAGATTGAGAGCATTTATGTACACATACATATAACTGAAAAAATCATATAAAGATTCCTTCCGTCATGACGAGAACTGAACTTAGGCCTTTTCTAATCAAAGATGATAGTTTAAATTTGGAAACAAATAATAGAATGAATAATGCTGGTATCCTGAGCCAAATGAATAAATTTCCTTGATGGAACTGTGATTTTAGTCAGTATTTCTCCATGACTGCAGGTTGTAAAGAGTCCTGCTATTCCTGTCTTGGGCCTTTCTTCTCCATTTTCTTCCAACTTTCTTAATCATTGGGTCTTCCCACCTTAAGGCTGGTCTTCCAGGTTTCCTTTTGGTGTCTCTCAGATACCCGTTTGTAAAATTATAATATAATTTAAATAAAATATAATAAAAAATATAATATAATATAATATAATAAAAAATGTAAAGACAACTGTCCATCTGTTGTCTCTCATCTTCTTTTGCTGTTGTAGATTGCTTTTATTATATCCGTGAGTCCAGACTTCTTCCTGATTTCTGTGTGTGTGTGTCTTACGTGGTCTATTTTGTTTATATTGCACATTCTTCTTTCTATTGCACGTTGAGTTGTTATTAAGCTTTGTGAATAAATAAATGATGAATCAATTTACATTGAATAATTGAAGAATTAGTCAAAATAATAAACTAGCACTGTCTTGTACAGTGCTAGTTTATTATACAGAACTATCAGTATATATATATATACACTGATAGTTCTGTATCAACCAATTTCCTATCGATCTCATTAGGTAATCTTTAATACCTATTTGATATAATTTAATCAGAAAGTTCTGTGGAATGCAATGGAAGATTTTTTCTGTTGAAATAAATCACATCATTGTGTTTAACTTGATCTATTTCCCTTGCAATCTCTGGGCAAGTTAATGAAACCATAGTGTATTCTGGTCAACAAGAAATTCAAGGTCAAGTATATTCTAGGTAAAATTCCTAATTAATTTTTCCAGTAATAGTCTATAATACTAACAATATTAATTAGTCTATATTTCAATTTATGCAGCAAACCACCGTTATGAAATGGAATAACACTTGTAAATTTTCAACCAGAAGGCACCTATTCCCAATCTCAGCAGCTCATTGAAGATATCCAAAATAGAATTAACCCTGACGTACATCTGTTTACTACTAAAAGAGAGATAAAATCCCTCACCCAACCATATCAGCTGCTAAATCTCTGTTAAGTCATTAGTTAAATCTTGCTTCTCAAGCATTATTTCATTAACTGTCCAGAATTAAATACATTCACCGAATACTTCACCGATGAATTGCAAAATTATTCCTGAGCAACTGGTTATGATTAATTCAAATGAAACTTTTAGGATTAATCTTGAGCATTCCTAACTAGACACAATTTAAAGTTTACTTTACAATCTTTAATTAACAATTTTAATAATAGTTACTTGTATCTACTCATAACTTAATAGTTGATTTATGAGATCTATGTTCTACATATTTTTTTCTTATACTGCAATTCTTTGAAAATCTCATCTGACTCAAGATTTATCAGGTTAACTAAAAAAAAAAAATTGTGATATTAAGGACAAAATTAAAATGTGCATAAAGAAACAGGGGGGAGCGTTATGTAGAAAAACAAGCACCAATAATATTTTCCCAGTGAGATAATATTATAAATAGTATTCTCATTAAATTTCAGAATTTTCAATCAAAAAAATTCAACTCTGCTTCCAATTTCCCTCTGTTTTGAAATTGTCATTTTGCATTAGAGCAGTAAAAACTAGATAATAATCAGATAAAGATGTCTTGGGCATATGGAAGGAAGGAAAGAATTTCTCATCCAAGGCTGTGGAATTTGTCTTAAGTCACACATGCCATGTCTTAAAGATTCGTGTCCTGAAGGAGCACAACACTGCTGCAGTTAACCAGTTCATACTGTTTCTGAAGCAATACATCATGAACCTGCTGTGGTTATGTGGAGGAGAATGTGATCATTTGGCAGGACAGAGAAGTTTACAATGCCAATACTAGCTATATTCCACTGACATACAGCAAAAATTGTGTTGGCAGTTCGGCTTCAATAGTATATTCTCACTGGTAAGGTGATTATCTGGTGTGTAGTGCGTAAGCCATTTTTCCATTCACATCAACAAATAATCCAAAAATGGGTCAGATTATAATACGATGGCAGCAACAAGCAAACTGATAGCATCTGAAGCTTGTTGTTGGTTATGAGTTTATGTAAAATCTACTTATTAAATTTTGCACACTTTTCCTAAGTTGGTGTAAATGTAAACGAAGAATTTTATCACTAACACTGAATCTTTCTACATACATTTGGCATGTCACTTAAAACTTACTCAACTGCACAGACTTCAGTTTCTTTTTTCATCATCAGTTGGCCAACCCCACAAGCATCATCAAGCGCTTCATCATCTGACACAAAATTTTTTGAATTATTTTGATTCACCTCAAATGCTCTGATTGTATCCCTGTCTGCTTACAAAATAAGCATGCCTGAATAATAACTGGAGCAGACTATTTCTTGCTGCTCATTATGACTGGTAGATATCAAATGATTAGGCATTGCTGTACTTCCAAAGTATATCAGTACATAAGCACCATCTACAATTGCTTCTGCAATTATTTGTCAAAATGATAAAATTTATAAAAACTATATGAATCTGGTCATATAACATTTATTTCTCCAAATAAACAAATCATTAAATTATGCAATATGCCTTTGCTATTATTCATTTTGCATTATTATCCTCCCATTAAATATTCTACCATTTAATACCTATTAACTTTTATGAAATCTAGCTTTCTGAAATTCCATCCTTCATGGTTTCCAGTTACCACTTCTCTCCTTAGTCATAATTATCCTTCTAAGACAAAATAATGACTACCACACAGAGGTCTACTATAAAGTCCCTCCACAAATTTCCTAATAATTTATTATCAGCTGTTTATGCTTTAATCATATCACTGAGCCTTACTATAGCAAATTTGTGGGGAACAACAGGAATAGTTATGACTACTACACTGAATTGCCCTTAGAGCAGAATGCCTATTCTAAAGAAATCGGTTGGAAAATTTCAACATGAGAGAGTTTGTTATTAACTGTCATGGTGAAAGGGAACTATCTCCTATACATCCCTGTTCATAAGCCACCTAATCATTGTAGACAGAACTTCAATGAATGAATGGAAATGAATAGAATGAAAGACACTAGTGATGGTACTAGTGTCTTTCATTCTATCTCTTTTCATTTTGCTTTTTTCCCCCACATTCTTTCTCTATGTATTATTTACTCTCTTTTCTTCCAAATCACCATCAGGATCCAATAGCCTGCTACATTTGCCATGCAATGTGACCCATGAATATTTGGAAAGGGAATTCTTGGTAGCTTGCAATACTTTGGCCTGTACCAAGCCAGATAGACTGCCCATATTGTCACTGCTTTAACAAGATGGAGAGCCCAGCAAAACTCAATTGGCTAGTGGGCTTGCCTGCAAGGGTTAGGATTAATGGTGTTGCAGTAAGTCTCATACCATATGGTCTGTGGACAGGGCTCAAGTCTTGCTGTGGTGCTGGTATAGCACTTGGGGTAACCTTTACATTTTTCTCACGAGCACAGTCATTGCTTGCCAGTAAGTGGGTGTTCATGTGTGGCTCCACAGTGGGCAAGTAGCTCTAATGCCTCAGAAGCCATAACAAGTCCAAACAAGTACTGATACTATAGATATACCATTTGATAACAGAAGTAAGAAACAAAAGATGTGTGATAGCAGTATAAATGTACCAGTGTTTCTTATCATCCATGCAACAGGTGAAAAGCCAATATGGAAAAATGTCACCCTTCTTTATTCAAAAGGGTTTAGAAAGACAGGAAAGTTCTCCCAAAACAGTTAAGAAACTATGTTCTGGTAATATCTTTGTGAAAACATCTAGTCAGCAACACTCATAAAAATTACTTAAGGCTACATCAATGGGTGGAATACCAATTACAGTGATACTTCATAAAACACTAAACTCTTCTAGAGAAGTAATATCAGAATGGGATCTCCTTGACGTTCCATATGAAGAGATATGTTCAGAGCTTAAAGATCAGAGAGTGACAAGTATGAGGTGTATCTTGACATGTATAGATGGCCACTTGGTTCAGCAGCCCAGAAACATCATCCTTACTTTTGATACACCTAAGCTTTCAATCTCAGTAAAAGCAGAGCATTTCTATTGTCCTGACAGACTGTACATCCTTAATCCACTGAGATGCTTTAAATGTCAGAAATATGGACATGCCCAAACTTCTTGGCATAACCATAACCTCCACCCAGGCCTGATGTAGTAGTAAAGAGGCATGTTAACAAATCTTGCTCTGCAAAGAAAACTAAATATGTCAACTATCAGGGGAGATCATTTAGTTTACTCCCATGCATGTCAGAAGTGGAAAGGTGAAAAAGAAATAAAAAAGATTAAACAGAACAAAATACACATCAGGATGCAAAAACAAAGTCGGCCACCACTACATCTGTCCTGAAATCTTCTCATGATGAGAAGGTGGCAGTCAGGAAAATATCAACAGCATCTCAAACCTGTATGTCTATTCCACCATTTGATGATTTTACCATTCCTAAATTTTATTATTGCAAGTGTTCTCTGTGGAGTGCATTAGCCACACAATTTATGGTCTCACACTTGAAACAATTCTAAAAATAATCCCATTTGATGAGAACCTACTTGTACAAAAAAAAAAAAAAAAAAATTGTGGCAAGGATATCACAAAGATAAACCACCAGACATCCCTATAGAGAAATGGATTCTTTGATGTACACTGAAAGTACATTGGTGTACATCAAATTAAACATACCAAATGATCCTGACATGCAAGATTATTATTATTACCACCCCAAGACCTCATGGAGTCAAAGACTCATCTGGGAGGTCATTTTATCACACACACAGCTCATCATACCGTGTTTTAAACACATTCAAACACTTTGCAGACACCACATTCTCGGGCAAGGCATTCCAATCATTCACAACTCTGCATGAAAAAAACCTGCCTCTCACTCCCCTACTCACACCCTCTGTATACAGTTTCCAGGGATGACCTCTGGTTCTCCCCTGATCTCCCACTATTCTCTGTAAAATTTCTCCAGCATTGATTCTATAACAACCCCTTACCAACTTTTAGGTTTCTATCATATCTCCCCTCTTCCTCCTATCCACCAGACTCTACAAATTACATATTCTCAATCTTTCCTCATACTCGACATTCCAGAGGTCAGAAACTACCTTAGTCAGTCTCCTTTGGACCCTTTCCAACATCTCTTCATCCTTCTGAAAAACCAAGCGACCAAATCTGGGCACAACAGTCCATATGTGGCCTAATCAAAGCCTTATACAATGGAACAAGAATCTCCCTACTTCTACACGTCAGTGTCCTCTGCATCATTTCCAGAAGCCTTTGTGTTCTTCACAATTTTGGTGATGTGTCCCTTAAATTTTAGATCCTTATCCACTATCACCCCCAGATCTCTTATTTCCTATGCCTCCAACAATATATTCTCACCAAGCATAAATTCTGCATCCCATCTTTGTTTTCCAAATTTTAAAACCTTACATTTTGCAACATTGAACTCGCATCCCATTTCCGTGCCCAATCACTCAATCTATTCAAGTCTTCCAGTAAGGCCACAACATCTTCACTACACTTCATGGTTCGTCCCAACTTTGCATCATCTGCAAACAACTGAATATCTCCATCCAAATCTTCACCTATATCATTAATATACAAGTTAAACAGTAATGGACCTAAAACAACCCCTCAGGTACTCCACTAGTGACTTTCCTTTTCCTGGATATCGCTCCCCCATACACAACTTGTTGATACCTATCAGATAGCCAGTCTCCAATCCAATGACCCAATCTAATATCCAACCACATCTGCTCTAGTTTGACTGTCAACCTATCATGAGGTACTCTATCATAAGCCTTTGCGAAATCCAAGTATATTGCTGTGTATCCTTTTCCTCTGTCTAAGAAAGCAATCACTTTATTGTAATAAGTAAGTAGATTACTAAAACATGACCTCCCTTTAGCAAATCCATACTGTCCATCAATGATAATACCATTGTTATCAACCCAACTCTGGATCTTAGTTCTCATAAGCTTCTCCAACAACTTAACCATAACATCTAACACACAGATAGGCCTATGTAGTTTGATGCTTGAGTTCGATCACCTCCTTTATGAAGTGGCACAATCTTGCCCTCCTTCCACTCCTTAGGAACTTGACTGAGTGCAAGACTCATATTAAAAAAATATGTCAAGGCAGGTGTCAACTCACTGGCACATTCTTTCAGAATACGTGGTGATATATTATCAAGTCTCACAGCCTTATTTACATCTAGTTTACTCAACTCCCCAAACACCTCTTGCTCACTTACAGTCAGTCTTTCCTCCCAATCATCAACTGCTCTCAAGTTCTCTCCATGTAGTCACATTCACAAGATTGAAAGATCTTTATGAACTGCTCATTAAGTATCTCCACCACACATTCTGCATCAGTTGTCTTTATACCATTTTCTCCAATCAATGTCATCCTTCCACAATTATATCGAAATTATATGCTGGCTACATATCGAAAGAACTCCTTAGGATTCTTTTTGGCTTCATTAACCAACTGCTGTTCATACCTCTCTTTAGCTACCCTCACTAACCAAATCACCCTCCTTGCTTGGTCTTTGTAGACCTCATGGAATTGGTTATTTCCACTTCTCTTATGCTGCCTCCACAATGCCCTTTTTCTCTGTATCACATGCTTAATCTCTTTATTCATCCATCTCACCCCCACCTTCTCCCCCTTGGAATACATTTAGACATTGCATCTACTCAACAGTTTTTGAAAATCCCCCATCTCTTTTCCAGCTAACTCCTCATTCCATGCTACACCCGCAAGCTGTCTCCTGAGTTCTTCATAATCACCCCCCCCACCTTGTAGTTCCGCATATGCCCTTTTCTCACAGAGGTCCTCACACTGCTGGCAACCACCCAGGTAATCACCTCATGGTCACTCTCACCAATTGGTGGATGATTTGACCCCTCATTTATAATTACATCCTCTGATGAGATGACCAAATCTAAGACCCTCAATCCTCATGTGCCCTCTGTTATACTGTCTGAGGTAGTTATCCCTCAAAAACTCGAAGAAACTCATTTTCTTTATTTCTTGCTATCTCATCATTCCAGTCTATATTGCCATAATTAAAATCACCCATAATGATCACCCTTTTCTTATTTACTTGGCTAATTTGATTGTACATTTCATTATCACCACCATCCACAATACCTGGTCTATAACAACATCCCACCAAGTATTTGATTCCATTCACCTCTATCTCACACCATACTGCCTCAAAACCACTGGCACTATTTCCCTCTTGCATCTCTACTTTATATGGACATAACTCTTTCTCTATCATCAATAGCACTCCCCTTCCCTTTTTACCCCTTCTGTCCTCACGAAACACATCATACCCTGCAATCTCTATTCCTGTCAGGATGTCATACTCTTCCAACCATGTCTCACTTATTCCGACAATCTTTGGGTGAACAGACCAATTAGTGCAACCATTTCATCTGCCTTGTTTCTTATACTTCTAGCATTTGTATACAAACACAACAGCTCATTTCTGAATCTACAGCTAGTTCCACTGATACCACTCACTCGATGTGATCTCTCCATGCTCAACTGGGGCCATTTCCCTTTCTGCTTCTTTATTTTAAAACTCTTTTCAATTCCAACTGTTTCCTCTTGATCCCTGGTCATCCCATTCCTTTCCTGCCTACACATGCTCACCTCCTCTTGGAGCATCCGCCTTTCTCATGCTGTGTACCCGTCCACCCTGAGCCTCCCTGTTTTTTTTCCCTGCTCCTCTTGCACATCCATTCTCTCATTTTCTATACTCATACCATACCCTTCCCCATTCATAACAACTTCTTCAATCTCTCCTGTCTTACTCTCCTGCTCTTCCACATCACTTCCCACTTGATCTGATTCATTCTCTCAATTCACTTCTCTACCTTCCAGCAGCAGTCTCTCCAAGCAACTCACACCATAACCACTCAAATGCAGTCCATCGCTCCCATACAGCTTACTTCATCCCTCAAACTCATTCCACACATTAACAAACTGTACTCCCATCTCCTCACACATTTCAGCCAGCATATCATTCACAATCCTTGCTCTGCGCCTCATTTCACCACAGTCATACCTAGGCAACACGCCAACTACCCTTCCTGTCACACTATTCTTTTTTATCCTTCTAAGCAGCCTCCTGATATCCATTCTGACACACTCTTTGTCCTCTCTCAAATCATTCGTACCTATTAACTCTTTTGCTCGCTCCTGCCTCATATCCAATGCCTCAACCACTCTCCTCATTTTAGCATCTGGAAAACATATCTTGTGATTTATATCCTCCAGCACACCTTTAATAATGGAGTTGCAATACAACGCCACTCGCTCATCTTTCGTTAACTCTTTCATGCCATCATTATTTATTTTAATAGTTTTTACCCAAATTTTCTTGATTACATTCTGCATCCATTTCATTTCTTGCCTCATCCAATCCAATTCAACTTCCGAATCTCGCGACACATTCTCTCTATCATTCAATCTTTCTAACTCTCGACCCCCCTCTTCTCAGTTTCACTCTCATGCATCCTTCTTTGTTTCCATACTTTCGGTCCAACATGCGTCCAATCCAACTTTTGCTATCATTCTTCCCATTTTCACACTCATTCATCTTTCTTTGTTTCTGTACTTTCAGTCCAACATGCGTCGAACTTTCGCTACATTCTTATTTTTTTCGCTATCATCCTTCTTTCGATTTTTTTCACTTTCGATTTCTGCATCACGCCATTTCTAGTTTCATTCGTTCTCTCAATTTCGTTTCCTTCCACCACTCTCACCTCACTTTCGTCTCTTTTAACATCCATTACAGTTTTCAAATCACTCTTTTTCTTTTTTACTGATTTTTTAACATTTTTTCGCCTCTCTTTCTCACCATCCTCCTCTTTCAAACGTGCACTTATTTTCTCCGCGACAATCTTGCTACTAACACTTTCTGTCATCAATTTCATATTTGCATTTGTCAATTCCTCATTCAGGTCACACTTTGCGCATACCCTCCTTCCATCCTCACCAAATATCCACAAATCATTTATGTAATCGAAAGAATACATATGACACACCTCACACTTAACGAAACGACTGAAATCTAAATTAAAATCATGAAATGACAATGCCGCCGCCATTTTTTGCAGGTTACTAAGTCTAATAATAACGATTTCATAATTAAGTTTTGGCAAAAAAAAAAAATCCCCCACAATAATAAAACCAGTAGCGCACAACGTTTACAGCCTCTCTTAATCAAACAATTACGCATATATATTTAATTATTCCTAGAAAACTTATCCCAATCAGGAGCTTTTCTTATACATGTCACTGCGCTTGACTCACGATTTCCCTCTATCTATGTAATGATGCTTTACAGATCATTTTTCCAGAGAAAAGATGGACACTAGTCGTCCATACTTCCCAAAATCAATAGACAAATATAAACCTGATAATAAACAAATATAAAGGGAAGGCCATATTAACCTCTTTAAATTTGGACAAGTCTACAAAGCCAAAACAGTAGGAAACTTTTTAGAGTGGATCTGTTGTGGGTTTCACAAGAATAATGAAAATATCAAGATTCTGCTACAGAAACATCAGCCTATCTGTTTCTGCCTGCAGGAATCATATTTAAAACCCAGTGAGGACCCCACCTCAAATAATTTCACTGTTATTCTTAAGAACTGGAGATGTTCCTGCTCATGGTAGAGTAGCTCTCCTGGTGGACAATCATTGTCTTCCAACAGGTCCAGCTTAATACTGCTTTGGAAGCAGTAGTGATTCATCTATTCATGGGATTTCTTATTACAGTATGTTCAATTTATTTAGTACCGAGTGCTTTGGTAAATGAAATCAATCTTGACAACCTTAACTTGCAATTGCATGATCCCATACTTCTTATGAATGACTTTAATGGGAACAACACTCTGTGGTAGAGTGCCAAAACAAATGGAAAAAGTTATATAATGAAATGGATGCTTGACAATAATGACCTCTCTCTTTTGAATAATAGACTCAATACTTTCTTCCACATGCATATCTGACATATTCTGCAATAGATCTTACAATCTGCTCATATGGGATGTCAAAGAGAACATACATGGAAGTGATTATTTTCCTGTTATCTGCACAGAAACCATGTTCTTCAACATGGATACCCATGTGGAAAATGGACCAGGCTGGTTGGAATACTTTTTTCTATCTTGCAAAATTGAATGATAATACAGTCAATCAAACACCCATCAACAAAGCAATAAAGCATGTCACAGATTGTACTGTGACAAATTCCGTGCAGCAACAGCCAAAAACACTATCTCAATTTCCACTCTATCCAAAGCTTTGGCAGAACTCAGAGTACCAGACAGACATTTCAAGACAGAGCATAAAGTATATTTCATAGATAGTCTATCACATCAAACTTAATAGCTTTTAAATATGCTCAGGCCAAAGCAAAGTCAAAAGCACTTTTGGATCCAATTTACATCATCGATTAATCAGACAACTAGTGCAAAGATTGTATGGGATGAACTCTCAAAAATGAAAGATAGATAGAGAACACACTGTCTACTTTAGACTGTGTTGGATGTGTTGTTGCTGATCCCAAAGCTATTTCAGACATTTTAAAAGAAAATTTTGCCAGAATCTCAGCAGCAGCTTCATATCATCTTGGGTTTTTAATACTGAAAAAGCAGCAAGAGAAACAGTTGCTAAATTTTTCTACCGATGCACTGAAGCCGTTTGTTAAGGAGTAACTAGAATGAGTTGTTTTATTGTCTCACCACAGCATAGTGGATTCTGATAACATTCATTATGAGATGATAAAACATCTTCCATCATAATCATCATTTGCATCTCTTAATATGCAATACAATACTTTCAGAGGAAGAGTTTTCAGTATCCTGGCATAAGTCAGTTGTCATTGCCAACCCAAAACCAGGAAGGGATCCGATACAAGCAAATAATTATCGACCTATTGCTCTTCACCAGCTTTGTCTTTTGTAAGATATTGGGAAAAAAAGTTAATGTTAGACTTCTCTGGCATTTAGAAAGTAATGAACTTCTCTCCAATTCACAGTGTGGCTTCAATAGACACTATTCAACTTTGTATCATTTGGGCCATTTATAAACATGTATAAGAGATGCATTGGGAGGATAAAATTATGATACTGTACAAGTGACAACATGATTTGTGAAGAGTCGATCATGCCTTAGTAATTTACTATCTTTTTATAATAGAGTAACAGCAGAGTTGGATAAAGGAAATGGCTACACAATGATTCTGCTGGATTTTGCAAAGGCATTTGACAGAATACCACACGGAACTCTGTTACGCAAATTAGAACAAATGGGGATGGATATGACTCTAGTTATGTGGATAGGAAGGCAGTTACTGGATAGATATCAAAAAGCAGTATATGGAGGGGCAGAATTGAGGAAAAAACAGATAATTAGTGGTGTGCAACAAGGTTCAGTGCTGAGACTATTGCCGTTTAATATGTACATAAATGATATAGGAAATAACCTGAAATGAAATATTCAGTTGTTTGCTGATGATGAAAATTAGGTAGAGTAATAGTTAATCGAAGCAATCTGGAGACTTGTAGGACAATTTAAATAGGCCGTTAGCATGGGCAAAAGTTAATGGGTGTCAGTTTAATGTCGAGAAACGTAAAGTTATGCATTTTGGGTTAAAGAGATTACAAGCTGTGTATCACATTGATGGCACTGTATTCCAGGAAATAGATGAAGCTAGAGATTTAGGGGGCAGTGGTGGTAGACAGAGAGTTAAAGTTCAGAGGACATATTGTTAAGGTAGCCCATAAGATAACTTGGCTATTGAACACATTAAAAAAAAAAAAGTAGAGATAAGGAAGTTGTTATTCCTGTTTATAAGGCCTTGATACATCCACATCTGGATCACTGTGCTCAAGTCTGGTCTTCTGGATTTCTTGGAGATGAAGAAGCAGTGGAGAAGATTCAGAGGCAAATGATCAAGATGGTGAGTCGTCTGTGGAATTTTCCCAATGAAGATGGATTGAGGGTGTATGGATTGCAGAATTTGGTTGATAGGTAAAAAAAAAAAAACAGGGGATATGATAGAACATTTAAGTTGCTTAAAGGGTTTTATAGGATTGATGTAGGGCAAATGTTTCAGCACATGGCTGGAGGGGTCCCGAATAAGAGGTCATCCCTGGAAGTTGAATAAAGGTGTGTTTAGTAGGAGTATTAATGACTAGATTTTTTGCTTGGAAAGTTGTGAATGAGTGGAATTGGTTGCCAGAGTCAGTTGCGAGTGCTTTGTCTGTTAATGGGTTCAGAGAGAGGTACGATAGATTATGTGGATAGTTTGGGTATCCCGCGATGAGTCTTCTGACTCCATGGAAGTGTCCATACAATAATAATAATTCCTGAAAGAAGCAACAATATCTGACTTCAGTGGTCTTTGACATGGAAAAATTTCATGACACACTAAAAGACCTGGAGATATAACATACTAAAAGACCTCTATAACTTATCTCAGAAGGGACCTTTCTGTATTTATTAAAAAAAATCTCTCTTTAGCCAAGTCTTCCAAATCATAGTGGGAAGTTTGCTATTTTGGCAATGTCATGAAGAACCAGATGTTCCTGGTTTGAACAATTTACTGTCACTCTTATAACATGAAGGCAGCTGAAAGACAACTTCAAAAATTGACCATATCTCTCCAAGTAATGGGTTCAGATTTTCAGCAGAAAAAAGTGTATGTGTACACACACTTCTGCCATAAACCAACTCTTTGCCCAAATCCTGAGTTAAAAATGGGGGAAATAGCTATTCCAGCAGCAACTGGAGCTAAGTTCTTAGAATTCGTCTTTGACAGAAAACTTATTTCTAGCACATCAACTAAGAGAAATGGGATGCAGATCAATCTACAATGCTTCATCTTTATCCTTTGCTTATAAGCTCAAAGCTGGATTATGGATCTCAAGTCTGCAATGGTTGGATCCCATCCATCATCGGGGTATATGAATACCTACTGGTGCCTTTTTTGCACACTACCCATGCAAAGTATCTTAATCAAATGATCTGCCTCTATTACTTAAATGGAAACAGTTGTCTCTTAACTATGCTCTAAAAACAGTCTTTTCCAGAGCATCCGATGTAGAATAATATCTTTTTTTTTTATGCATCAGGAAGCTCATATCACATACGTAAGACTGCTGTAGGTTATTTTGGTATGCGTGTTAAAGAGATTATGCAGGCTATTAGCATGAATGTTAAAAACATTACCTGTATCAAAAGTGTCATTCCTCCATGGCAGGTTTGTCCTCCCTCTTGCAACCTCTCCTTTGTCGGCTACAGAAGTCTCATACACCATCACCTGTCTACCTGCAATTGTTTGATGCACAAAGAGCAGTCCACTCTGATTTCTTGCCCATCTATACTAATGGTTCAAGATCTGTGACCTATGTTGGCTGTGCTAGTGCTGTTTCCTGACATACTGTCAGTAATCATGTCCTACTTTACTAGAGTAATTACGTGGAAGAGTTGCATGCCATTCAAGCTTGCACGTGTTCATATAAAAGAAAATTGTTGAAAGAAAACCAAAAAGTGTGTAATTTATGCAGACTCAATGAGTTGTTTACTGGCCATCTCCTATTCTGTGTATAATCCACACTCAGTGCTGCTTTGTGAGGTTTTACAACTGTTATACAAAATGAAAATCCTTAACTTTGATGTTTGGTTGTGCTAGATTCCCAGCCATATTGGAAACAAAGGACATGAGACTGCAGCTGCTAGATCAGCTCTGACTATTTCGAGGTACTGTTTGACAGTCCCATATGCAGACTACAGGCAGTTAATAAGATCAAAAGTTATTAGTGCATGGCAGGAAGCACCAATAAACAAACTACATGAGCCTGAAATGAAGCACTTTCACCAATAAACCATAAATCAACGAACCAACCTCTCACATTAAAATCCTCTAAATAACACTTTGCTTTTCTTCATCTTTAAACAACATGCCCATATTTACCACTACTTTCTTCACCTTCAACATTCTTCATTCAAGTGATACAGCTTTGATCAGCTTTCCTAAACAGGAACTCCATGTAGCATTGATTTCAACTTAAATCTTCATATGAACTCTTCTGATAACATTATAATAACCATTATGTTTTATTAACAAGAAAATCTTCCATTAAGCCATGGCTCTGAAATCTCCACAATGTATCACATATTGGTATATCTCAATGTTCCTCAAAATGTGATATGCATACCCCCAGAGGTACGTGAAAGGTCTTCAGGGGGGTACGTGGCAATTTTCGGTTATGCATCATTAACGCATAGAATCATTACTAAGAAAAATAATTAATTTAAGCATATATATTTCTTAATAAATTATATATATTGAGGAAAAAATATATATATATATTAAATTATATTACGTATGAATTCTTCTACTCAAATTGCAAGTTACTATCTCCCCAATATTCATGTTGGGGTGATAGTAACTCGCTCCCTGCAGTAAATAACACGCCCTCCGCAATAGCTACTATACTGCAGATGCACGAAAAATAATTAGTTTTATTATGTTCCTGGATAAGGTACAGAGACATTTGCAGGCTGTGTAATATATTTCTCAACAAATAGTGCAATTAGAGACACCTGGGAAAAAAATGGCACATGAAGCACATAAACTCAGGCAAAACCATATGATTAGTTTGATACCACCCATCGTGAACATGTTAAAACTAAGAAATATATAGTGAATGTGTTTCAGATATTAGCATTTCAACTCAGTTGTTGAAATGAGAGTCAATTCAACTGACTCTCATTTCATATGTAATAATATGCAATATGTAATAATATAAAATTTCATATCAATAACATGTAATAGTTGTGAAGTTATCAAAACATCTAATATGTGTAATTAATTGTTCACAGGCTTTTGTTGTTTTACACTTTTCTATACCAGTACCTCTGATAATGTAAATCTTATGACTTACGAAACTTGTCAGGTTTTAATTGCTTATTTTTATTAAACTCTTTATTTACATCATAATGTGGTCTCAATACTGAAAACTTCCCACATAAGGCTAACTGATCTATAGTTTATATCTGATTTAAAATTTTTGTGTAAAAGATTTATCTTGTGTTAGACAGTAATTCAGGATAGGTTCACTGATAATAACATTGTTGTAGAATTTCACCAGAATAGGTAACAATTCTACTAGTGTAAATTGTAATATTTCAACATTTTTCTTGTCCTCCTCAACAGGAAAACTAATGATGATCTGCTGACCTTTGGGATGGGTTGTATTTTGTCTAGTAGCAGGCTTGTGGTGGCCCAAAGAAGTTGGTTGGAATAAAATTTCTTATAGAAGGATGTTTTCATTTTTTAATTTGGTTTTATTTTTTATTAAAGGGGATTACTTCCCAGTCAATAAAGGTGTTAAAAACCAGGTGACCCATACTCTTTCACAGCTACAACTGAACATGTGTTCAGAAAACCTAACTGGACCAATAAGAATAAGAGCATCAGTATCTTAGGAAAGAAACTAAGCATTATCTGATTTGCTGAATTTTACAAAAATCATGACTACTAGCTCAAAAATTCTTATCTTATTAGATTTCAACATTGAATACATGCTGCCAGAGTATATTCATCTGGATAAATAACATCCTTTGGCAATGGATAATTACAGTTCAGAGTATCCAAAGTATGGAATAATTGCTGGGGATAGGACCAGTGGATGAAGAATGACATTTCCATCTCCCTGAAAAGGAAGCTGATAGATTCTATTATAGTGTCCATACTGACATACAGTGCCAAAACTTGGTCCTTAACAAAAACTTTACATGTATGCCAAAAACAGTAGGGAGAAGTATTTTTGGAATTAATAATACAGAGAAGGTAAAAAATTCAAACATTATAAAGATGAACAAGACTGTTTTATGTTATTAAAAAATATATATATATAAATAAATAAAAAAATAAATAAAATAAATTTATATATCTTTCAAATATATATTTGAAAATGGAACTTGGCCAACCTTGTAGCCAGAATCGAAGATACAGGAGAATGGGTAGTCCTTACTACAGTATGGATTCTCAGAGAGAGCAAGAGAAGAAGAAGAGAGAGGATGAGATGGAAAAATGAGATCACAGGAACAGCAAGAAAAATTAAATAAGGACTCTGTGTGTGTGTGTGCACGAGAGAGAGAGAGAAAAGAGTGGAGAAATTTGGAATAGACCTTTGTCCAGCAGTGGAATGCAATAGGCTGATAAGATTCCAAACTCTCATGACATGGATTATGTCTATTAATTATTAGATATTTGAAGAGCCAAAGGCTTCAATTCGGCAGCATATAACTTGTTTAAGTTAAGGGATATTACATCCCATATAGTTTCTTAGCCGAATAAGAAACTCAAAGAGTTTCATGCCGAATATAGTAGAAACTATATAAAGTTCGGCGATTCCAAGCGTAAGCAAATACCTGGATACTGCAGCACTGATCCCAAAGGGTAGTGCAAGCTGGGGCAACTCGTGGTAGAAGTGGAGCAAGCTCTGATCACTATTCTTGATATTTGCCCATAATGTGAACTTAGCTCCTAGGAACTGTATTTTTGTTCACATTATGAGAGAAGGTCACTACCCAGACCGGTTTCGACCTTTATTGAGGTCTCATCAGTGAGTAGCCAGACCTAGTTAATATCAAGTTCGTAGCGAACAGAACTTGTACCCCTTCTACGAGTATTGCCGTGAGGTGCTCTAATAAATTATTAGATATGTGAAGAGCCAAAGGCTTCAATTCGGCGAGTTGCCCCAGCTTGCACTACCCTTTGGGATCAGTGCTGCAGTATCCAGGTATTTGCTTACGCTTGGAATCGCCGAACTTTATATAGTTTCTACTATATTCGGCATGAAACTCTTTGAGTTTCTTATTCGGCTAAGAAACTATATGGGATGTAATATCCCTTAACTTAAACAAGTTATATGACGCCGAATTGAAGCCTTTGGCTCTTCACATATCTAATAATTTATTAGAGCACCTCACGGCAATACTCGTAGAAGGGGTACAAGTTCTGTTCGCTACGAACTTGATATTAACTAGGTCTGGCTACTCACTGATGAGACCTCAATAAAGGTCGAAACCGGTCTGGGTAGTGACCTTCTCTCATAATGTGAACAAAAATACAGTTCCTAGGAGCTAAGTTCACATTATGGGCAAATATCAAGAATAGTGATCAGAGCTTGCTCCACTTCTACCACGAGTTGCCCCAGCTTGCACTACCCTTTGGGATCAGTGCTGCAGTATCCAGGTATTTGCTTACGCTTGGAATCGCCGAACTTTATATAGTTTCTACTATATTCGGCATGAAACTCTTTGAGTTTCTTATTCGGCTAAGAAACTATATGGGATGTAATATCCCTTAACTTAAACAATGTCTATTAATGTTTAGAACTGTCTATAAATATTCATATCAACAAATGCAATGATTTATCTAAAATATAAGAATACTTACTTGTTCAATGTCTGAATATTAATATCTAAGTTTGTATTTGTAGAAATTAATGATTCAAGTAGTTTTTGAACATCGATCATTTGATCGTCATAATTATTTTCGATTTTCACTCTTTTAATTAATGAATTATCTTCCACAATTTCAGGATTCGTATTTAATGATTCAGGTAATGCTTGCTTTCTTTTAAGTGAATTATTACCACTGCCTAGAGATGTGATGTTTTTAGAAGACTTTAACAATCCTGAAGACTGGCAACTACTAACAGCATTTTGTTCCCTTTGCTTTCCTGGAGTTTCTGCCAACTTCTCATTATCATGAAGAAATTTTTTGCATGCAAATATTGTAGATAATAAATCATGATTTAGCAGATTTGTATCCTTACTGTTTTCTGGTAGAGATAATGGTATTGCATTTTGAATTGTTAAAGCAAGTTGTTCAATCATTTCAGCTGTAACATCATCAATGGTCCCAATGTATTTCAAATTTACATTAGCTGCATTTTCAGGCATCTCTTTTACTTTTTGATTTGTAGCACATTCTAATCTTTGATGTGAAGACACCTCAACATTAGCATTTAATTCACGGCTGCCACTTTCAGTATAATCAGAGCTGATGTTCTCTATAAATGTTCCTAATGAAATAAAGATAATACAAAATATTCAAAACATTGAGTATCTATACATATAGAGCATTAATAATAACAACTGAAATTCCAAATTTCGCGAGGTTCTGGGAAAACCCTATAACTCCAATTTTGCTGAAAATAGAGTTAATGTTATCCGCATATGTAAAATTTCATGCTCTATCGTCTGAGAAAACCCCTCTTTCTCCTGTGAAGTATAGTGTTGGAGTTATAGTCTTGGTCAATTTTCGCTAAGTTCAAAAATGACATTTATAGCCAGGGAAAAGCCTTTAAAATCACTTAGTGGATTTTCTCAGAACTTTTATTACTCACATTACTTACAGCCTGTTATACAGGGAAAATCCTGTAAGTCCATGAACACTAGTGATAATTTTCTAAATAAAGTTGGTAATATTTGATTATTTCACAACAATGTAAGAATTGCATTGTTGTGAAATAATTCAATGTGCAATTGTTGTGAAAATTGCTTGGTAAGTAAATGGCAAGAGGGGTAGTTCTGAAATTGGAACGTGCCTTATGCATTATTTGACCAGTCTTCCTGATCATGTCAAAAAGGTTTCCATGTTCTCAGACACTTGTGGAGGACAAAACTGGAACCAGTATATTGCAGCACTTTTAATGTACTTAGTACAAAATACCCACTTAGAAGTGATAGAACAGAAGTTTCTGGAAAGTGGGCATAGTTATATGGAGGTTGATTCAATGCACAGTGCTATTGAAATAAATGTTCAACCAGTCCTACACAATGCAGGACTGGTTGAACATTTTCCGAGTTGCTAGAATTAACACACGGAAAGAACATAAAAAGTCTCCTTATGTTGTAAAGGAATAAAAATTTCAAGATTTTGTTGACCTAAAAGAACTAAGCAAATTGGTATTGAAAAACAAAACGATTGACAGTGGAGGAAATAAAGTGAACTGGCTGATGGTCAAATGTTTCAAGTACTGTAGAGCACACCTGGATACTTTGTTTTATCGGTATGACCATTCAAGTGCTTATAAATCAATCAATACAAGTGGAAGATGTCGCCCAAGGAAACTCTATGAAAGGATTGAGCTGAGAAAAATATACAGTAACCATTTGTCAATAAGCCCAGACAAGAAACGAGACTTGCTGAAACTTTGCAAAAGTGGAGCTATACCAGAAGAATTCCACAGCTGGTATGAATAACTACCCACTTCAGCAACTGCTAAGGACCTGGTACCCGAACCTGGGACTCAAGACAGCGGTAGTGATGATTCAGACTAGAAGTATAATTTCTTTTTACCATAAGAATTACTACAATCCATTAAGTCCATTTGCTGACATATTCTTTTCATTAATTGGTAATAAATGTATGTTCAAAAATGCTGCATGAATGATATATTTCAATAAAACAATGTTGTAAGAAATATATGTTTCAAAAAAATAATTACCACTTTCATATTTAGATTTTTTTAGAGACTTCAAAACTTTAACTCAGTTTTTCTATATAGCTCCATTTTGCAAAACTTTGCAAAATGGAGCTATAGAGTTTTCCCAGATGTTTCAAAAAAATAATTGCCACTTTCATATTTAGATTTTTTTAGAGACTTCAAAACTTTAATTCAGTTTTTCTCAAAACTTTACAAAATGGAAGTATGCATATAACATACACACTACAGCAATTTGAAACTGTAGTGTGCATATTATGTTTGAAAATACTTTTCAATAGTACATCTTTTATAAGATGCACCATTAAAAACTAGTTTTTGAGACCTTACAATATAGATTAATCATCATCATCAATTTCTTGATATATACCCTCAAAGGGGGGGGGGGGGTCAGGCAACATATAGATTAAAGACTAATCAAACATACCCGAGCATAGTGAAAACACCAAAATGTAAAGCATTATTTTAAACAAATACTACTATGCCTCGATGGAAATAAACTAAAATGATAGTTTGGAATAAATAGTTATTACAGGTATATCACTGATTTTCTGGCAGCAGATGGTCTGGTACCTCCTTTAGTCCAAATAAAATTAAGAGAGCACATTAGAAATTCCAGCAACTACTTGATTAGTTCACTGGGCCACCAGAGATGGTGCTGTATGTGGTGTGCACTCATTTAACATGTATATTAGATGGTGATCCCTTGATTTTCAGTGAATTCTTCATTTATTTTGCTTCCATTTAACCCTATCTGTTGCTTCTAAACAAGATAAAGTTCAGCGGTGTTGTCAAGCACAAGTCCATTTCAATACAAGATAACGTAGAAGTGTTAAAACAACTTGACCATGGTGTTTCAATGTGGAAACTGAAATACATATGGTACTGGTTCATCCTCTGTTTATGAAAAGAAGCAAAGAGATAAAACAGTGAAATTTTTTGCAGACAGTAATTCTAAGAAGCAAATGTATTAGAAAGTATTAAGAAATGTATTCTTTCATAGATTTTCTATGAAAAATGGTAAGAGTACTAAGCATGATTGAGTAATGATGGAATTTTGACAATGCCAGAGTGATGAAGTGAACTTGTCAGAAAACATGTTAATGGAACAGGCAAGTTTTCCATAATGAACTCAAATCATAACTTAATGTGACTATAGAAGGATGGTTTCAAAGGTTTAAGAAGTATCATAGAATTTCCATGCATCAAGTGCCTAGTAAAAAATGGCCTGCAAACAGTGAAGTGGATACCGAATATGTGGACAAATTTGCTAAACTTACAGCTGATGAGGTCTTAATTCCTGAGCAACATATAATGCTGATGAAACTGCATTATGCTGAATTTTCTGCTATTTGAGGTTAACTTAGTGAAAGTGTATTTGGTATTAAAGGGAAAATGTGTTTCCTAATACAAGATAGATCAAATATAGTATCTGATTACTTAAAATAACTTTAGCAACTTCTCTATACTATTTACAGGGAGAAAACAGATCCTGTTGGAAATCTTATTTGGAACTTGGAGATCTGATACAAATCTTTAGTCTCCATTAGGTTCCTCAAATGAAATGAAAGAAAAGAAGAATTCCATCTTGACTGTATAGATTGTATAATCCTGCAACAAGATACTGTTGCATTAGCTTCCTAAAAATGTATCATTATACTCGGGAGATGTCAGTACAGCATCACAAATATGGGACTTCTAGTGCTTAATATTAGACATGCTCCATTATAGTGGTAAAAGCTAAATTAGATATGTCATTAGAAAAACAGGAATCAAATAGAGTTTGCCGGCTTGATTGGCCAAGTGATTAGCGTATCCACTCTCCAGACAAAAGGCTGCAGGTTCGAATCCTGCCGTGGGCATGGATGCATGGCTTGATTGGCCAAGTGATTAGCATATCCACTCTCCAGACAAAAGGCTGCAGGTTCGAATCCTGGCATGGGCATGGATGTTTGTGATTGTCTGTGAAAATACTAGTGGTAGTGGCTGGCCGAAGATGTTGTTGGTGTAGATGATGAAGTTAGTTGCAGTTGGTGGAGACAGAGTTGTAGAGTAGGTACCCCTCCCTCGATGAGTCTTTACACTCCCTGGAGGTGTTATATAATTATAATAATAATAATAAATACAGTTACACCATTGATTTTCTGAATGAAGGGTATAGCACCTACTCTACTCAGGACAAAATTGTGAAATCATACCTGAAATTTCCACAACCACTTGACAAGTTCACTGAGTCATGACAGATGCCATTGTGTAGCACACACTCACATAATTATTTACATCTGAAGTTGGTGATGATCCCTTGATTATTCTGAGTAGCTTATTTTGCTTACATTTTGTTTTGCTTTACATTTTTTTTACATTTGCTTTCATTTTATTTTGCATATTTTACTTATCTCTAAGAACAGCTTCTAAACAAGATCCAGTTCATGGTAGTTGTTGCAGTGTTATGGTAAGTTGTTGTTTTCTTAACATTTGATAATTCTCCTGACGAAAATGTTGGCAATAGCTTTATAGGATTTAATGTATCAAAGGAAAAAGAGGTTGGTCATGAATTGCTTGAATATGCAAAAAGTGTTAAAGCAAAGAAACATCGAAGTATATTAAACAACTTTGCTTTTAAGATGTTCTGTTCTCTTACAACATCAAAGATCTATGATGAATCAGTTGGCTATGGAAACAGACAGTAATCTGGGAGACCCTAAACTGCAGGATTTTTGTGATTAGATCTATAATCCTAGTAAAATTCTAATTTTTTCCCTTTGGAAGTGGTTTGTAACATTCTTTGTAAATGCAGTGATTAATGAACCTGCATCATTTCTATCTGTATTAATGTATGTATTTCATTAAATCATTTCATTTACATTTAATTAATAATTAAGGATGCACATTTGGTTTGGCTTTGGTATTCAACCAATTTAGCTTGTTTTTTTCAGATATCCGGCTTCGGTCAAATCAGTAGAAAGATTCGATATTTGGCTTTGCCTGAAACAGAAAAATTCCTGTAACATGTATCATAACAAACCGAACCAACTGGGAAATGCTTCCACTTATCTTGCACACCATTCAAATAGAAGGCATTCCACAAACTTATTCCACAGCACAATTATTCAGAAAATTTCTTTTGTAACTAGCTACTATCATATTCCTTGAAAGAGTTTTTTCAGATGTCAAAAATATTTATGAAGAAACCATATGTATGCACTCCAAAAAATGAAAAATTTATTTTCTTACATAATAATTCATCACAAATTCATTTTGATTATTAAATCCATAATATTTTCAATATTTCACAATTTAAAATAAGTTCCATTAATAATTTCATCTGAAGAAATAAGTACAATATTGTTTTTCTGATTTTTATGCTGTACTGTTTTTTAAATGCATTGTTCTCTATAAAATAGAAATGGAGGATATTATGGATCCATCTATATTTTATAGCCAAATGTAGTGAAGTTTTGAAAATTTACCAGTGTGCTTATGAGAACAAGACTGGAATTGAAGATGTTTTGGCTTGCACTGTTTAAAGAACACATTGAAACATTTCAGCAACATTACATTGCCATCTTCAGGATTCACAAAACAATATGTGCACAGAGGCACTC
This sequence comes from Typopeltis vanoorti, assembly GCF_054136105.1. Taxonomy (NCBI): domain Eukaryota; kingdom Metazoa; phylum Arthropoda; class Arachnida; order Uropygi; family Thelyphonidae; genus Typopeltis; species Typopeltis vanoorti. The sequence continues at coordinate 89,952,672 of NC_143565.1, forward strand.
ACACTAAGCAAATGAGAATGAAGCCTCATTTGCTTAGTGTGAGTGCCTATGTGCACATAGGACTAACTTCAGTTGACTTTCTGAAGAAAGTCAACTGAAGCTAGTCCTAGAGTCTAAAGGTGTTCCCAAATTTGGGACACTCTCATACACCCAAATTTGTTGGAGTTTGGGAAGTTTTTCAGTGCTAAGGCTGATTCAAGGAATAATCTTTAGTACTTCTACTTGAAAAGGAAAGCAAATCTCCTTTTCCTAGACACTATGATTACACACCAGCCTGATGGATCACTGGCTATCTCTGCTTACAGAAAACCTACACATACAAGTAGATACATTCACCAGCAGACACTCACCCCCGGCTCCCAACAATGTGGGATTATAAAAATCCTATATAATAGGGCAAAATTAATCAGCTCAGATAACAATGCCCAAACTACTGAACTTAACTATATCCTTAATACCTTCTTAGCCAATGGCTACAACCCCAAAAAAATACAAAAAATATTAAAACCAGTAAACCACAACCCTCCCTCCCCTTCATAACAGATATTACTCTAAATCTATCACCATTCCATATATCCAAATTATATCCAAAAACTAACAAAATTCCTAATATATGACCTCACAATTAGTTAGAAACCACATAAGAAATTGGCATCTCTTATCTGCTCCACTATTCTAAGATCGTCAGCCCAACAGCCAAGACAATCCAATTTAGCCTACTAGGGAGCACCCTTTATGACTCCAGGACCGACTTCAGTTGCCTTTCTTCTGCCTCATTTGCTTAGTGCAAGTGCCTGCGTGCACATATCATTGTTTTGTAATTCATGAAGATGGTAACGTAACATGTGCCGAAATATATGCAGTTATTAATTAAAGTTTTTATAATTAATAATTTAGTTTACTTTGTCATTTCCAAAAAATTAGAAGTATCACCTTTCTTAATTCTGCAACTTAGTCAAAGTGTGGAATATAATCAGCTGAAGCATAATTAATTAAATTTTATCATCAAATTCCTGCCATGTACCCTCAAGGGGTGTAAAGGATATGATAGTACTATATGAAAAAAAATTACATAATTATTAATTTCCTATCTACAATTTTCCTCCAAATCAGTCTGTTACTTGTCAAGACTCCAACATTATCAGATCTTATATTTCTATTGTCTAAGGCACTTTGTACCATATCAATCCACCTATATCTTGGTCTTCCTCTGGGTCATTTTGCGGCCAACTTGGCAGAGAACACTTGTTTTGCTAATCTTTCCTCGCTCATTCTGTTTAAGTGACCATACCACTTGAGCTTAGCTCTGCTAACGCATTCCTGGATGATGACAATGTCAAGTTCTTTCCTAATATCCTTGTTTTTAATATGATATTGCCATTGATACCATCTGTTCACGCCTATAATCTTTCTCAGAACTCTCATATCTGTGGTCTCTAGTCTTTGGTCAAGTGTTTTCCTTCTGACCCAGCTCTCAGATCCATAAGTTAAAACTGGTTTGAACACTGTCTTGTATACAGCTAATTTAGTGTTTTGGCTAATTTCTCTCATAAACCATATAAATTTATTCAGTTGACTTCCTACCATACCAGCTTTTGTTGATTCTGTTGTCTATTTCTATATTTAATTTACCATCTTCTGTAAAAATCGTGCCTAAATAGCTGAAATGTTTTACTTGTTCCACAGGTTCTCCATTCACAACAGAGTTGACATTTTCAATGATTCTGACTATTTTCATTGTCTTTGACTTTATATTGCTGACCTTCATACCATATCTATTACAACAGCTATTCAATTTAGTCAAAGAATCTTGCAGACTTGTAGCGGATTTATTTAGAAGTATAACATCATCCGCATAAAGCAAAGAGCTGACATTAACATCTCCAATTTTGATATCATGTTTAATACAACATTCCTTCATAATGTGATCCATATAGATAATGAATAACAGATGGGATAATGTACATCCTTGTCTCACACCAGATTTAACACTAAACCATCTTCCTGTACTTCCTTCAATTCTAACTGCTGACTTACAACTCAAATAAAGACTAAGTATTGCTTGATATAATGCCCCATTGACACCATATAACTGCAGCATATTGAATAGATTCTCTCTTGGCACCTTGTCATATGCCTTTTCCAAATCGACAAAACTTAAATACAGATCTTTGTTATATTCCCATGCTTTCTCGACTATCTGTCGTAAAGTGAAGATCTGATCCTGACAGCTTCTATTTGGCCTGAATCCAGCTTGTTCTTCACCAAGTTTTTCTTCCACAATTCTTCCCAACCGTTTCTCAAGTATACTTGCATAGATCTTGCCAGGAATACACAGTAGGGAAATACCTCTGTAATTCTCACATTCAGTTTTATTTCCCTTTTTATATATGGGTACTATGAGAGCTCTACTGCAATCATCGGGAATTCGTTCCTCTGTGCAGGCTTTCTGAACTATGCAGTGCAGCCACTGTAAGACTCTTATACCACCATACTTCAGCATTTCTGGTCGAATATCATCTACTCCTGCCGCCTTTCCACATTTCAAGCCTTTCATGGCTTTTTCTACTTCAAGTATGGATATGTATTCCTGACTGCATGCCTGGTCAGTGTTTTTTTACCACTGTGCTATCATCACTGCTTGTTTCATTTAGCAGTTTTTCAAAGTAATTACTCCATACTTCAAGGATATCTTTTTCTCCCGTTTTCATGTCACCTTTATCATCTCTAATTCCTTTTACGGCACTCTTTCCTCCATTCCTAAGCTTCTTCAACAACCTCCAGAATATTTTTCCACCTTCTTGATATTTATTTTCTATATTCTTGCCAAAGTCTTCACATAACTTTTGTTTAGCTAGTTTTACACAGTGTTTAGCATTCTTGCATTTGTTTCTATATTCTCTAAGATCACTAGCTGACTTATTTGACAGGAACTTTTGATATGCTTTCTTCTTTTCCTTCACTGCCTCTTTAACTTCCTGTGTCCACCAGGGAGTTCTGATTTTTTTATCCTTGCAGACAACCTCACCACATGCCTCTCTGGCAGAATCAATCAATGTTTTCTTCAGAGTTTGCCACTGAATCTCCAAGGTTTGATTCCTGTTCTCAAACTCTTTCGTTTTTTCTTCAATAATCTTTTTGTATTTTAGTCTACAGTTCACATCTGAGAGCTGCTCAACTTTTATTCACTTTAAAACTTTCCCACATGTTATTCTTTTCAATATGGAATTCAAATTTATCCTGCTCAAGACTAAATAGTGATCACTTCCAATTTCAAATCCTCTGTACACTCTGGTGTCCTGCACCAGGGAGAAAACATCACTATCAACAATAGCATAGTCAATGAGACTTTTCTTATTCCTTCCCTCATCTCTCCATGTGAATTTGTGCACATTTTTATGTTGGAACATGGTGTTAGTAATAACCAGTCCATGTCCTGAGCAGAAATCCAACAGGTATTTGCCATTATTATTAGCTTTGCTCTTTTCTCCAAATTTTCCCAAAATATTTTTGTATGTCTCACAATCATTTCCTACTCTGCTATTTAGATCCCTAACAAGGACCAACTTTTCATTTTTCATTGTGTCAGTTGCTTTTTCTAAAGCCTCAAAAAATTCCTCCACTTCTACCTTAGTAGAACCTTCTGTGGGACCATAGACACAAATAAGTCTCATTGTCCAGTTCCCCATTCTCATATTTGCCCACATAGCTCTACTTGAGACTGACTGCTATTCAAGAAGATTAGCCTCGTATTTTGTGTTGAATACTATGGCTACTCCTTCTTTTGCTCGATTGTCATTGCCTGAATATAACATTTTGTATTTATTGCTCAGAAAGATCTCACCGGTTTTGGTCTTTTTTGTTTCAGTCACCCCTATTATGTCAATCTGGTACTTATCTAATTCCTCAGCTAGTTCCATTTCTTTGCCATTCAGGCTTCTTACGTTGATAGTACCGATCTTTAACTCTGGTGATGTTGAGTTAGGGTTTGTTTTCAGATTTAATTTTAAACATTGCAAATTAAATTAAATTTGAACAAAAAAAATACACTCATTAAAAATTGCCGAAAATTTTTAATGAGTTTTTAAAACTTTTTTTTTATAAAATTTAATGCTTCAGTGTGTTTCTGCCAAATTTCAAAATGAATATTCCATATTCAGTTCTTCACCGTGCATCCCTATTAATAATCCTGTTTCACTGACACTAATAAACTTGTATATCATTTAATTCACAATTTACATTTAATATTTAAGTTTTTAAGTAGTTCATGATGTTTTAGAGAAATGGGAGAGGTATAATTAGTGGGTCAGATGGGATATTGATGAATTATTATTATTATTATTACATAACCTCCATTGATCTGGAAAAAGGGGTTAATCCAGCAAAGTTATGAAACCAAGGGTGTTGAAAAATTGGTAGTGAACATGTATATCTCAAATGGAACATATGTAATGTGTAACTGATGTTTATCATTTCCCAATTATCTACAATGATCTGTGTAATAACCCATATGAATGTAAAGGTGAGACACGAGTATCAAGATTATCTGTCTTTTAGTTCTACAGAATAAACGTCGTCAGGGATAACTGGATCTTTGCTGAATGCAATCCTATCAGGATTTGAAAATTTTACATCCAACTCTTCAAGAAACAAATTAATATATTCACTTCTTTCTCCCCGATCACATGCCCATGCATAGCATTATTGTATTACAGGTGTTGTGAACTCTTGTAAGTTGGCAGTCTCATACGATGATCGCTAAGAGTTTTGCCTTCCAGAATCTCAGGTTTATCATCTCACAAAATTGGCAAATCAGTCAAAGGAACACATGCAATTAACAGACATAATATAGTGTAATCCATATATGGGACTGTCAAACAGTATTTTAAAATTAGCAGCTGTATCTGTAGTCTCATTCCCCTTAATTCCAATGTGGCTGGGAATTCATCAAACCAAGCATCAAAATTACGGATCTTCGTTTTGTACAACAGTTGTAAAACCTCACAAAGCACTGGATGTGGATTACACACATTCAGTGCTTTGGAGAAGAGAAGAGAAGAGGAGATGGTGTGTAAACAACTCAATAAGCTTGAATAAATCATTTTTTTTTTTGGTAGCAGTTTTCTTTTAAATGAATAGGTGCAAGCTGAATGGCATTCAACTCTGCTGCATAATTACTGCAATTAAATGGGACCTGGTTGCAGACAGTATGTCAGTAAACAAATTAGCACAGTCAAAGGAGGTCACAGCTCTTGAACCATCGGTATAGATGGGCAAGAAATCAGAGTGGACTGCTCTGTATGTATTAAACAATTGCAGGTAGAAAGATAGATTATGAGACTATCTTTCTACCTGCAATTGAAAGAAAGAAAGATAAAAAGTTAGAGAGACAGAATATGAGACTTCTGTAGTTGATTTGATAAAGTGAGTGGTTGCAGGAGGAACTGCAAACGAGAAATACTGCTATTTTTAGTGGAGGTAATGATGACAACATTCATGCCAAAAGCATAATCTGTTTAATACATATACCAAAGGGACGTATGGTAGTCTGTGTGTGTGTGAGAGATAGAGAGATACTGAGCTTCCCAATGCACAAAAAGATACAAGCCCACATAAGATGCTCTGAAGAGATTTTGAGGACACAGTTAAGAGACAATCATTTCCATTGAAGTGATAGAAGTGGTTCATTTAATGCAACATAAAGATTGAGTGGGCGAATGTGCGAAAGGTAGCTATCCATATATATCCTGATGATGGATGGGATACAACCATCGCAGACTATTCTGTTATACAGAACCATAGACTTTTGAGACCATAATAAAGCTTTGAAGTTATAAGCACATGATAAAAACAAAGCAATGAATATCGATCAGCATCCCCCCATTGAGTAGAGGATACAGTACAAAATAGATTTGCTGCTCTCTTGCTCTTTTCTCTTAGTTGATGAATGTGTGCAAGGAATGCAAGTTTTCTGTCAAAAATGAGTTTCCAAGAACTTGGTTTCTGTTGATATTCTGCTGTACTGGAATATCAATTTGGCCCATTATTAATTGAGGATTTAGTGAATAATGTGTTTATGGCAGAAGCGTACATACACTTTTTTCTGCTGAAAAACTGAACTCATTACTAAGAGCCCACAGAAAGATGCAATCGATTGCTCACTGAACTTATCTTTCCTGAACTCTCATGTTACAAGATTGACAGTAAACTGCAAAGCCATCAACATATAGAGCATTGTGTACAAATTGGAGGAAGCTGTTCAGTGATTGAGTTAACTTTGACAGCAAAGACATCTACTTTTAAGTATGAGATGAATTTCATCACCCACTGTGAGACTACTTCCCCACTAACTGGAAGTCACAAGTTGCTTGAGACTTACTCTGTACAAAGATATGGTGAAATCCAGAGTGCCAATTAGCCAAAAAAAAAAAAAAAAAAACACAGAGCTTGCCCAGGCAAAAATATGTTATGAGAGATATCAGGATAAAAAAACAATCTTGGATACAATTTACATTATACATTAATCAAACAACCAGTTCAAAAATTGTATGGGATGGAAACCAAGTTCCATGTTTGGTCTCTAGAGCAGGGTTTTCAGACTATGTAAAGAATAAATTAAAAATACAAAAAGATATATAAAATTGATAAAAATCTTTTTAAAAAATCCTTGGCTCACCATAATATAAAATCTACTATAGGTTTGCTAATAACCTTTTGTAAGGCAGGAACAACAACAAAAAAATAAATAAAATAAAATAAAAATAAAAAACTGAAGCTTCCTGAGGAACACCCTATTCTTGATTATATGGCTGAAATAGTGCATTTCTCACCCTGACTTGGAAGACTTAGTTAGACAAAAAAATTTTAATAAATACAAGCCGCTACTCTCCAAGACCTAGATTATACAGGTCTTTTAATATGACAAATCTCCAGGCTATGTTATAAGCTTTTGCATGTCAAAGAATGCTAAAGCCAGATGTTTTTGTTTCAGGAGTTTAATGATGTCTACAAAAGCTACATTGTGTACTGGAAAGAAGATCATTGATTTCTAAATACAAGAGAAGCCTGAAATTAGTCATTTTCTCCAATATCTTACAAAGACAGTCAGAACAAGACGTCTATAATTGTTTGCTTGTGTTGAATCCTTTCTAGGATTTGGGATAACAATGACAACTGACTTATGCCAAGAATATGGAAATTCTTCCTCAATAAGTATTCTGTCATAAATTCTGTCTAACAAATGACTGAGTATACTGCTCAAGTTCATTGGTAGAAAAATTAGCTGCTGTTTCTCTTGTTGCTCTTTCGATATTAAAAATTCAATAGGATAAGAAGCTGTTGCAGAGATTCTGACAGAAGTTTCTCCAAAAATTTCTGCAATAGCTTTGGGATCAGCAACAATACATCCATTATGGTCTAGAGGAGACAAATGGTGTGTTCTCTGTCTATCTTTCATTTTTCCAGATTTCATCACACACAATTTTTGAATTAGTTGTTTGATTAATCTATAATGTAAATCGAATCAAGATTGTTTTTTTACCCTGACATCTCTCATAACACGTTTTAGCCTGGGTAAACTCTGTTTTAATCTTTTTTTGGCTACTTGGCACTCTGGATTCCACTATAACTTTGTACAGAGTGGAAACTGAGATGATGTTTTTAGGAATTGTCGCTGTTTCTGCATAGATAATACACCTTGTTACATACTTCATTGCTTTATCAATAGGTGTTTGACTGACTGCTTCATCACTGAATTTTCCAATACGGGAAAAAGTATTCCAGTTAGCCTTGTCTTTTTCCACATAGGCATCCATGTAGGAGAAGATGGTTCCTATGATGACATCTCACAAGAAAAGAGGAAAGATGGCAAGGAAAGATCTATTGCAGAATATGAGCAGGTAGGCATATGGAAGAAGGTAACAACTCCATTATTAATAAGGGAGAGATCGTGATTGTTGAATATTCGCTCAATGATACAACCTCGTCAATTCATGTTGGTACCACTAAACAGTGTTAGGTCATTAAGGTCACCCATGAGAAATATGGGTTGAAGCAGTTGCAATATAAGATGATCAAGTTCCATCTCATTTAATTCATAACCCAGTGGAATATACTGAACATGCTGCAATAAGAAATCCCAGAGAGATCAATCAACTATTGCTTCCAAAGCAGTATTAAGCTGGACATAATGGAAAGAAGTATGACTGCCCATTAGGATAGTTACTCCACTATGAGCATGACCATCTCCAGTTCTGTCCTTGTGTATAACAGTGAAATTGCTTAAGTTATGGTTGCTCACTGGGTTTTAAATGTTACCTGAAAACAGAAAGGTTCGTGTTTCTGCAGCAATATCTTACCATCATTGATATTCATCTAGAGAACCCTACGACAGTTCCATTGTAAAAACTTCCCTTATTGTTTTGGCTTCACAGACTCGTGAAATTTCTGAGAGGTTGAGGGCATACATCTTTGTCAAATTTCTATTTATCAACTGATTTTGGCAAGGATGGAAGGCTAGTTTCCATCACGTCCTCTGGAAAAATGTTCAATATATCATCTGATATGTCAGGATCATTTAATAAATTTAATTTACTTTCAGAGGATACCAAAGTATCCCTCCCCCTATGGGAGTATTTAGTGGTTTATCTTTCAGTGTCATCCTGACCATAATTTTTTTGACAAGTGGATTCTCATCAAATGGAAATATTTTTGTAATTGTTTTGCAAGTGAGACAATAGGTCATAATCGACTGATGCGCTCCACAGAAAAGCACTCAATATCATAAAGTTCAGATATGGTGAAATTATCAGATGTTGAAACAGACATATGAATTTGAGTTGCTGTTTTTTTTTTTTTTTTTTTTTTTTTTTTTTTTTTTTTTTTTAACTGCCACCTTCTCAGCATAAGAGGATCTCAAGATAGGTGTGGTGGACTGCATCATGGTATATGTTTTGTTCTATTTTAGTCTTTCGAAGTGCTTTTTCATCCTTCTAAGTCTGACATGCATGAGAGTGGGATGGGAAATCTTCCTGACAGTTAACACGTATAGCTTTCTTTGCAGAGCAAGATTTATTATCAGCCATAGGTGGTAGAGGTATGACAGGAATTTGGGCATGCCTATATTTCTGATAATATTAAAAGCATTTCAGTGGATTACGAGATTGCTTTTACAGATGTTGGAGACTTAGGTGTATCAAAAATTACCAAATTAGCATTTGATAATTTTTCTGAGTGTTGCTGACTAGATATTTCCACTATCACCAGAACGTAGTTTCTCGACTGTTTTGGGAGGTCCTGCTAGTCCTAAACTGTTTTGAATAAGAAGGTGGCATTTTTCCCTATTGGAAAATGTGATGTATCTACAGTATCTGTACTTGGTTTGGTTAATGTTAGGACTCTTGGAACATTTCACGATTAAAAATGTCAATTGACATTTCTGTTCAGTGTCAGAGCTCCCCCATCCACCAGAGAACCACACATCGATGCCCACTGCTAGCATGCAATGACATTACTGTTCTTGTGAACAGAATGCGAGGCTACCCATGATACTATACCAGCACCACAGAAAGTCTTGAGCCCTGTACCTGGACTGTGGGATAAGAGACTTACTGCAGCACCATTAAACTTACAGGCAAGCCCACTAGCCAACTGATTCTTGCCAATGCTTCCAGGACTGACTGTCTTTCCAAAGAATAGGCCAAAGTAGTGCAAGACTAACCGAGATCCCTTCTTTCCAGATGTTCATCAGCATGCTGCACAGCAACCATGGTAGGGTATTGGATCAAAGTGATGGTGTTCTGGAAAAAAGAAAAAAAAAAAAAAAAAGACTCAGGAGAAGTGGAGCAAAGAATATAGTGTCCCACTGGGAAGAGTTGTATATGGATAAATAATTCTTTCATATGTATCATCTATGAGGTATCTCACCATGATTTATCTTACATTCGGGCTCCTGAAGAAAGATTAGTAGTTCACACCCATAAAAAGATAAGTGGCTTATGGTAATTGCATGTTGATGTCAGTGCACCCTTGGAAATGCTTGCTTCTAATAAGCTGGATGTTCCCTTTGCATGCAGGTCTAGAAACTTTGAACCAGTAATGCAAGCCCACAAGCTCTGCAAATTTGTTAGTATAACTCTGATGATGTTTACAAGTCTGCTGTGCTACTTCTCTCATTTATCTGCTTGCAAAGATAAAAAAAATAAAAAGAGTTAGTTATAACATGGTTGTAAAATCCATAATTTCCAAAATGAATGCTGATCACCGTGTAACACTAAAAGAAAGGATCTGCTTGTAAAGAGTATTTTAGTTGATTTCTCCATACTTACTTTGTCAAGCTTCCCGTTCTCCCAAATGAAATACCTGCATCTGCTATGAATCACATAGTCAAAGTTCAGTACAACAAATACAAGATAATTCAGAGCTAGCTTGTTAATTTTGATGGCCACCTACAAATTATCTGGTAGTTGGCAGTATGGATTATCAAATTTATATTTAAAACAGATAATTAAGGTGATATTAAACGATGACATACAACAGAAATTTGACATCAGACTACACGTCAAGCACAGTTCCTTATTCCATGCAATATGCCATACTCTTAAATCATCATCATCATACATATCAAGGATTTAGGCCTAGCATGGCCTGTTCCGGCCTTAGAAGTCATCGTTGAATCATTTAAGAGGACGTCCTGGTTTTCCTTTTCCTAATGGCTTGTAATGGTAATCTTTCTGTTTTCATTCTTTGAACGTGTTCCATCCATCTATGTTTATATTTTTTAATTTTTTCAATTACTGGTTCTTGGTTTAATTCTTTCATAATATCTTCATTTCTTTTGTGATCAAATAGGGTATACTTTGCAGTTTTTCTCATAAACTTCATTTCTGCTGTTGTTAATCTTTGTCTTTTTGTTTTATTGTCCACATTTCGCTTCCATACATTAAGATCGGTAGGGTTAATGTATTGTATACTTTTAGCCTTGTTTGTTTTTGAACTAGGTTTGGTTTAAATATAGAGTTAATTACTCCTGTTATTTTTAAATATTTTGAAATTTTTATGTTTATATCTTTTTCATTTTCATAAGTGATCATACATCCTAGGTAGTTAAATGAATTCACCTGTTCTAAGATCTTGTTATCTAATACTATTTTAGTTCTTGCTGGATCTTGTCCTTTAAAGGCCATAGTTTTTGATTTTTCCGTTGATATTATCATACCATAATCTTTGAATATCTCATTTAGATTTAAAATAGCTTTCTGTAAGTTATCTTCAGAATTTGTAATTATTATTTGATCGTCTGCAAAGAGGAGAGTGTTTAAGTTAACTGTAGGTGAAAGTTTAATTCCTTGATGTAAATTTTTACTCCATTTTATTATTATTTCATTTAAGTAGATATTAAAAAGAGTTGCTGAGAGGGGACATCCCTGTCAGACCCCTTGGTTTATCTCTCTTGTATATGATAGCTCATGATTTAATCTTATTTGTATTTGATTATTTTCATATATACTTGTGACAGCTTTTAGGATATTATTTGGTATTAGTCTTTCTTTTAATATGTTAAATAATATGTTTCTTTTAACTTTGTCAAATGCTTTTTCAAAGTCAATAAATGCAATATGTGTTTCTAAATTATATTCTCTTCTTTTCTCTATTATTAATTTTAGGCAGAAGGCTGGGTCTATACATGATCGTCCTTTTCTAAATCCATTTTGTACCTCTAGAATAAAGTTTTCGGAATATTTCATTAGTTTGTTATTTAAGACTGCTGTATATTTTGTAACATGAATTTAGTATACTGAATACCTCTATAGTTTTTAGGGTCATCTCTATTACCTTTCTTAAAGATAGGAATCACAATTGCTTTTTTCCATTCTATTGGGGGGATACCAGTTGAGTAAATTTTATTTAAAAAGAATAAGAGTCTTCTTTTGAATCTTGTTCCTGCGTATTTATATAGTTCTGAACCTAGCTTATCTTCTCCAGGTGATTTTCCGTTTCTTGTTTCTTTCAGGCTGATTTCTAATTCTTCTTCAGTTATTTCCTTTTCATTTTCGTTAATTGTTTGCCAATTGTCTTTTTTAAAATATTTGTCTGTCCACAGTTCTGTGTAGTAATTTAGAAATTCTTCTAATTTCAATTCAGTGTTTAATTTTATGTTTTTTTGGTATCTGCATTTAGGTGTTTCAAAATCTTATATACATTGGGTCTTATTTTATATAAATCATGTTCTAAATTAGAAACAAATTTATTCCTTGATTCTCTATGTCTTTTTCTGACTTCTCTTTTAGCTATGGCTCTTATTCTTTCATATTCTATTTCATCTTCTAATCTTTTACTGCTTAACCATTTGTGATAGGCTTCTTTTTTCTTTTTGATTATTTCTTTGATTGTATCGTCCCAGACCTTCAGTTTTTTTCTTTTATTGAATTTTTTGGTCTTTCCTAAGCTTTCATTTGCTGCTGCATTTCGTATCATTTTTATATTAAGCCATTCTATTTCTATTTCTTCATTTTGTTTTATTTTATCTAGATACTGGTTAATTCTTTGTTCATATAGCCATTGTACATTTGTGTCATTCAATAGTCTAGTTTTATAAACAAATGTTTCAATTTTTATTTCTGTTCTTGTTACTTGTAGCCATTTAGGTGGTAATCTTAATTTTATTTTAACAAGGAAGTGGTCACTGCTTATTTCATATCCTCTGTGAATTCTAACATCTAGTGAAAATTTTGATGTCTTTTCATTTAATATGAAGTAATCTAATATTGATTTCCATTCTCTTGCTGCCCAAGTATATTTATGTATGTCTTTATGTTTATAGAAGGAATTCATTATTTTTAGGTTATTATAAACTACAAAGTCAATCAATTTTTTACCATTTCTGTTTAGAGTGTGTTCTCCATGTATTCCTATATTATTATTAATTTTCGTGTTTCCAATTCTTGCATTTAAGTCTCCTGCTAAAATTATGTAATCATTTTTATTTATTTTATTATATATGTTTTGTAGCTGATTATAAAAATCAATATTATCCTGTTCTCTTCTTTCTTCTGGGGCATATAAACGAATTATTGTTAAATAGCCTCTATCTATTTTTATTCTAGCTTCTATTATTCTTTCATTCCATAATTTGTAATGTTTTAATCGTTTTGAAAGGGAGTTATGAATCCAAATCATGACTTCTGCTTGTGCTCTTTGGTCTCTGTCGACTCCACTGTATATCACATTAAAATTTTCAGTTCTCATAGTTCCTTTTAATTTCTTTTTTGTTTCGGTGATTACTGCTATTTTAAAATTTCTTTCATTTAATAACTGGTCTAATTCTATTTCTTTATATGCTATTCCTCTTACATTCCAGTTTGCTATGTGTATTATATTTTGTCGTTTCCATTTTCGTTTTCCCTTTTCCATTCCAGAGTCGTTTCCCATAGATTCAATCCGATTATCTTTTTCTGTCAGCTTACAAGTATGGTAAGCTGACAGAAAAATTTATAATTAAAACAGATAATTAAGGTGATATTAAACTCTGACATACAACAGAAATTTGACATCAGACTACACGTCAAGCACAGTTCCTTATTCCATGCAATATGCCATACTCTTAAATAAAACCTGCAAACATATCTAAGATTCATTAGCCAATCTGAATAACTTCTCAAACAAATGTGGAATGAAATTCAACAATAAAAATACCAAAAAAAAAAAAAGAAAGAAAACATATACATTTTACAAAGTAAACATATACATCAATAGTAAGGAAGTGAAGATGCATAAATTAACTTATACAGAATAAGAAAAAAAATTAATCAAAACACCAAACTAGCTGCAAAAGAAATGGTGTTCATATCTTCATATACTCTCACTAAAGTATAACAAACTTGCTCACTAGAACACCAAACTATTAAAAACTCAACCAAATCCCCATAAGTAGGTATTAAGTTTAAAAACAAACAAACAAAAACTGTATAGCGTTACACTTTGAATGAAGAGGATTCCTAGGAACCCTAGTTCATCATCGTTTAACAAGAAAAAAAAAAAGGGGGGGGGAGGAAAAAGGGGATTCTCATTTGAAAAGTGCTTGCTTCTAGGTATGAATTACAGGCACCAGAAAAAAAAACTTTATAAAAAGAAATATACTGTGTAAGGCCAGTAATACCATATTAATTATTGTTAATCTGGATAATTGTAAAAAAATAGATGATAAAAGAAATATATTGTGTAAGGCCAGTAATACCATATGTTAATCTGGATAATTGAAGAAAATAGATGATAAAAGAAATATACTGTACAGGGGGTCCTCGAGTTACGTCGGAGATCCGTTCCTACCGACCGATGCAAGGCGATTTTCGATGCAAGTCGGAATTACCATAGCCTAAGTTACTTACCTAACCTAAAACACCCTAAAATCATATGTATATATCAATAGGGAAAACATAATTACTGTATAGTACAGAAAAATGACAAAAATGAAACTGTAATAAAAAAAAACATATATAAAAATGAGAACAATCCCCAAAATGACAAATGAAACCAATCCTTTCACGTGTTCAAGGATACAAACTTTATCCTTGATATTAGTCCTGACTGTGGTACGACTTAAGTTCAACGAGCGGCCGATGTTTGTTGGCATTTCTCCCTTTTTTGCCCTTTTAATAATGTCTAATTTCACTTCTAACGTAATGGCTTTCCTTTTCTTCGACACACTGCCATTGGAAGAGTCTGCCTTACGTTTGGGAGCCATAGTGAAGGATAAAAAGTCACAAAAAAACACAAACGCAAAAGTGAGAGAGAGCGAATATAAAGCACGCGATACCCAAAGAGTGTATGCTGGGACCCAAGCGACACCACCTCTCCCAAACAAATGTCGAAACGACACATGTCAGGGACCACCTGTATAAAGCCAGTAATACCATATGAATTATGGTTAATCTGGATAATTGAAAAAAAAATAGATGATTAAAGAAATATATTGTGTAAGGCCAGTAGTATCATATAAATAGAATTTTATTTTGGTTAGAATTGGAATTATACAGGGTGTTCGGGATAAATTTGACAGTTTCGTAAGGAAAAAGAAAATCTTCTTTATATCTATTAAATTTAATGAATTGACAAAAAACATTACAGGCAGAGTTAATTACAATACTATCAACAAGATTTACTCAAAATAACCACCATTAGCATCGATCACAGCTTCAATCCTGCTTCGGAACCTCGAACAAGCTGATGCTACAGTCTCCCTGGGAAGGGCCGCAAAAACTGTTTTAATTTTATCCATTAACTGGGCTTTTGTATTACTGGAAGTGCGATTGGTGTCTTTTTCAACTGCGCCCCATACAAAATAATCCATGGGGTTAAGGTCTGGGGAGTTTGGAGGCCAAACATTTGGACTGGTGAAGTCGTAGAAATTTTCAGACAACCGTTTTTGACTTTTCCCAGAGGTGTGGCAAGGGGCCGAATCCTGCTGCCATACATACGGTCTACCATTGGCTACCCTTGTTATCCAGGGCTTGACTACAGTGTGTAGCAACTCCACGTAGCCATCTGAAGTCAACCTGAGGCCCTCTTGGAAAAAATGCGGAGGCATCACATTGCCTTCAGAGGATACACATCCGAAAACCATCACAGTTTGGGGAAATTTAGTCTGCATTACACGAGGAATGTCCTTTGTACTGTATGCAAGCCATCTGTTATTCTGCGTGTTGTGTTTTTGATCCTGGCAAAAGTTTTTCTCATCGGAAAAGAACCAGATTGTTTGTGGTTCCGCAGGATGTTTCACTCTGCTTAGAAGTTTCTTCGCGTTTATCAAACGTTTTTCACGGGCCTTTTCTGTAAGCAGCTGACCTTTGCGGCGCTTGTATGAGTAGTAGCGGAGGTCTTCATTGAGTGCAAGCTTCATAGTAGAGGCTGCAACATTCATTTCACGTGACAAAGCCCGAATTCCAATGCCAGGGTTCTTCAACACCTGTTCCTGCAGATTTGCGAGGAATTCTGCTGTACGAACGCAATCAGATCGTCTGCTAGGGATCTTTCTTCTTGCTACATCCTCGTAGTCACCATTGCAAGTCTCTAGTTCATGCCTGATTGTTTTTACTGTATTCAGGGAGCATTGGGCAGCAGTCGAAATATCCTTATTTTGATGGCCGGCACGAATCATCATGATACAAGTTATTCTCTTCCATGATTCAGGTGGGTTCCAGCTATCCATCCTTTCTGACATCTTGTATATGAATGAAGAAGGGTCCAACCTTTTAAATGAAGAGAAGTGTGTGTTAATACATGTAACTTACGGAAAAATATAATTAATTATAAATATGTCAAATTTATCCCGAACACCCTGTATGTTTGTACAATGACTTGCAAAATTCGCTGTAAACAAAGGCTCAAAGGTCATGGGAGTGCTGACTAAAGGAAGAAGAAGAAAACCCCCAGGCCATCATGTACTCAAAACCATAAGGAGTAGCATGACGTGAAAGAGAAATACGATGCTGAGCGAGACCCAGAAGGGAGGAGTGCTGCGAGTTGGATGAGCTACGTAGGTGGCAGTGGTTGTCGATAAGAGTGAAGGTATAAAAGTGTCAGCAACCCCCCCCCTCTAGCTCTCTTATCTCTTCGGCAGTCATCGTGTGCTTGACCCACGGTCCACGGGCACCTGCTCGGCAGAAGGGACAGCTCTGTCCAGTGGAGCTCAGAGCGCTCTCTTATCTCTTCGGCAGTCATCTTGTGCTTAACCTGTGGTCCATGGGTACCTGCTTGGCAGATGGAGCAGTTCTGTCCCATAGAGCTCGGAACGAAGAATGATCGCATATGACCTCCATTCAACGGCTGACGAACGAAGATAATATTTGCCGGTCAAGTGCTTTCATACAGAAGGGCATATCCCTATCTCATGGTGTAGGCTGCACACCTACACCATGAGATACATAGGTACAATAAGAAATTATAGAGAAAGGGACACAATACAAATGGCGCAGCCCACATGTCAAGTTTCATTCAGGAAGTCACGTGGTATCTCCAAACACAAAGGAATTGTCTCTGGGTTGAGCCAAGACCAGTGAAGCAGGGTCTTTGGAATCTCGCAATCTCTAGGATAATTTATTTTTTTGCTGCACCACCAAAAGTAATAGGGTTAAATAAGGTACTTTAACCGATAAGTGATTCCAAAGATATACAACGGTGACTAGTAATATGCAGTATTACTGGCCTTACACAATATATTTCTTTTATCATCTATTTTTTTTACAATTATCCAGATTAACAATAATTCATATGGTATTACTGGCCTTACACAGTATGTTTCCTTTTATAAAGTTTTTTTTTTCTAGTTGCCTGTAATTCATACCTAGAAGCAAGCACTTTTCAAATGACAATCCCCTTTTTTTTTCTTCTTGTTAAACGATGATGAACTAGGGTTCCTAGGAATCTTCTTCATTCAAAGTCTAACAATAGATATTATCCATTCAAATAAGCTTCCAATGATTTTGCTATAGTGAGAATTGACTGTATGTTGTTCAAACTAAAGTAGTTTATTCAAAATAGAAACCAATGGAAAGTTCTCAGGAAAAATTAGGCATTAACAATAAAAATAAAATAAAATAAAATTACACAAGAATAAGGTATTATGCTTAGATATTGTTAGATAATCAGGAGCGGCTTGTGCATAGGCACTGCAGAACTGTAACGCCCCCAATTTTTCTCGATATATAAATATATTTATTAATTTATTTATATTTGCTTGTAATATTTAATTTTATCATCAACAATCCTATACAATTCTCTTATTTTGTATAAAAAATAATAAAAATCCATCTTGTAGCACTCAGGAGGGCGAAGGATGCTAGCACCACTGTGTTTACCACAGTGTCATATTGCTATGCGCGCAAGCATATGCACGTCATAGTGAGATGCGAGCTATTAGCGTAATGTGGCATTGTCTGTCGCGCAGTTCCACTGTTGTTTATATGCAGTTTGCATAAGTAGTAGAGTGTTCGTAGTGCTTATCATGTTCACTCTTTAAATATTTGGATATTACAATTAAAGGATTTAATTGTAATGTCCAAAAATTGTAAATCCATTCCTTTAATTATAATTAAAGGAATGGATTTTATTTTTAAGTAATTTTGAATTATACTAAACTGTATAATTTTATCGATAATAAACACTATTGGGGGAGACCACACTCCTACCAGGCGTGTCCCCCGGCTGACGGAAACCCAAGTGGGTTGCTCTGAATAAAGAGCCATGGACCAAAGGATATAGCAGAGGCATGGCAAGCTGGCTACATTATTATGCCAGTAACTTTCATGAGCAGGAGAAAGTCTACAAACCGAGATAGTGCTACTGTGTACGGGACAACCGACGCGCCTACTCAAAGACCACACAGAGTAGGTGAGAAATCAGCAACTTGGTCAGCCAAGGATGCGAAACATGTAGCCACCCTCAACATAAGATCACTATACCTACCTGGAAAATCGCAATTAGTCCAGGAAAATTTAAAAACACTGAAATGGAGTATTTTAGGTTTATCAGAGACACGTTGGTGTGGAGATGGATTCATGGATTTACCAGAAGGAAGACTGTACTTCTCAGGAAGAAAAGATAACATACACAGAGAAGGAGTTGCATTATTAAATGAAAAGAAACTTTCACACTCAGTAATTGAAATAAACCCAGTGTCTCCTAGAATAATCACAGCCAAACTTCAAGCAAAAGAAAAAGGTCAAACAATTAAAATAATCCCCAAATATATGCACCAGACAGTTACCATTCAGAGGAAGAAATAGAAAATTTCTATGAACTACAACAGGAAATAGATAATCCCAAAAATAGAGAACTCATGATAGTGACGGGAGATTTTAATTCTAAAATAGGGCAGTTCACAGTAGACAAAAAAAATGTGATGGGGAAATTTGGATACGGAGAGCTTAATGACAGAGGAGAACAATTACTCCACTTCTGTAAAGCAAACGATCTAATGATTACAAACACGTTGTTCTATCAACGCCCTAATAATAAATATACATGGACATCCCCAGATGGTAATATAAAGAACTGCATAGACTATATCATCATAAACAAACAATGGAAAAGATCAGTAAATAATGTATGAACATCAAAAAGTTTTGATTTTGACACTGACCACGAAATATTAACTGCCAAAGTGAAGATAAAATTCAACAGGAAAAAAAACAATATCAGAAAAGAAGAAAACATGAACCTATCAAAACTGAAAGATAGCTCAAGCAGAAGTCGATTTTTAGAACAGATGTGCTTGAAATTAAAACCCTCCATCTTCCAGAACAGTGGAAAATACTGGGAAGAAGGAAAAGAAACAGTGTTATCAATTTTACAAAAGACACTCTAGGTTTCAAACCCAAAATAAACAAACAGTAGATAACCCAAGAAATCATAGCTACCATAGAAGAGAAAAGAGAGGCCAAGATACTTGTAAACCAACAAAACAATGAAGAGAATAGAGAAAAATGCAGAGCACTAAAAAATAAAGTTGATAACCTATGCAAAAAAGCCAAAGAAAAATGGTTAGAAGAAAAAGCTAAGAAATGCCAAGAAGCATACCAACAAAACAACCTAAAAGTCTTCCATGATACTGTAAGAGAAATTACAAAGGAATTCTCAGCAAAAGCAGTAACAATGATAAACAACAAGATGACTGAAACCTGGAATATTGAATATATAAGAAAAATCTGGTCAAACCATTTTAAGACTATCTTCCACCAAGGAAACAAACTACAATACCAACAATAGAAGAAAATAATGATCACCCAAAAATTTTACAAGAAGAAGTTAGATACGCAATAAAACAGATGAAAAACAATAAAGCACCAGGCATTGATACTATCCCTACTGAACTGTGGTCATATGGAGGCAGCATATCAATAGAATATTTAACAACCCTATTCAATAAAATACTACAAACAAGAGAGATCCCAGATGACTGGAGAACTGGAAAGATCATCCCAATATACAAGAAATTACAGACCAATCAATTTACTCCCTCAACCTATAAAATATTCATGAGAATTATACAAAATAGATTAAAAAACACCTATGAAAAAATGATAGGCATAGAACAAGCTGGTTTCCGAGGAAACTATTCAATAATAGACCAAATTTTCACATTGCACCAACTAGCAGAGCTCAGCTGGGAAGACCATAAAGAACTATATTGTTGTTTTGTGGACTTTAAACAAGCTTTTGATAACATCAACAGAGAAATCCTTCTTAAAATTCTACTACAAAAAGCAATAGACAAATATATAATACAGTTTCTGATAAAATATTACTCTAAGACAAATGCAATAATTAAAAAGGACACACTCACAACAGAACCCATAAAGATCCAAAAAGGAATAATGCAAGGATGCCCATTATCCCCATGCCTATTCAACATATATCTAGAAGTTGTAAAGAAGGCAATAGACAATGAGCCTGGAATCAATGTCAATGGTTTAAACATAAATAATATCAAATATGCAGATGATCTCGTCCTTCTTGCAAGAACCCCAAATGAACTACAAAAGTTGATCAACAAGCTAAACGAAACCTGTAAAACATATGACATCACAATAAATATACACAAGACAAAAGTGATGAAAATAGGTAGAAATGGAACTACCATCTCAGCCAGGAGATGGTAGTTCCATTCCAACATTCCAAACAAATAGAACAAGTAGACAACTTCATATAGCTTGGATCAAACTAACAGAAACAATAGATGAACTCAAAACAATCAAACACAGAATAGCGACAGGATGGACCACCATGGGAAAATTACAGAATTTCTGGAAAACAAACAAGATATCTAAGCAAGCCAAAATCAAATTATATGAAGCAATAATTATACCAACAGTCATCTATGGAGCAGAAGCGTGGACAATTAAAAAAAGAGAGGAGAAAAAACTGCTGACATTTGAAATGAAATGCTTAAGAAAAATAAATAGAACAAGTTGGATAGAAAAGAAAACAAACATCACAGTCAGACAAGAACTATTGTATAAAAAGACAATAATAGAAAAAATTAGAAAACAACAACTGAGATGGTTTGGACACATTGTACGTATGGATGCAGACAGACTTCCTAACATCCTGTTCAATACTTTTCCAACTGAAAAAAGAAGACTCGGAAGATCAAGAATTACCTGGCTGAAATTAATAAAGAACATCTCGGGATGCAGAACGTATAAGGAACTTTTTTGAACAGCAAGGAATAGAGAAGACTGGAAGATCCTCCTCAAGAGAAGACTCAACCCGTCTTAGACGGAAGAAAAGAAGAAGAAGAATAAACACTACTTTTTCATGAAACAAAACAAAAAAAAAAAAAAAAAAAATCAGCTAACGCCTTTTTATTCCCATATATACGGGAGTAGGCGAGGCCATTTAGCCCTATCTAACTTTTGGAGACTGAGTGGGCAGTTCAATCTCCACTGGTACCCATTCAGAGACAGATGGCCCAAGGCTATCACTAATTAAGCGGTACGCAGTGAAGAGAGACGGCTCAAATGTGTCGCCATCTCGTGGTCTCTAACCCTAACACAATATATTTAATGTCTGAAATAATGTGGGTTCTACGGTCGATTTTCTTGAGTTTACAGGACGAAAAACCCGAGTTTCCGGGAGGAAAAACCTGCTTGCCCATGCCAGAGATCGACTAACTCGGGAACCGGTCGAAAAAAGGCTTAGAAAAATTTCCTCTAGTCGCCGACTAGACTCAAAACCAAGACTTCCTTCGTGCGGCCTAGCGCGGTGGTGTGCAAACGCCACATCCACTGAGCTACACAGGCAAACAAGAAGAATATATTTTATTTTAAATAATTTTGAATTATACCAAACTTATAATTTTATCGATAATAAATATTTTTTCATGTTTAATTTTTTTTTAATTTTTACCATAATTTTGATATTTTATCCAAGCACATAGACACTGTATAATAAATTTAGTTTAATCCTTTATCCAAGTGCGAGCAAACAAAGTTTGCGCCTGAAAGTATCTTCAGGACTGCGGTAAGGTGGTACAACACTAGGCCACTCCTTGCAAAGGTGGAGCAAGCTACCAACACTCCTATCTCAGTATCTCCCATAATGCAAAACACATCTCTTTGCGGATATGTCTAATGTTATGCATTAAGGGAAGGGCCACAACCCAGACTAGTTTCGACCTTTATTGAGGTCTCTTCAGTGAGAGCCAGGCCCAAGTGGAGATACCAGGCAGAAGCATTAGCAGGTCATCTCTACCTATAGGAGTTGCCAAATGGTGTGCCACCCTTTTCTTTTTTAATAAATTACTCTGGATTTAGAGAAAGATGTTGAAAGTTTAATTTTCACTTGGTTAGAGTATAATAAATTTAGTTTAATCCTTTATCCAAGTGTGAGCAAACAAAGTTTGTGCCTGAAAGTATTTTCAGGACTGGGATAAGGTGGTAACAACACCAGGGCACTCCTTGCAAAGGTAGAGCAAGCTACCAACACTCCTATCTCAGTATCTCAGGTAGAGATGACCTGCTAATGCTTCTGCCTGGTATCTCCACTTGGGCCTGGCTCCCACTGAAGAGACCTCAATAAAGGTCAAAACTAGTCTGGGTTGTGGCCCTTCCCTTAATGCATAACATTAGACATATCCGCAAGGAGATGTGTTTTGCATTATGAGAGATAGTCAGGTAAAAGTTAAAAAGGTAAAAGTCGCATGGAGCTAAGTCCGGTGAGTAAGGTGAATAGTTCAACACCGGGATCTTCTTATCAGCCAGATACTGCTTTACAGACAGTGTAGTGTGGGCTAGAGCATTGTCCTGATGGAGAATCCAAGCGTTGTTCTTCCACAGATCACGTCTCTTCCTCACTTGTTCTCTCTCAGTTTGGCCAGAACCTCAAGGTAATGTTGGTTAACTGTCTGACCTTCCAGTACCCATTCAACTATTACCATGCCATTGGTATCAAAAAAAAACAATTAGCACTGCCTTCAGTTTTGACTTGCTCATTCTTACTTTTTTTTTTCATTCTCGGTGACATGAGTGTTTTCCAGTGCATTGATCCACCTTACTCCCTGGATTTAGCTCCATGTGACTTTTACCTTTTTCCAAAGTTGAAATCCACATTGAAGGACACCAATTTTCAGTCAGTGAATGAGGTAAAGGAGAAAACGGCACCTGATGACTTGCACCACAGTTTCCAACAATGGAAAATTCGTATGCAACAGTGTATAGATAGAGGAGGGGAGTATGTTGAAGGAGATAACAATTAAGTTGTACAATTGTAATAAACAACATTTTTGCAATCAGTCTCGTTATTTAATAGCCACACCTCGAATTTCTCTATGATCTTCAATAACATCTAATACTCAGATTAAATCAAGCTTGCAGATGAAATAGCAAATCTCACAACATTCATCTGTCTTTACAAAATATATGACTTCAGGGACAATAAATATCGATGCACTCACCAACCTGATAAGCAATTTATGAAACATGATGCAATAAATTATCTGATAAATGTGTCATAAATCATGTTGTTATTTTAGTAAATGAAAGATAAATTTATTATAAATCTTACTAACAAGTGTTAACCTCAAAAATTCAAATCGCAAGAAATTCAAATAGCAAATCTCACAACATTCATCTGTCTTTACAAAATATATGACTTCAGGGACAATAAATATCGATGCACTCACCAACCTGATAAGCAATTTATGAAACATGATGCAATAAATTATCTGATAAATGTGTCATAAATCATGTTGTTATTTTAGTAAATGAAAGATATATTTATTATAAATCTTACTAACAAGTGTTAACCTCAAAAATTCAAATCGCAAGAATTAGTACCTTTAAGTGTTTCTAGAAGCTTCATTCTTTTTGCTCGCAATTCTTCTTCCTCTTGTTTTATCTTTAAATTCAGATGATCAAACATTAATATTAACCAGGAACTTGTTCCTAAAGTATTTAAATTTAAAGCTACTATAATAGGCAGAATAATACATGTATTAAAACAAAATACCCACCACATGGAATAATGGATAAGAAGGAAAAAATATTCACTACTTATTGCTGGTTATCTTTATACTCAAACTTTCCTGAGTAGCAGGCAATATGCGTGAAGCATAAAAGTTTCAAACTACCATAAAGAGGTGGCCAGGATATATTATTAAGTTTCTTATCCTAAAGAACTTTAATACTAATACATTTAGCAAGAGTGCTCAACTAATTTTAAAATACATTTGTTGACAAACATAGAAGAGAGTGAATAATTAGCACCTGCAAAATTTAACACTGAAAATTATTTAAATAAAAAAAAGTTTGGTAAAAGTGAGAAGATCCCCAAAATGTTAAAGATGGAAATAAATGCTGCAATCAGGGATGAAAATAAATAAAGCTCCAGTTAGAGATGAAATACTGATAGAGTTTTGGAGAATTCATCATAAAATATTAATACTAGAATCACTTATATTTAATATTTTTATTTGTAAAATTTACAGCTAAGTTTCATAGTCGTAAATTTTCCTATAAATGTCAATACAGTTATAGGAAAATTCTAAAAAAGAACAACAATTTAACTGAAAGCATCTGATATTATGTGCACTATAGGCTACAGGAGAATAGCTCCAGGTAATTATCCCTTAGTCACCATATAAATTCCACTTGCATCTTGCCATGCCCTCTTTCCTCCCTCCAATTTAACTTCCCCCCATAGTTGCAGTCCCCTAAAATAATTGCTGCTTCTTTCTCAGCCTTGGTCAGTCCACTACTGGACAAATGCCTACCCCTTTTTTGACCACTTCTTTCTATCTTTGGCAGTCTTCTTCCACTTCTTGTCAAAATTTCTATGGTCATCATATCCCATCTAGTCCTTGGCAATAAATCCTCTGTTTTTTTTTTAGTTTGTAAGCTCTTTAGTCCAGCCTCTCTTCTCATTACATGACCTGCCCACTTCCATTTTCTGGTCTTAATATGAGTTACAATGTCATTTATCTTGGTTTGCTCTTCAATTTTTCCTTTTTAGGCACAATGGGATGCCACTCTTAAGAATGGAACTTTTCCCAAAAGCTGCCCATGCCAACTGTATTTGTCTATTGATTTCTGATTCAATACCTTTATCTAAATCAAAGAGCTGTCCTAGATAGACAAATTGATCTACAATATCTAATTGATATAATACTTGCTTAGCCTGCATTTATTGTGGTAATCTGCTGATGTATGGCATCTACAACTTCCTGTGGAACTCCTGATCAATAGTAGCAACAACTAACAACATATTTTGTCCTACTAGCCTCTATCTTTCACTACCCTCAAATGAACTAATGAACCAATTTTCTTGTTGATGTAAAGATATTAGCCTCTATTATTAGGATTCTCTTTGAAGTGGCTAAATTAATAAGTTTTGTCTGGTTACAAAGAATTCTGTACTTAGTGTCAATAGCAAGAGAAACAAGGCCAGACTTGTTGCATTCCAAAAATGTAATAGTCTTGATGTACTTCAGTTCTTATCTAGGCATAATGGTGAGTCTCTCCAAAATAGGAAAGATGACATGTGCAGGGTGCCAAAAGAGAAAGAGATGGTAACATATCCTTTGTTAGTGGTACGAAGGAAGACCATTTCCAACCTGGTTTGAAGGAAGCATATAGACTGAATTTACAAAGAATCCTTGCTATTTGTTTCAAGGTTCTTCCTTTAACGCAGAGTATAAATTCTTTTCACATTGAATTGCAGTCTGGTAGAAGGATGATAATTATCAACATGGCTCAAATCCATTGGTAGAAAAATTTAGCTGCTGTTTCTCTTGTTGCTCTTTCAACAACCATCTTTTATCACTCAATTGTGGATAAATATCTCCTTTTTCATCAAGAAAATTTTTTATATCATTAATTAATACAAGAAATCTTTCTAAAAATTGACTTCTGCTGAGCCAGCAAACATTATTGTACAACAGAAGATCCCTATCATGATCATCTGCCTGCAATTTAAATAACCGCCATTGCAGGGCTTTTCCTCGAACAGAATTTACAATTTAAATGTAATATCTAAAAAATCTTTTGTGCTTAATCTTTTTCTACACAGTACTTGTTATTTAATAATACAGTGGTACGTTAAAAAATCTGGATATTTGTCATCGTTTTTACATAATGAAATGAAACCTGATTTATTACCTATCATTGCAGGAGCACTATCAGTAATAATAGACACAAGTTTAAAAAGCGGAGGTTTGTGTTGTTTCACAAATTCATCAAATGCCAAAAAAATGTCTTCTCCCCTTGTCCTTCCCAATAATGGTATCATTTTCAAAAGTTTTTTACTTGAATAATCTTGAAATACAATGTGAGTAAATACCATTAACTGAGCAATATCAGTGAAGTCGTTTGATTCATCAAATTGTAATGAAAATGCAACACACTGGTGAATGTCTGACATTAACCTGGCATGGAAACTTTTCTCCAGCAACTGGAGCTCTTCCTTTCGGCAATTTGAAATCTTGTCTGCAGCCTAGAAGTAGTTATTCTCTAGCGACATCTCAAACCAAGAAGCTCCTTTCTGGAAGTGGGAAACACCTCTCTCAAGCAACGTGGATCCAGGTAGTCTCTCTGACGGCAACTCTGGACCAGACGGCCTCCTCTCTGACAGCAATTCTGGAACCGGAACCCCTTCTGTTTTCTTCAGTCCCTTTTTATTAGGCCTCCTCTGAGACCTCGCATGAAGTTTGGCAATCCCCAAAGACTCATCAGTATGAGTCTTTCATCTTAAGTTTCAAGTTCGGCACGCCTTTTGTTCTCCTCCGCTTTCTTTTGATTGTAAGTTGCCAGCCATCGGAAAGTTATTTGAACTCTTTCTGACTGACTTCGGAGATGTTACACTTAGAGCCTGCAAGCCTTTCTCATACAAGTTTCAATTACAATCTTTCTAATGCTGCCATGTGCAGCTTTGGCGACAAAAACATTGCCTTTGTTTTTAACACTCTAACATATTCTTCTTAAAGCAGTATATACAGTTAGCTTTGAAAGAGTTATTTACAAAAACATATAATACAAATACCGAGACAAACAAACTTTATTTTTTTTTATAATATTCACATGGGACTTAAACTAAGTAAAAAATCAATGTAATGTGCTTTGGAATATTTAATATTTAAGCTACAATCGAGTTTTTACACTTTGTTTATAATCTGGCATCTAAAGTATTAGCAGTGCAATTGACTACTAAATTTAATGAATGTGAACTACAGGGTGCATACATTGCTCTCAGGTTAATATTTGAAATTAGCTGCTCCACACCTTTTACATCACCTTTCATATTAGCGTAATCATATCCTTAACCTCGTAAATCTTGTATTGGTAATGAAAATTTGTCTAGAGTTCCTAGCATTTCATTTGATAAAAATTCTCCAGTGGTATTTTTTATTTCTATAAATCCCAAAAAGTGTTCTTTTATAGAAACCGTGCTATTACTAGTGTCTACGAATCGAAGTGCTATGCTTATTTGTTTTGTGTGACCAATGTCAGACGTACAGTCAATAATTATGGAATAATATTTTGCAGCAACAACAGATTCTAAAATTTTATTTTTTATCACATTGGCGAAGATGTTTATTATTTCATTTTGAATATCTTTTCCAAGATAATGCCCATATGTATCTTTATCTTTTATTCTTCGAAGATGTTCATTCAATATTGGATCAAACTTGGCTAGAAATTCGAAAAATTTCAAAAAATTTCCATTTCCATGCGAAAACAATGTCTCGTTTGTTTCTCAAAATGATAAATTTTGAATAGCTAACGTCTGAACTAAAGCAAAGAGTTGTTCTAATACTTGTACCCAATGTTTCTCCTCGTTTTAATAACTAGCAAGTTCTCTTCATCAATGGTTTTCTTTTCTTTTATTCAAATTTCTAATTCTTTCCACTTATGGTAATTTTCAACGTGTCTTTGACTTTTTTCATGTGCAGCTAAAATAGAAGAAGCATTTTTCCAGTCCCTCAATCCAGAATCAGCAAGGTTAATCCTCCATTGATCAAATAATAAACAGCAGAAGCAAAATCCATGGATTTTGAGTACAATAATCACAGACGCTGCATTGTCTCGCCCGTTAAGTAGTCTTCGAGTATAACGAGTCACTGAAAATCTTCTATTATTATTATCTTTCGGAAAATCAAAATTATGAATCTGTTCGGGTCCATGTTCAACTAATACTTGATGTAATTGATTGATATTGGAATATTTTACAGGACACCAAGTTGCTGGATCATTATAATTTAAATTTGTAAAATCAAATCCTTTTATGACTGGATCTGTAGAACAACCAGCTTCAGAATCAACAATACTCATATGATCTGTAGATTTCTACTTTGATGTTTTAATCCAATTTTTGTTATCTGTAGAATTCTCCAATTCATTAATCAAAACTATAGACGAATTATCCAACAAATAATCTTGAATATTTTCTTCTTGTATGTGATTATGATCTTCTCAGCAAAGATATTTTAAAAATGCACCTTCTTGTTTTTTTGGTCTTTCTTCCTTTTCCGCTTTACATTTGCAATATTGAAAACCCAATTTCATTTTATCCATTTTCAAAATCCAGTAACTGAAATATTTATATATAAAAATAAACTTAATTATAAAAAACATGGACTTTAAACTATTCAGTAATTCACAAATAAATTTTTATACATTTACTTAATGAAGTATTTATCAATTATATATAACTTATAACTTATCTATCATACATTTATAATCCAATAATTCAACAATATCGTTTTCTATGAACATAACTGACAAATTTCTCAAATGCATCTGACTTAATGAATTGTGTAAATATTTTTAACATGTTTAAGTACAGAAAAATGGTGTTTGAGGCCTCATAAATACCATTATGAGGCCTCAAAATTAAGCACTCTTTTTAGTTTATTGAAAAATAAAAGTCACATTTCCATAATAATAATTTTAATAACACAAAACAACATTGGCATACATATATTTGCATTTTAAAAAAAATGTATAAAAATAAATCAGTTCAAATTTAAATTTAAAAAAAATTAATAACTAAAAGTTTTTTTTTCATGGCTTTGGTTTCAGCAAATATACCTAAAATGATATCATAATTAATCAAGTTTATTACATCTGAATCAATGCATAATAACGACAGGTCACTTGTTTTATTTTGGTGCAAGTTGCTTCTTAAATAATTTTATTCGTTTCAACGCTGAAAATGAGCGTTCAGCACTTGCATTTGAAATAGGCATCGTCAAAAATATTTTAAAAATTATTTCTACGTTCGGAAAAGTAGACCTTAACCCATCGTTTATAAATTTGTACATATTTTTAATTGAAGAATTTTCTTCCTTCATCATTATTAAAAATTGCTTAACTTCATCAGTAAATTTTTCTGGATGAATGTCAGTCCCATAAGTTTGTAAAATTTTATTAATAGTAGTCTTGTACTTGTCTTGATCTATATCTTTCTTCAAAAAAAAAAAAAAAAAAAAATGCTGATGAAGTTTTATCAGCATTCTACATTTTTATTAGGTCAAAAAGATTTTAAGTATATTTGCAAACAGATATATTCAACATAACATAGCCAGTTTTGTTGTACAAAGTGCCGCATTTGCAGAAATATTAGAGGCATAATAATAAAATAGCAAAATTCATAATGCTTCAGATTAATTTGATAATTTTGATAATACTAAAACCAGATGAGACACGTCTGTAGAAATCTATTATTATTATTATTAGTCCTTTTAATTATGAACTCTATAAATATATATTTAATAAATTGGTCTAATATATCCAAACATATCTAATCTGCCAAAATAGCTTTTTGTTCTTTCATTAATTTCGAAAATTAGCTTATTGCAAATGACATTAAAATTGTTCACAGCAAAATTTTCTTTCCCATATAATCTCATTGTTAGATTGCGAAACTTCGTCACTCTTTTTTTTTTTTTTTTCGTTTTCTCTTTCCTTTTCATCTTTAAATTTTGTCTCATCTGATAATAAATTCGCTTCTTCATTTACAGCAGCAAAACTATTTCTTATATCTAAAATAAAACCAACTGAAGACTGTAACAAATTATTAGCTAAAAACAAATCTATATCGGGATCTTGTAGAGATTTACTAGTAGCATTTATTTGTTGTAAACTTTTGTCCCACACAACTGTTAAAATTGCTGTTTCTGGTTTCTCAAAATGTTCAGCCAATGATGAGCTCTCTAATTTAGAAATAGGTTTTTCATGAGGAGAACTGGATAGTACAAATAATGCGTCTTTAATTTCTTTATTGATTGTTGATTTTGTTTGACAAGCTTAGTTGACAAGCATCATAGTTGCTACAAAAATTCTGAATACCGAAAAAATATTAAAAGGTATGGTAATAATTTAGTATAAGGATAAAAGTTTTTTTTTAAAAAAAAAGAAAAGAAAAGAATTTAAATGCAATCCAATTAAGCTTGCTAATCAAGGTAAAAATAGAAACTTCCTCAACTCTAAAGTTCAGATATTCTCACTAAAAATAAAAATTTTGAATTTGCGGTAATAAAAATTGTAGCAAAAATCATTATATTTATGTTTATGGAATTACAACATAGATCTAAATATAAATATATAACGTTTCAGTTTGCAGTAACATGCATAGTATGCCTCTCTGGTTGACAGAATGGTTAATGTATCTGCTTTCCAACCACACAACTTTAGGTAAAAGGTAAATTTTGTCGCCTAATGCGAGACCACTTACTTACTGGAAGCATGGGATTCACATAAAAAGCATATAATATATATATTATATATATATAACTTGTATAATTATATTTTTGTCATATATATATATATATAATTATATTATATATATAACTCTAGATTTGATTCTTTTAAGTTGAAGTAATAAGCATAATAATTCCAGCTTTAGTTAAAACATAGAGACAATGAATAGTAACGATAACTTGCTATGCTCGTTGAC
Organism: Typopeltis vanoorti; assembly: GCF_054136105.1. Lineage (NCBI taxonomy): Eukaryota > Metazoa > Arthropoda > Arachnida > Uropygi > Thelyphonidae > Typopeltis > Typopeltis vanoorti. Next base: position 89,983,617 of record NC_143565.1, read on the forward strand.
ATCCACTTTCTACTCGACATTTTATCCTAAAATAACTAGAATCCACTTTCTACTCAACATTTTATCCTAAAATAACTTGATGCACAAAAAAATGAACTGAAAAATCATTTAATTTATAAATAATAAACTTGAAAATCAAATGCTCTGTTTATGTGATATAGAAACTACTCTTACCCAACTAATTAATACAAATAGCAGCAGCACACAAAAAAAAACCTCTGTTGTTTCAGGAACATGTTTCAAAATGATCACAAGTTCAATACTCAGCTATCTGTTCTTTCTTAACAGGATCCTGGGAAATCACAGGGTGAAATATTCTTAAGAATGTTATGGATTAAACTGACCATATATTTAATCTCTGGATTAAACTGCTGAGTCACTCAATGGTTAGTCAATACAAGTCAAACATTTACTAAGAGTAAATTTCCAGAGAAGGAGATTGGAATTTAGTAATATTGATAAGAACAATAAACCAGGTAGTTCAGAAGCGAAAATCATCTATGACAAAATGAAACTAGTTTGTTTAATTAAAAACACAAAAATACAACCAATTTATTAAATATATATTTATAGAGTTCATAATTAAAAATACTCTAATAATAATAATAATAATAGATTTCTACAGATGTGTCTCATCTTGTTTTAGTATTATCAAAATTATCAAATTAATCTGAAGCATTATGAATTTTGCTATTTTATTATTATGCCGCTAATATTTCTGCAAATGCGGCACTTTGTACAACAAAACTGGCTAAGTTATGTTGAATATATCTGTTTGCAAATATACTTAAAATCCCTTTGACTTAATAAAAATGTAGAATGCTGATAAAACTTTATCAGCATTCTATTTGTTAAAATGTAATTACCCCCCCCCGCCATTACTTCGAATTTCTTTACTGTCTTACGATAGTCGACCCTTTTTTGCTGCACAATTTATTTATTGTCTCTCTTCCCAAATAAAAAAGAATTTCACATGTGCAAAAATAAATAATCAAAACGTTTGTTTGCATTGGAAATATTATGTCAAATATTTATATTTTTTAAATAACATTTATTGAAATAAATGTGACATTTTGCTTTCTTTCCTTCAAAATAAAATTATATGGGTCGCACATTTCAATTTTAGGAATGTTTTTTTTAATGAACAACAAATGATGTTAAACATTACTTGGGGGTTTCCGATTGCGAGTCTTTTTAATATCAAAAATTTATATCCAATGGTATTTTATCAGAGATTCTTTACCTTTGTCTTTTGCTTAAAACTGCAACAATACAATTACTTTGGAAAAATAACAAACTCAAACAAAAAGAAAGTGCACATATGTTATCTAGCAGTATTTTTTTTGGTGTGTGTGTTGGGGGGGGGTTATAATTTTGGGAGGGGTTAGCCATTAAAGGCGAATTAATTCTGTTTTGAAAATTTTGGAAATAAAATTTCATTTTGACACATGCACCTATTTGATAATTTGTTGTGGCTGCCAATTCAAGAGATGAAATTGAAGAACAGTGCAAAGAGGTCTACCTTTTTGGTTGATACTTACCATCAGGATGAGTAATAGATGGAAAATGAAAGAACAGAAGATGAACCTTTCTGGAAAGGGTCAAGGAGGCATGAATGTCATTTGAACAGGATGCAGATTTTCTGCATTTAGTCCTCTAAGAATCAGATTTCAATTTGTTGCTAGACTGCAGGAAGCTGATTGACAAGGAGTTGCAGTTCAGAGCTATTTTGTCTGTCTTTTACATATTACTGAAGGATTTTACAGGACTGACACAAAAGAAATTTTTTCAATGCATGACAAGGGAGAGAACTAGGATTTATACCTATCTCGTAAGTTCCATAAATGTGTGGTTAGCAGGGACTTGGGATGAGATTTTTTTGTTAGGAAAGTGAGTGGAATGGGATTTTTTTCAAAGATGTCTGTCAGCACAGGTATCATGCAAATACTAGTTAGTATAGGCCTCCATGGAGATGTCCATATAACAATGATGATGATAATAACAATATCTTTAATTTACTGCAATTATATATTTAAATTTTACTATTAGAACAACTGTATAAATTAAATCAAAAATAAAAAATTTCAGCTCTTTCTCTCATAAAGGTATGCATGGATTAGCTACTAAGAATAAACAGTAAAATCTTACCTGATTCAGCTTGCTTTTCCATTCATCTAACATAGTTACCAACTGGTTGACTATTTGATCTGTCTGTTTGGAAAGCGATTGTAGTTCATCTTCTCGTTTGCTTATAATTAATAATTCTTGCACTAAATTATGTGCATCAGGCAACGATGCTAACTGCTCTTCTTGAGAATTAGGTTTACTCTTTTCTCGAAATGCAAACAACCTATTTTCTTGTGGATGAACTGTAATGTAAGTCCTACTATCATCCTGTTTAAATAGCACAGGTGTGGGGTTTCCTTGCAACTGAGTAGTAATGGTAGTAACTGGAGTCTTAGGTGTTTCTTGTCTTGATAATACTGGGGATTTCCCTTCTTGTGGATAAAAAGGAGTTATGTTATCATCCTGTCTTGTAAATACAGAACATGCATTTGCTTGTGACTGAATAGTTGGAGCATTTTCTTGCGTTGATAACACAGAAGACAGAACTTCTCCTGGTGAGTTTACTTCTGATTGAGAAATAAGAGGACTATTAAACGTTTTTAAAATTTCCTGGGTGGGTAACAAACAAGAATCTCCATGTAGCTGAACAGGAGTAACAGACTTACTATTTTCTTCTTTACATAATTCAGAAGAATGGCAATCATGTGAGGAAATAGTAGGTAGTTCAGTTTTCACCATTAAAGATGGTACAGACTGAATATTTTCAGAATTAACTTGAATAGATACACCATGATTAGTAGCTGGCTGTCCAAATATTGGAAAACAAACTGCAGTACTTTTATTCTCATTTTGTTTATTGCTATTACGAGATGAATTTAAAACAGTAGAATCTAACTGCGAAGTATTTTGCAAATTTTCTGTAACAGGATAAGATTCAGTTTTAATCTGAATATATTCATGGGTTTTAATAAGGCTACATGCCTCACTGGTTAAATATGATTGCGAAATAATTTGTTCTTCTGAAGTTTGTGGTAATCTATACTGATTCTTCATAAAATCGCATTCATTATCTGTTACTTTTGGAAGGATGTCTGAACAAGAAATTGTACACACTGATTCTTGTAAGATGTTGGGTACTTGATCATACTGTATTCCTGCCAAAAAATATTCCAAATATCAATTCAGAATAATAACAAATTATATCTTGTCTATAACTAATATCACACATGCACAAATAACAATGAAGCAAATACTTATCTATTTTCTGAATGTGGTAAGTAATATAATTCATGATTTATTCAGGATAATCACAAAACTGGTACCCAAAGTAGTTTCAATATGGATAGCATTGAAAATATAATAAATATGATTTTATCTATAAATTTATTACTCTTACAAGCTGAATAAAGAAATGAATATATAAGTAAACTTAAAAGCAAACCTTAGTATCAGAATGTCTAAACATCTAAAATCAAACCAAACTTATCATTTTGTTTATGGCACTTAAAAGTTATAACACAATTTAACAGGGTAGAACCTGATAAGAGGAGTAAGTTTGCTGCAAATTTTCTGACATGTGCAAAAAATGTCTTGAATTACTGAAGCACAATTATTATTATTACATGACACCTCCAGTAAGTCCAGAGACTCGTTGAGGAGAGGACACCTACTCTACAACTCTCTGTCTCCACCACTCAAATCCAGCTACAATGAACTGATCTACTTTCATCATCTACACCAACGCCATCTACCGCTGGCTACCACCACCAGTATCTTCACAGACAATCACAAACATCTATGCCCACAGCGGGATTCGAACCCGCAGTCCCCTGGCTGGAGAGTGGATACGCTAACCACTCGGCCAACCAGGCCAGCAAATTCAGCACAATTATGTTAAACATAATTGTGCTGAAGGATAAAATTCAATTTTAATGTGAATATGAACTTCAGACTCAGCATAATACAGTCAATGGGATGCAAAAATTTGGTCTGCATTATAGTAAGGTATGTTCTATCTGGTTTATAAATTTTATTGTAACAGATAAGAAAGACATGATAATCTTACTCTACAGAATTTTTTGGATGTTATAAATAATGATTTTGTTGATGGGAACAAAAATGCTAAGAACAAATCACTTGCATTATCAACTGAAAAAATGAAATAACAAGATAAGGATGCATGCCTACGTAATGCCAACCATTACGTAGGCATGCATCCAGTCAGAAAGCTAAAAATCCAGTTGCAGAAGTTATAGGACAGACCAAATGATCGAAACTTACTTAAGAGACTTTTGCCAGAGCCTATTGAAAGCCTTGAAGATATCAAGGGTAACCACCTAAGACACAGAAAATTTTTCCATGGTATATCCAGGATAGTTACTAGTGAAAGCATAAAATGGCAACACAGAATGAAGGTAAACTCTGGAGCATACACTTATAGGATGAGTGAAGATATACCAATCAGAACCAGGAGACTTATTGGTATCTAATCTGGATAAGATTCTTCTTATCTTTATTTTTTTCTCTTTTTCAATGAAAATTCAAAGAGGACATTGTGTGATGAGTGGAATGGTTGGGAGGTATTTACCAAGGTCAACCACAGGAATTACAGAAGAAATAAGAAGTCAAGAAGTTGGCTTTTTTTATGGGTGATGATGCGACAAAACCATTTGAGCATAACAGTGGTGGGAGCAATGTTGGACAGAAGTTACGGCTGATAGCAGAGCAAAAAACCAGACGCAAGACTGTCATTTGGACAGGATGCAAGTTTCCTGCTTTTAGTTTTTCAAAATTCAGTTTGGATGAGTTGATTGTTTTCTTGTAGCTGTTCTGAACTTTCATGTAAAAGGAAGATGGAGTTTGGCATGAGAAAAGTTGCACTGTACAGTCTTGATACACCATTTGAAGAATCGAGGCTTAGTTAGGGGAAAAGGAATGTAGAGCAGAATGAGGAAGAATGAAATGCTTTCATAGAAATGAGGATTATTTCAGTGATCTGTTCCATACATATATTTGAGTCAGATGGCTGGAAACAGTAATCCAAACCAAGGGAATAAAGCACAGAAGTTGCAAATATCATCCTATCCCATTTGACATTTTTAAAATGCCATCCAACATATGGGAGGAGTGGTTGTGTGCATGTTAGTCTGAATTACCTAGAGCACAAATCACATTTGCAGCATACTAAGAAGGGTCACTAGTTACAAATAAGTTGTATTTGTTTCCCTGTTATCTAGTATTCAGCAAGCATGTGAACAATTTGTGTAGGATAACTGATAACTGGTGATAGCAAATGTCACAGCATCTCTACATTCTTGATGTGTGCAGTTGGAAGCGAAAAGCCAATTGATGTGTGGACATTAAAATCCCAGAGGAAGATGACCTGTGTCATGAAGAAAATCAATATGTAAAAAAATAAAATCAAAAAGTCTGGAATAGTTAGTGGCATCAGGAGAGTGGCAGGCAGCAAATGAATCTGACAGAATGCAAAAGAGCGATTTTCAGCCAAAGAATATCAAAAAAAATACTAAGTTGAATATTTTTGGCAAGGCATATATCAGAGTGTACAGATGCCATCTTTCAGTCAAAATGAGTCAAGAATGTCTATTTCAGAAAGTTGAGAAGTGTTTTGGGAGGAGATAGTTTCTGCCAGAAAAAGAAGGTGGAATCTGGAGATGGAAATGAACATTATTGAGGCTGGAACTGAAACCAAGAATGCATATTGTGCAGTGTTATGCTGGTTATTAGTAACACACTTAATTTTTGTATTAGCATCCCCCTTTTTTTTTTTATGTTGATGTAGTCAAACACTGTTCCCACTGGAGAAGGTAAAATATGGATGTACTCGTACACATGATGGGAATGTAGTGACTTAGCATTTATTATTTACAGCAGCTATGAATTCAGATCTGTTTGTCCACACAGTTTTTACAAGAGTATGAAGCAGAAACACCTGACAGTTTTTCTGAGATAGAAGTTACATGTTCTGGCAAAGCCTGATAATGTCATCCTATAGCACCGTGTTTGTTTCCAGGAAGCCGGAAACAAATTTTTCTGCTTCTACAGAACCTGAGCTGTTGTTGTGATAAGATTATAGAGCTGGCTGATGTTTCATCAGTAGATACATCATTGTTTAGGTGTTGATCGAGAATGCTAATGAGCTTTCTTAGGCTATTAATTGTTTGATGGAGGGAGGGAGGCACAGTGGAGAAAAATGGCTTTCTGAGGTTGTCCAGAAGTTTGTGTGCCAATACATAGTCTTTGCAGCTATCATGTATCCACTGACAACAAAATCACACAAAAAAGTCTTTTTTGTTTCCCTGACATTCAGTTGGCAGCTACAGCATTTCATATGGTGATCTATTTGATTAGTGATTAATGGTCTGTCTGCAGTAGTAAGATTCAAAGTGCTCTGATGTCTCTATTTTTGCTTTGTGTTGTATGCATAGTTAGATCCTAGTGCACTGTGTGCAAATACTTGCTCACAGATGATATAAAAATAGAGAATTTTTTTTTTTTATTGCTCAGAGTATTCATGGATTTTGTCAGTTCTTTGGTCCCTTAAAGACTTACTGAATAATTTCATTTGGTATTGAGATTTGAAGGAAAACACTTCTAAAACCAATTAAATAAGAGATTACAAATTTAAAGTAAAATATCTCAAAGCACCACCTAGTTGCTTTAGTGCAGCATTTCATTATGGTGGTGTTTGCTATAGCACACATCTACAATACTAGACAAGGAATTATATTCTTGTTTGATGTTTTGCTCAAGCATAAGCAAATGAAGTTTGCACATGACATATCTTCATTACAAGGCAATCTGTATATAGAGGCTGCTAACTATGCATAAACTGCCTCGGTATCCCATAATGCACAACACACTTCCTTCCACCATATACATCATTTTACTGTGTGTGTGGGTGTGTGTGATGCCTGCATGATTTAATCTTCAGTATCTTCATGGATATAGCTCTCAATAATGAGAACTCATAAGCATGCAAGCACACACACAATACATATATGGCTCTATATACAATAGCTTAATGTGAAGATAGTTATGCATAACCTTGGTCAAGAATTACATTAGACAATATAGTATGTCTAGTATAATTTACAGCAATGTTATTAACAATAACAAAGTCACTCATTATAAAAAACTTTTGAAAAGTTTTGACCAAAATCCCTTCCCTTAGTCACAATGCTATTTTGAAGAAAATTCAACATAGCAAACTACCCATTATAACAAACTATTCCTGTGGTCCCTACAAGTTTGCAGCATTGTAAGTCAATTGTGTTTTTAACTATCTGAAGCTGCTAGTTCTAAATGTTCCAATATATATGAATACTAACAGTGAAAAATATTAATTTTATTCACTAATATTTACTAGATTATACAATATCTTCCTTAGTTTTGATAGGACAAAAGAAGTCATTCTGACTGAAATTTAGATAGCAGCGCAGTGCATGGATTCCTTTTGAAATGTCATTCAAAATTGAATTTGCTTCTGTACAATCTTCTTATTATAGTCATGATGGATGATGTTCTAAAGAAGCAGCATCTCTGATCATCAACACCATGGTCATTTTTTTCAACTCAATAAGCTTGGGCTTATTCTCCAGCATAGGGACCAACAAACTATTGATCACACCAGTTGATTACAGATGGTGATTTGATCAATTTCTAGATGATTGGGGGGGGGGGGGGGGGATTTAAGTTTAAAAAATGTCAGGCTAGCCTGCTACTGCTGGTATTTAAAAAAGAAAGGTTATTTCAATGATTAAAGATACTCTTAATTAAAACACATTAGCAAACAGTTGCAGCACTTGCCTCATATTGCACGTCTCAAATCATGGCAATAGTGCTGAGATGATTCTGAAGCCGTTTCTAGAAGCTGCAGATTTGCTTTTTCATAATTCCAAATATAAGACTGAAATATTATCTGCAATTAAGTTTCTTTCAACTTTCTGCTAGAATGGTGATGAGAAGAGTGTTGAAAGTACATCAAATGATATTCTTTCACAACTGAAAAAAAAAAGGACTTGGATGACTGAAACTTCATTAAAAGCAAGTACAGAAGCAGACACAGATGACCATCTGGAATGCTGCAATATCACCTGATATGATAGTGGATGAAAGCAGCTTCCAAGAAGAGTGTTGAAAGTACATCAAATGATATTCTTTCACAACTGAAAAAAAAAAAGGACCTGGATGACTGAAACTTCATTAAAAGCAAGTACAGAAGCAGACACAGATGACCATCTGGAATGCTGCAATATCACCTGATATGATAGTGGATGAAAGCAGCTGCCAATTTTCTTATTAAAAATGTAAATTAGATTAATTTCTATTTGGTAACTACTATTCCAGTTATTTTACAGGGCTCTATATTTTAAAAGTTTTCTTGCCTTTTTTTGCCTCCCTGCTTAAAATCGCACATAGGCAGCAATTATTCCAAATACTCTGAAACTGAAAACAGACATTTTATCAAGGTAGATCTTTAAAAGACAACTTTTTTAAATTAGTTCCTCACAGCTCCTATATTGCCTATCCTTGCTCTAGAGTAGGGGTGTCAAATTGGCAGCCTGCAAAACAATTTCTTGCAGCCTGCGATGCCTCAAGGAAAGATGAAAAAAAAAAGGATGGTTACTTTTTATAATAAAACAGAAATATCATATTTATTCGAATATAACTCGCCCTCACATGACTCGCACCTGATTTTACTTTACGAAAAATTAAATTAAAAAGTTTCATATATACCTCGCAAATGAAAAAAAAAAAAAAGCTTAAACACTTTCACATCATGGATAACTCGCTCCCAGCAGTAAACAGCATGCTCTCCAAAACAGCCACTACACTGCAGATGCACAAAGAGCAAGTAGTGTTATTGTATCACTAAATAAAGTACAGAGACATTTAAATATATTTCTTGACAAATAGTGCAAATAGAAACAACTGGGATAAAAACGACACTAACTAATGAATTACATGTGCCCTCTCACATTAACCATGCTGTTTAGACTCAAACAAAACTATATATTGCACCGGCAAACACAGTTCTAACTAAAAACTATTGTTTTTAGTTAGATGTGTGCGAGTTCACCCCCCAAACGCAAAACAGCAATAAAGTTTGTTAACGTGTTAAAATTAAGACATATAGTGAATGTTGTTATGGCAGTTTCAGATATTACGGAATTCGGTTGAAGAAAATTAGCATTTCAACTCAAAAATTGTAGGCTTGGCTTTGTCTTTTGGATGCACGCTCTTTAGTTAATACCGCACCAATCGCATGCATGTCTTCATAGCTGCTCTATCGCTACTGGTCTACCACTACCGTCTATTTCACACACTGCTTTCACTTCTCATTAGTCATTCATGAAATGTTGCTCTTACATATCTCAAGTCTTCTAAATTACTTGTAATTTTTATTTGAAATAATGGGAAAGAAGATGATGCTATTTGGGTAGATGATTTTGACAATGTCCACAAGGAAACTGCTCTCAAGATCAGAAATAACGATAGCGAATAGGAGATTCTTGGTAAGTCATCCCTATTTTCAGTTTTTTTTCTGAAAACTTTAGTTTCCTCGCATATATCTCGCACCATGATTTTTTAGCTTTAATTTTAGGGAAAAAAGTGCAAGCTATATTCAAGTAAATATGGTATCGATTTAAAATTTTCATTGTTAATTTATAGCACGCTGAAAAAAATTGAATTCTATTGGCTAGTAGCTGTTCACATGACGCACAGCATACGTGCTCATGTGAATCCAGGCTATGAGTTTATAATTGCCTACTACAGTCAATCAACGATTTCTGAAGCACATCTCAGTGTGTCAAACACGATCCAATGACAACCTAGCAACGTAATCTAGCTGCAAGAGAATCCCTTTTTTTATTATTTTTTATTTGCAATAGTTTTGTGCATTTTTATTCAAACATTTTTTATAAAAATTGTAATTAATAATATATTTATTCACCCAGGCAATGTCGCTTTCTAAGACAACAAGAAAAAGAAAATTGCTGATGAGGGAAGAAAATTTCAAGAAAAATGATAACTAATATTTAAGGAATTGACAGCGTATACTAGAAATATAGATTAAATAAACTTTAATATATACTTTCCGATATTTCGGCGAACGTCACGTTGCCATCTTCTTGGGAACTTACTACAAAGACACGTGCACACAAGTACTAATAACAGCAAATGACACTGAAGCTAGGAAGCTAGCGTTTCCTAAAGTCCTGATGGTGCCCCCTGGCGGGCTATATTGGTAGTTCTTGACCTTTGGGCTGAAGTTCTTCTGATAAACGTTTCCCCAATTTGGGGCAGTTTCATGCATCCAAATTTGTTGAGGTTTGGCATGTTCCTAAGGGCTGAGGCTGATTCCATGTCTTTCATACACAAGTCTTTCATACTTGAACTTGCTGCGGTGTATTACTGTGGCTTTCTTCCATCTTATTCTGTGGCGAGTATCCAGAGCATGGTCTGCAAGCCCAGAGTGGCTGTACTGGTAAAATCGGATGTAATCCTTGTGTTCTGAGATTCTGATATTTGCTGTCCTGCCTGTTTGGCCAAAGTAGGACAGTTTACAGCTGCAAGGGACCTGGTATACACCAGGTAGGTCTAGGGGAAGTGGTTGGTCTTTGGTGGAGCGGATAAGGGATGCCAGTTTTCTATGTGGTCTGTAACAAGTGGTCAAATCATGTTTTTTTTTTTTTTTTTTTTTTTTTTTTTTTTTTTTTTTTTTTTTTAATCAATAAAATCCTAAAAAAACATGACTTGACCACTTGTTACAGACCACATAGAAAACTGGCATCCCTTATCCGCTCCACCAAAGACCAACCACTTCCCCTAGACCTACCTGGTGTATACTAGGTCCCTTGCAGCTGTAAACTGTCCTACTTTGGCCAAACAGGCAGGACAGCAAATATCAGAATCTCAGAACACAAGGATTACATCCGATTTTACCAGTACAGCCACTCTGGGCTTGCAGACCATGCTCTGGATACTCGCCACAGAATAAGATGGAAGAAAGCCACAGTAATACACTGCAGCAAGTTCAAGTATGAAAGACTATTCATGGAATCAGCCTCGGCCCTTAGGAACATGCCAAACCTCAACAAATTTGGATGCATGAAACTGCCCCAAATTTGGGAAACTTTTATCGGAAGAACTTCAGCCCAAAGGCCAAGAACTACCAATATAGCCCGCCAGGGGGCACCATCAGGACTTTAGGAAACGCTAGCTTCCTATCTTCAGTCTCATTTGCTGTTATTAGTACTTGTGTGCACGTGTCTTTGTAGTAAGTTCCCAAGAAGATGGCAACGTGACGTTCGCCGAAATATCGGAAAGTATATATTAAAGTTTATTTAATCTATATTTCTAGTATACGCTGTCAATTCCTTAAATATTAGTTATCATGTTTAACCAGCGTATAAGCCTCTCAACAAGAATAATTCAAGAAAAATGGGAATTGAATTACTTCTGCACTGAAAAAGGACAAAATTTGTGTGCATTATTTGTAATGAAACAATTAGTGTTACCAAAGAATATAATATAAAAAGGCACCAAGATAAAATTCTCAAAGAACAATATTCTTGCTTTGAGGGTACTGAGAGAAGAAAAATTAAAAAATACGAAGAATTCACTTCAAAGTCAACAAAAAAATTTTCAAAAATCATGTAAGACAATGAATCAGCAGTGAGAGCCAGTTATGAAATCAGCTATCTATTGGCAAAACATTCCAAACCTTTTAGTGACAGTTCCTTGGTTAAGGAGTGTATGATAAAAGCAGCCGAAAACATCTGTCCCAAAAATGTGTAAGTATTTCACAATATTTCTTTGGCCAGAAATACTGTGATCGAAAGAATAACTGAAGTGGCAGAGATAATCTCCATGACCAGTTGCAAGAAATATCTGCAAACATACAGTGCTTTTCAATTGCACTTGGCTAAGGTTTTGATATTCACGACGTGGCTCAGTTGCTCTGTTTCTTCGGGCTTGCGAAGACTATATGAATATTACTGAAGAGTTCTTGGAAATGATTCCCATCCATGGAACCACTACAGGGGAAGACATTTTTGATGCCGTGTGGAGCATTTTGGAAAAATACCAACTTCCTCTAAACAGGCTCAGAGCTGTGACAACCGATGGTGCTTCAGCAATGACAGGCAAAAATGAAGGTTTTGTATCAAGATTTGCAAAGTTAAAGGAAATGTATTCAGACATTCCAAAACTGCAATCTTTCCACTGCATTATTCATCAGCAGGTCCTGTGTTCCAAAGTATTGAAAATGAGCAGTGTACTCAAGCCTGTGACAAATACTCTGAACTTCATCCAATCCAGAGACCTCGATCACCGCCAGTTTGCACAATTTCTTAAAGATTTGGAGTGCGAATTTGAAGGGCTACCTTATTACAGAGAGATTCTTTGGTTATCTTGTCATAAGATTCTAAAAGGCTCTTTTTTTTTTACTTTCAGAAGAGATCAAATTGTTGATTCCTAGAAATGAAAAATCGTGATGTTGCATTTCTTAATGATCAGACATGAGTACAAGATCTAGCATTCTTAGTTGATATTACAGGACATTTGAATGATTTAAATGTCAGACTTCAGGGGAAAGATCAGTTAATAACACATGTATGATGCACTAGCAAGTTTTAGATGTAAACTGGCTTTGTTTCAAAATTATTTAAAAGAGAATATTCTAAATTACTTTCCTATGTGTGAACATTTGAACAATAAGAATCAAAGTTTTACCTTTTCTCAATATTGTCCCAAAGTAGAAAAGATTAAAGAAGAATTTGTAAAACGTATAGTTATTTAGATCAAAAATATCTGAAAATAAAAAAGTTTGCAGCAAATATTCTGTGTTATTTTGGAAGAATATATTTATGTGAACAATTATTCTCATGTATGAAAGGTAACAAAACAGCCCACAGATCAAGACTAACCAATGTCAATCTTTTTTGTCATAATGAAGGTCGTATGCTCTCAATCTTTGAGTCCAAATTTTGGGAAGCTGGTTAACAATAAACGTTGGTGTTCCAAAAACACAGTTATTTAGGTCAAAAATATCTGAAAATAAAAGTTTGCAGCAAATATTCCATGTTATTTTGGAAGCATATATTTATGTGAACAATTATTCTCGTGTATGAAAGGTAACAAAACAGCCCACAAATCAAGACTAACCAACATCAATCTTTCTGCCATAATGAAGGTCGTATGCTCTCAATCTTTGAGTCCAAATTTTGGGAAGCTGGTTAACAATAAACATTGTCAAGTGTCAGGAAAAAAATAAAATACTACAATTAAATTACTTAAAATTACTATAATTATATTATGCAAGTATATATATTTTAACCCCAAAATATTATCATCTTTCCCCAACATATTTTCATTAACATTTAAAACATTCCGAAAATATAGACTTACCCCCACCCCAACCCTCAAAAAAAAGTATTTTATTTCAACACAAATACAAAAAATTTCAAACTAATACGAGGCTCTGTAAATTTTTGTGATGGTTATTAATGAGACCTTACACTTTTTTAGACTGTATACGTGACCCTCGTATAACACGGATGTTAGGTTCCACAAAAATGGTGCGTTATGCGAGACTCAGATCACATAGAAAAAGTAGGGTTAGGGTCCGAAATCGTTTTTTTATTTTAAGATTATATAAACAATGACATATCCAACAAAAATATATTTTTATTTAATTCAGATAATTCATGTAAGTTAAGAAAACATAAACTATGAAACAAATACATAGTATAAAATCATAAAAAATTATAAATTGTATGCAAACTTCATTGCATATAATACATAAATGTTTTAAAATATACACTTTATTTTATTTTAGGCAAAATAAAATAAAGTGTATATTTTAATCGTCATCGCTCTCTTCAAAACTAACATTTCGTAGATGTTCTTTATTTATGAGTGGCCGGACGTCGTCATCACATGAAATCTCTTGAAGATGTAATATTATCTTCTCTTTACTTTATTTATTATTTGCTATTTTCTTGATATTATTATTTGATTAATCATTTACTATTAAAACCTTTGAAATGCACCTTTATGTTCCTTTTCTTAACAGTCGTAACACCGAGTTTGCAGTCGTTGCTTGAGCTAGTAGTTCAATCACTCTTAATCCTCTCTGGCTATAAATTACCCCCCCACACACACTTCTGAAGGTCGCAAGTATGCTAATTTTCACGTGTACTTAGTCTAGACTCAGGAAGTGCTTCGGGTTGGAACCAATTCCCTTGTCTATCTTGCTGACTTTCTCTTGCACTGATCTTTAAAAATTTATATGTTTTTTCAACTGCGCCATTAAAGATCACGTAGAGGAATTGTATGTCTTTCCCATACATGCAAGAGAAACATCCAGCTCAACACGGAAATATCTCTAAAGTTTAATTCTAATTCAAGCAACGTTTAAAACTAAAAATCAGTCCGTTGTGGCTATTCTATCTTCAGGACACACAGGCTCTGTTTTATGAGACAGTGCATTGGCAACTGAGAATCAGGCAAGCTATTAACAAACAAAACTGTTTATTCCTTCTAAATCAAGGTAATTACAAAGATTAATTCTACACATATCAAAATATTTAACTCTAATTAACTCAACTAAACGACGTGTCTGTTCCTCTGCTCGATTAGATTAGCATTTCTCACTTAATCTATCCCAATGGCTTTAACAGGCCTTTAAGGCCCAGAACCTTCCAAGCATGCTTGGATTTCATAACCGAAATATGAGAATAGAATGGTCACTCCTATGCCTCAAGGTATTCTTGGCTGTATCTCTGTGTGTTCACGGGGCCGGTTTGCCTGCTTGTGGGATGAAAAACACCAGATAAACTGCAGTTAAAAATCCTACTGCCCACGCCCAAGACCGGCTAACTTGGCTATGGCTGAGGAAGATCCTTCATCTCCTCACGTCTCTGACGGGAATCGAACCTAGGACACTCCTTCCCCAGGCATATGGTTGCGAAGCGCAAAGCCACTAGGCTAACTGCGCAGACATTTCTCACTTAAGCCTTTTGATATAAAACAATATACATGCTCATAACAATCAGACATGTGGACAGACATATATACACTCCAACGTAACTCAGACTAAAACAGAACTAGGCATAACTAAACTTTACAATCAATTTCCCTTTCATTATATAACATTAGCAAATTTCTCTGAACTCTGTAAACAATTAGTTCACAATTAATTAAAAAATGTGGCTTTCCGACTTCACTACTGTTCTTTATGCTAACAAACTATAGGATCAGCAATCTTTGCCTTAAATTTCACAATCTAGGAAAGTTCTATAAATCTTACCTGTCAGCCAGTTCAATATACAAGATCCTACAGATCGCGAACACATTCTTCTACTTTCCGGTTAAAACCACACACGGGCACTATTTCATGACAATGATGATAGTATACTCAGAGATCGTCAAGGAACAGCAGTGGGACTTCTAAAATAGACTGTCACTGCTGTTACGAACCTCCTATCATCGTCAAACTTCTGCTGGTGGGACGTGACTCCCTATCCTTGAAATGGCTGGACCAGGATCCTCTTCGAAGCGAGACCGGAAATGAGAGCCAGGAACAGAGTGATCTGGACCCTCCATTCTTCCCTTTTATCCTACTCTTCCGACATTGGAACTCTTTCAGATTGGGTCACCCAGATTTTCTTGGGGTGGTCTCCTCCACCACCACTTTGCTGCTGAGTTTTGGCGGAAAAACCCGTAACTTGTTGACCTTCGCAATTTGCGCTAGCCTCATGTCTACATTTTTAATCCTGTCTGAGCTATTTCTTTGTTTGTACAATTTCAGTGGTTCTTAATTTATTCTCATATTTTATCAGATTCAATACAGCATAACTGAGTTAAATGTTAATTAAATTACAAGTATTTTATATTGATTTTATTTTGTCTATAATGTCTGTAAGATTTTCCAGACATTAGCATAATTCTCATTGCATACTGTAGCTGGTTTAGTTATCAAGAAGTCAATAATAAGACCTTGCTTACCACTATGCTGCAATTTTTTATTAAGTTCATAATACGGAGCTAAACAAACATCCAATTATCTCGTGTTTTCCGGAGCACTCCATTGAGAGATCGTTATCCATAAAATAACTTTCTTGCTAAGTCCAATCCTGCTAATTTCTTTAAACTGAATTCTTCAATGGATTCATCACAATCGGAATCTTTGGCAGAACTTTCCCTGCCATTTGATTCGATGTCATCTATTAATTGCACCAGTTCTTCCTCTTTTAAATCTATTTCCCCATCAATTAATTCACTATTGAAGAAACTAGAGCACTTATGAAGAAGTTCGCAAAGATTGAGTCTCATGATGCTGATCGAAACCGAATGTATCTTCAGTCTTGTTCAATTGTTACCTTGGCAGTTTACAGTGGGCGAGTTTCTCCCTATTATCAAACACGTACATCACAAAAGCGACATATGCGATTAAGTGGCCATTACTATAAAAATATTTTTTTACATAAAAAAAAGCATTACATATTGTATGTAACTCACCAAAAAATAAAGTGCTCAGTTTCAGATTAACACACTTATGATTTTTCATGTGCTGAAAAACGAAGACAATTTTCAACAATAAATACTTTATACAGTAATTAATTGACATACCTGCATGCTAAAGGGTATTTCCCCTAATATAAATTCGCTACATAACCACATGCGTGACACGACCAGACGCAAATTTAACGAAGATTAAATTCGATTTTTAAGTTCCGTGTTGAAAAATATATGAAAAGATAAAGGGTTACTACAGTTTGTAGAAAGTCTTATATCAAAACCGCATTGTATAAGTAGCACATTCAACAAGGGTTAATACAATTTGTAGACTGTGTTATATCGAAACCGTATTGTATAAGTACCGCGTTATACAAGGGTACCTGTATATATATATCTCATCATCTTCAACAAATTCCTGCCATGTACCCTCAAGGAGTGCACAGGATATGATAGTACTACATGAAAAATTTATATTATTACTAACTTCCTATCTACAATTTTCCTCCAAATCAGCTTGTAAAGATTCCAACATTATCAGATCTTATATTTCTATCGTCTAAGGCACTTTGTACCGTATCAATCAACCAATATCTTAGTCTTCCTCTGGGTCATTTTCCTGCCAACCTGGCAGAGAACACTTGTTTTGCTAATCTATCCTTGCCCATTCTGTTTAAGTGACCAAACCACCTGAGATTAGCTCTGCTAATGCATTCTGGATGCTGACAATGTCAAGTTCTTTCCTAATATCCTAGTTTTTAATATGATATTCCCACTGATGCCATCTGTTCACACCTCAAATCTTTCTCAGGACATCTTATATCTGTGGTCTCTAGTCTTTGGTCAAGTGTTTTACTTCTGACCCAGCTCTCAGATCCATAAGTTAAAACTGGTTTGAACACTGTCTTGTATACAGCTAATTTAGTGTTCTGACTAATTTCTCTCTTATTCCATATGAATTTATTCAATTGGCTTCCTACCATACCAGCTTTGTTGATTCTATTGTCTATTTCCATATTTAATTTACCATCTTCACTAAAAATCGTGCCTAAGTAGCTGAAATGTTTCACTTGTTCAACAGGTTCTCCATTCACAACATAGTTGACATTTTCAATGATTCTGCCTATTTTCATTGGCTTTGTCTTTTTATTGCTGACCTTCATACCATATCTATTAGAACAGTTATTCAATTTAGTCAAGGAATCTTGCAGATGTGTAGCAGATTTATTTAGAAGTATAACATCGGCCACATAAAGCAATTAGCTGACATTAACATCTCCAAATTTGATATCAGGTTTAATACCACTTTCCTTCATAATGTGATCCATATAGATAATGAATAACAGAGGGGGATAATGTACATCCTTGTCTGACACCAGACAATGATATACATTGACACCAGATTTAACATTAAACCATCTTCCTGTACTTCCTTCAATTCTAACTGCTGACTTACAACTCAAATAAAGACTAAGTATTGCTAGATATAATGCCCCATAGACACCATATAACTCTAGCATATTGAACACCTTCTCTCTTGGCACCTTGTCATATGCCTTTTCTAGATCGACAAAACTTAAATACAGATCTTTGTTATATTCCCATGATTTTTCAACTATTTGTCGTAAAGTGAAGATCTGATCCTGACAGCCTGTATTTGGCCTGAATCCAGCTTGTTCTTCACCAAGCTTTCCTTGGTGAAGAACAGAAAGGAAAATACCTCTGTAATTCTCACATTCAGTTTTATTTCCCTTTTTATATATGGTTACTGTTGTGTCGTGAATAAACTAAGAAATGTTTTAAAACGAATTATTCAGGACACAACTTTAATTTAACGTAGGCAGAGAATGTGGAATGTTGGCAATAGAATAAAAAGATAACTTTATGAATACAAATCAATTTAAAAACAAGAAATTGTATAAAATATTTATAAGATATAATCTGTAATGCATGTGGGCAATGTAAGCTGTTAAATCTACTCAAGAGCCCCATTTCATGTACTAAAGTAGCAAACCCTGTGAGCCAGAGTTCAAAGGTCATCACTGTTAACCGTCCTGTGTTACACATACAAAAAGGGGGGGAAGGTAGTTTCTGGAAAGAGAAACTAAAACACTTTCCAAGAAGAGAAAAACAAGTGCACATGCGATGAAATAGAGGGAGCTGAATCGAATGACGAAATCTACGTGACCGCGTTGGCGGGCATCACGATGGCCGAGAAATACCGAGAAGAGAAAAATAACAAAAAGGCCATGCAAACCCCATTCAAAGCTTTTTTTTGGGTTCCTGGTTCCTGACCTCTCTCGGATATAGGTCCAGTCCGCTCCATCGGAGAAGTTCCTGGCAGGCCATTGAAGGCATTGGTTCATCTGTCGCAGCGTTGGGAATGGGCCAAGCTATTTCCTTGGACTAGGATAGCTGTGCATTGTCGTGTGACGGAGGAACCAAACAGATGCCGTCCGTTTCAGGCGATGTTCCTGTGCCACCTCCTTTCTTTCCCGTTGAGATTCCATTCGTATGGCTGATCGAAGGTAATCAAATAGTAAGCTGAGCGAGAGGGCCTTGATGACCAGACAAGGCAAGAAGAAAGACATAGCATCCAATCAGGGACGGTAAAGTAGACTTTTGTTTTTGTGAAAATGGACTAACATTATGGAACTTTAAGAATTATCTAAGATTTGGCTCAGGCCCTTTTAATTAAGAATTGTCTGCCCAACAAGGAGAGGTTTATCTCTGTATGTGCAAATAGTAATGTGTAAAATAATATAACTAATGACCACGTGTGTATAGAAGGAATGGTAGTTGCCTAAGAAATAATGTTAAATTGCTCATAGTAGTGGTCTAAGCAAGTTAATTTGTGTGTTTAGTAGATTTAGTATTGAGCCTATGACTTTACTTGAGAATATTTCAGATATTATGTTAGTAATGCTTACTTGTATAATCTCTCAAGTTTATTAAAATGTTTCCTTTAAGTACCTGCCTGACCTGTTTTTTATCTTATGAATTCAAACAGCCGCTCATAAAAGATTGACGAACTTAACGGGATGAACCCAGGTGTATGAATAAATAAAGCGAGCCACGACTGTATGAAAGAGATTAGTGAACAGAAATGTAAAGTTTATTTTAGTCTAGTCATCATGTATCATTCCGAGAGAGCCATCCTGGGTAAGAGTTCCATCTATCCTAGGTATTAGCTGGCGCAGTTATAATATAAATTTTGTTAATGCTTATCGGGTGAACTGTATCAGAATGTTGTATGATTAAACTATAGGGAGGCCAATAGGACTGCCTATTAATAAGGGGAAAAGAATTTAGTAGAGAATAAACGACACACAGAGCATATAAGTAAAGAAAGTAAAGGAAATAAATAAAAATAAAATAAGGATAAAATAATAAAAGAGAGAAAGAGTAACAAATATAACATTACTATGAGAGCTCTACTCTAATCATCTGGAATTCGTCCCTTGTCCAGGCCTTCTGAACTATGCAGTGCAGCCACTGTAAAACTTTTATACCACCATTCTTCAGCTTTTTCTGGTAGAATATCATCTACTTCTGCTGCCTTTCCACATTTCAAGCTTTTGATAGCTTTTTCAACTTCAAGTATGGAT
Source organism: Typopeltis vanoorti (assembly GCF_054136105.1). Taxonomy (NCBI): domain Eukaryota; kingdom Metazoa; phylum Arthropoda; class Arachnida; order Uropygi; family Thelyphonidae; genus Typopeltis; species Typopeltis vanoorti. Next base: position 90,003,839 of record NC_143565.1, read on the forward strand.
ATATATTCCTGACTGTATGCCTGTTGAGTGTTTTTTTACAACTGTGCTATCACTGCTTGTTTCATTTAGCAATTTTTCAATGTAATTACTCCATACTTCAAGAATATCTTTTTCTCCCATTTTTATGTCACCTTTATCATCTCTAACTCCTTTTACAGCACTCTTTCCTCCATTTCTAAGCTTCTTCAACAACCTCCAGAATATTTTGCCACCTTCTTGATATTTATTTTCTATGTTCTTACCAAAGTCCTCCGATGACTTTTCTTTAGCCAGTTTTAGTTTTCATACATATGTCTCTATATTCTCTAAGAGCACAAGCTGACTTATTTGCCAGGAACTTTTGATAGGCTTTCTTATTTCCTTCACTGCCTCTTGAACTTCCTATGTCCACCATCGAGTTCTGATTTTTCTATCCTTGCAGACAACCTCACAACATGGCTCTCTGGCAGAATCAATCAATGTTTTCTTCAGAGCTTGCCAATGAATCTCCAATGTTTGGTTCCTATTCTCAAACTCTATCATTTTTATTTTAATAATCTTTGTGTATTTTAGTCTACAGTTCACATCTGAGAGCTGTTCAACTTTTATTTGCTTTAAAACTGTTATTCTTCTGAAAAGAATAACTTCTATATGTTATTCTTTTCAATATGAAATTCAATTTTATCCTGCTCAAGACCAAATAGTGATCACTTCCAATTTCAAATCTTCTGAACATTCTGGTGTCCTGCACCAGGGAGAAAACATCACTATCAACAATAACATAGTCAATGAGACTTTTCTTATTCCTTGCCTCTTCTCTCCATGTGAATTTGTGCACATTTTTATGTTGGCCAGTCCATGTCTTGAGCAGAAATCCAACAAGTATTTGCATTGTGATTTTGCTCTTTTCTCCAAATTTTTCCAAAATATTTTTGTATGTCTGACAATCGTTTCCTACTCTGCTATTTATATCCCCAACAAGGACCAATGTTTCCTTTTTCATTGTGTCAGTTGCTTTCTCTAAAGCCTCAAAAAATTTCTCCACTTCTACCTTAGCAGAACCTTCTGTGGCACCATAGGCACAAATAAGTCTCATTGTCCAGTTCCCCATTTTGATATTTGCCCACATCACTCTACTAGAGACTGCCTGTCATTCAAGAAGATATAGCCTCGTATTTAGTGTTGAATACTATGGCTACTCCTTCTTTTCCTTGATTGTCATTGCCTGAATATAACATTTTGTATTTATTGCTCAGAAAGATCTCACCAGTTTTTGCCTTTTTAGTTTCAGTCACCCCTATTATGTCGATCTGTTACTTATCTAATTCCTCAGTTAGCTCCACTTTTTTGCATTCAGGCTTCTTATGTTAATAATACCAATCTTTAACTCTGGTGATGCTAAATTACTGGTGTGTTTTCAGATTTGTTCCAATAGCTGACTTTTCGCTGTTTGCCCAGGTTCCCTGGCAAAAACAATGGGGGCCTTGTTTAACCATGCGACACCCCAGCCAACATGAAATTTTGTCATGTTGTACCATCATTTTGTACTTTGGTTTAAGCCAATAAGAATATAATTTGGTCGGCTAAATCCCAAATTGCCAGCCCATCCTCATTCATTCAGTATCCAGGTAGATACCCAACAGGGTGTACCATGAGAATGTGAGGATTGGACATTAGGTCAGAAGCCCTGGTCGGTTCTCTGCATTCCTTTAAAGGCTTTAAAGGCTAGGTGAAGGTCTTCTCTCAGTTATACAGCTTTGACCCATAATCACCCCATATAAATATTTGATTTGTTCAAATAAAATTTAATTTTGGTTTAATTTGGTTTAAATGCTATATATTGTAAATATTAATATAATAAAAATATACTTTTTTTTTGAGTTGTCATAATCATTATACTATTATTTTATATCTCCTGTAATGACTTAGAATAAATAAAATTTTCATTATTAATTTTCCAATTTATTTATACTCATTCTTTCATTTCCCTTCGGTTATAATTAGTGCAGGTTTTTAGTCGAAAATTTTTTTGCGGCCGACTTGAGATACTGGAAAATGGCTCGCAGTCCAATTGAGTTTGACACTCCTGTTCTAAAGAGAACCCTAGCTTTTACAAAGAAGGAGCTTAAAGTCCCAATGACTTTTCTGGGAGAATTTAAAGCCATGCATATTCTAATTACCAAAATATTCAGAATGTCTATGCACTAAGTTGCTCTCAAAACAAGAGTTACTAATTCAGTATTAGTACAAATTCAAGATTACTGGTTTGTAGTATGAGAGGAATACGAGGGTGGTCTGTAAAGTTCTTGTCCTAACAATGAAAAAATGAATTTATAATTTCAAAAATTTATTTTTCAACATAATCTCCTTTCTTTAAGACTAATACATTTATTCCACCAATGCTCCGGTGCCATTATCCTGTCCCTGTAGTGGTTCTCAGTAAGATCTGCAAAATACCCCCCCCCCCCCCACCTACAGTTGCAATCACCTCTTGATCCAAAGAAAAACACTGACCAGTGAGGAAGAGTTTCAAGAGGGAGCCAAATCTGGGGAATAGTGTGGATATTCCAACAATTCACAGTGCAGATCCCTTAATTTTCCCATTGCCAAAACACCTTTGTGGGCAGGTGCATTGTCATGATGAAAGATGATTTTTTCTTCTGCAAACCAGGTCTTTTTTCACGAATATTTTCGTCTTCGTCTAGGCTGGTTAAAAGATCGAAATAATATTCCCCGGTTATTGCTTTACCCTTTTCAAGATAATTAATAAGCAAAATGCCTTTAGCATCCCAAAACACCGATGCCATGACCTTTCCTGCCGATGGAACAAGACTTTGTTCTCTTTGGCACTGAACAACCGGCTTCTGTCCACTGTTTTGACTGCTGTTTGGATTCTGTTGTGTAATGGTGAATCCAAGTCTCATCCATAGTAATAAATCAATGCACAAAATCAGTTTTATTCTTGTTAAAATGCTCCAAGCACTGTTCAGAGATTTTCAGTGCATTTTTAATCTGCTGTGAGTAAGCGCAGCACCCATCTTGAACAAAGCTTTTTCATATGCAATTCTTCATGCAAAATATATCCTACACATTCTTTTGAAATGCCTATAGTCTCAACAATTTCATGCATTTTGACTCTCCGGTCATCCAATACCATATCATGCACTTGATCAATGATTTCTGGTATTGCTAATATTTTTTGGATGTCCTTCACATGGATCATTTTCAAGGCTGATATGGCTACGTTTAAACTCGGCAGCCCATTTCTTAAGCAAACTTCAAATGAAGGTTTGGCAATAAACCTTTTACAAAGAATTTTATAACTGCATGATAATCAATTTTATCTATTTCTAGGGATACAGACAGTTGTATAAAAGAAACTACTTGATAGAATGACTTGCAATTTCACATGGATGCTTATGACAGATGGATCAACTTAGAAAAAAAAAATCTCTTGCCGATAGTGTTGCCATCTATGGTCGAGGCCGAGAACTTTTCAGACCACGTTCGTATTGCGTAGATAACATAAAATTTATCATATCTACAGACATAATGCATTGGCCCTTAGGAAATGTAGCAGAGGAATATCAGACTACATGCATTAAAAATACTGTCCCCCCCCCATATATATATATATATATATATACACACACACATACCATCACCACCCTGACTAGATGACTCAATCCTTGAATGGGAGGGAGAGAGAGAGGGAGAGAGAGATTATATGTTACTTACTCATGATGCAGACATTATGAGTTATAAAATAATAACCTTGGGAGAAAATATTTTTGGTAAAATTAGATTGAAAAAAAGTAAAATAAAATAACCAATCAATTATATATCATGGTCACCCACTATAAAAAAACAAAACTTGATTATTTTTTTGTTCAATCAATTATATATCACAGTTAACTACTATAATAAAGAGAACTATACAAAAGTCTTGGGCAAAGCCTCATAATATCAATAATAAAGGACAAATGATGAAACGTTTCTCTGGTCTGTGTGAGTTTACTATAGTGACGATTTATTGTAATACACAAAAGATTAGTATTTCCATCCATATAAAGTACATTGATAATCTCCTCACCTGTGGCGTATCTCTTTATTAGGTATTCTAACAAGATATTGAAAAAACAAGGAGGGGCTGAAAATTTCGGAATTAGCTAACCAAACTGAATTCAGTATAGACTTAAACCAAAAGATAAATATGATGATACAACATGATGAAATGGCATGGCTGTCAGAGCATTGCATAGTTAAACTAGATCCCAGCTGTTTCCATTATAGAACTAAGACAAAACAGTGAAATCAGAAATATCATATTAACATAATTGATGTTAATGGGAAACAAAGAACACCAAAAGAAATACTTCTCAAGAATAACCATAATTTGTTCAATTCAGATGTTTCAATCAGTTTTCACTTCACTATCTTTTTATTATGCCACAAGTAGAATCTGCTTTGGCAAGTGCAACAAATGCTTGCTATGCGATATGTGATCTGGACTAACTTACACACTTCAATTAAATCTCCTTTCCATTTCATACTAAATTCATCATTCAGAATGCAATCAACCAACCAATTCTGGTAACCAGCATGATAATCTGTCCACATGCTCGGTTAATATTTTCTCTGAATATCCTTGGATTTTCATGTCATCTATTAAGTGCTAGGAACTTTCAATATGATTTTTTGTTTTCTCCAGAAGTTACTCTTTAACTTCCTGAGACAACCATGAAGTTCAGATTTTTCTATCTTGCAAACAACCTAATGATATTTCTCCAGCTGTACTATTAATTAATTAATCAATCAATGTTTTCTTCAGTGTTTGCCATCAAGACTTCAAGGTTTCATTCTTGTTTCCAAATTCTGTTATTTTTTAATCCAATAAAATTTCTACATTTGAGTCTACAGTTAACCTCTGAAAGTTGTTCAACTGTTTTAACACTTTCTTACATATTTTGCAATATGGTACTTATTGCTCAAAACTGTGATAGCTTCCCATTTCAAATCCCTTCTCTACTCTTGTACCATGAACCAGCATAAAGATATTGCTGTCTTCTCTCCATATGAATTTGTGCACATGTTGATGATGAACATGGTGTCCATATCATCATCACGAACCATAGGCTCAATGTCTATTGGTGTCCGATCTATCTTCACTATCTTCTTACACCTTTCTTTGTCCAGTGCACAGTGTCGCAGTTTCTGTACACCCATTTCACACCAGTCCTTTATGTCATCTATCCATTCTCTGTATGGTCTACCTCTTCTATTCACACCATTCATAATACCAAACATGAATGTCTTTATCTTCCGGTCCTCACTCATTCTGCAGATGTGTCCAAATAATTGCAGCTTGCATTTTATAATCTTCTGCATTAGATTCTCCTTTGGTTGTGTTGTATCTTCCAATAGAGCTCTTCATTTGTGACTTTCTGTACCCATCCTATTCTTAGACTCTTCCTGTAACAAGTTCTTTCAAATGCCAAAATTCTTTTTCTTGATTCCTTATTTATTACCCATGTTTCAGATCCATACAGTACACCACTAAAGATACATGTTTTCAGCACTCCTAGTTTTGTTTGGAGGCTGATCACTTTACTTTTCCAGATGTTATCCACGGCCTTCAGATTTATTCTTCCCTTTGTAAGCCTGATCTTTATTTCTTTTTTACAGTACAAATCATATGTCATTTTACTTCCCAGATATGTGAATTGTTCTACATTTTCTATATCAATTCCACCCACTTATATCTTTTGTTTCATGTTCTTCTCACCAAATACCATTGTCCTTGGTTTTTCCAAGTTCATAACTAAGTCCAAATCTTTTCCCTTCCTCATTTAACAGGTTCAGTGTTTTGTAGTTCTCTTTCACCTTCTTCAATAACGTCATCTGCAAATCTCAGATTATTACTTCTCATCCCATGCGTTGATATTCCTTTTGCATCTTCCTTCATTTTATCCATTGCTCTTTCTAAATGTGTGATGAAAATGCTTGGTGATATTGGGTCCCCCTGCCTAGTACCTCTGCTTGTTTTAAGCCATTTCTCCAAATCGTCACCTATCTAACTGCTGCAACTGCATTCTTATATCTTTTAATATAGCTATTAGTTTTCTGTCAATTCCATAGGATTCTAGCACTGCTAATGTCACTTTCTATTTCGATACTGTCAAATGTTGTCAAATAATGTCCATATGCTGAACAGAAATCCAGCTTTGTCCTTTTCTGCAAATTTTACCTAAAACATTTCTAGAAATCTGGGAAATATTAATCTCAGTTCTTTAAGCCAATGAGGTCATTCTCCTAAATAAATCTACAAGTCTTCAGTATCTTGAACTAAACTGAATAACTGTTGTAACAAATTTGAAATAGAAATCATCAATAAACAGAGTATGAAAACAGGAGAGAACATGAAAAAACAACTGCATTTTGAGAGAGAACCTAGAGAAGTAAAATATTTTAGTCCAATTTTTAGTGAAGAAGAAAAATAAAATCTGGAAACAGATAACTGAATAAACTAAACTTCTTGGGAACCAAGTGACTATATTTATATGGAATAAGAAAGCAATTAACCAATATATTAAACTAGCAGTATACAAGACACTCATCTTTAAAGCAATTTTAATTTATTGGTCTGAGCTGCTTACTAAGAAATAAAACAGTTAATTAGATTAAAGACCACAGATATGAAAGTTCTTATAAAAATTAGTGAAGGGCACAAGTTGGCATTAATGGCAGAATAATATTAAAAATATAGCATGTCTTTCACTATAGCCAACAAGTTGTGTGTTCAAATCCCTTCCCCCATATGCAATATTTAGAAATGCTATTAAATGGGAAATTTTAGATGATAGATGAATTTTATTGTCAAGTGTGAAATCATCACCACCTGTATGAAATCAGAGACCTGAAATGTTTCAAAAGAAACTATGTTTGGTTCCTCAAGATTTAAGATTATGACTCCTGCTCACAAGCTTTGGAGGGAGGGGGGGGGGGATTCACATAAACAGCAATTTGTAAAGTTCACAAAAATTGCTTGTTACAGTATATAGTTTGCTTAGGAATTTCCTTCAGAATAGCACCGTGTTCATGGTTAGAACTTTTAAGTTTATTATAGTGAGTGAACTTGTCAAAAATTTGCTCCCTATAATGAGAGCTGACATTACCATTCAAGGATGTGTGATGAGCTAATTTGAGGTGGTATATAATATCACTTAAACGTTATGGAAGAGGAAGCAAAACATGATTTGATGCTAGGAAAAAAATCTAGTTGTGATGGCTTGATGCAGTTGGTACGATACTGTCAAATGGTGTCTATATGCTGAACAGAAATCCAGCTTTGCCCTTTTCTGCAAATTTGACCCAAAACATTTCTAGAAATCTGAGAAATATTAATCTTAGTTCGATACTGTCAAACTTTCACTATATCACACTCATGAGTACCAGAGGAATAGACTATTATACTGAAGAGTTTGCCATATTAAATTTTCTTTAGAATGATAAACTATGTACCAATGTAACTTGCATTAGAACTTTTCAGTAGTTTTAGCAAATGAATTTGTTATAATGGTGTTTACTATAAGTTTCTTAGGATACCAAACGTAAGAGCTGACAAATAACAGACTAAAACTCTTGATAGGAAACTAGTAGTAATATAAAAATTTAATCATGTAATATTATTACAGTATTCTGTACATGACTGGAAGATACCCAACAAGAAGGTGAAGAAATTACCTATCTTTTTTTGTTCATAGAATATCATTGAGTAAGCAAAATATTTTACTGTATTGTGTCATACAAAAATGGTTAATACAAAAATCATTTATATTAAAAGTATTACCTGGTTCCTGCTTCACTTTTCCAATATCAAAATCCTCAGTACTTGGACTACAAGGCTTGGGATTAAAATAAAATAAATATTTGTATTAGCAAAGTGTAAACTCATTATGTAAACACTGTTAACATAACAGTATAAACTTTCTAATAACTGTTTATATCATTCTAGAAAAAGAGCACATTTCATAATATAAAATGCACATTGAGTAATTACTGAGTGAGCATAATGAAGCTTCTTGCTCACAAAACAATTTTCTAAATAAATAAGCAATTGATGTATTAAAATATAGCGAATAACATTAAAGTATCTATCAAAAACAGATGTCTCCAACTTTATAATCAGGTATAACTGGATTGTAAGCAAAGATACCAATAAATATATAATATGCAAAGAATACCAATAAATGGAATATCTGAAATGATTCTTTAAACAGCAAGTACTTGTACTGATTGAAATATTGGCCAATGCAAGTAAGGCTATGAGGAAACAGCATATTATATCTGTGAATGTACTGGTGTGTATTCTCCAAGTGGCTTGGTTGCTTTGCATGAGGGTGGGGGACCTTTCCACCACATTATGAGACCACTTAACTTATCTTCAAATGCAAGATTTTATAAAATATTCCCACATCCTAAACATCAGTTCCTAGGTTTTTCTAACCAAAGAGACTCCAGACAAGTGAAGTTAGTGAAACTACTCAGCCAATTATAAAACTGTTCATAGATATAGCCCTCAAAGTCTGTGAAACACAGGAAATTACAAGGGTTTAATTAGAAATAATAATTTCATTAATACCATACACCAATACAAAAAAGCTCAAACAATGAACTAAAAAGATTACAAAACAATACTTGTTTTGAAAGGGGAAGGACAGATTAAACAAATTATGTGCTGAAATCTGTTTGCTGTGGGAAGTTGCCGCATCATTTCTAAGAGGTTCTATAAATATCTTTGACCTGTTTATGCTTCTTAATGAAGTACTTGCACGACAACCTGATGGATGGAAAAAAGAAATGGAATTACACTCAACCAACTGGGCAAGTTTAATTTTGCATGCTGTCTAAAAATTGCATTTTCAAGTTTCAAAACAAAAAGGCAACCAGTGTCTTATGTAAGACCTTTCAAATGTACACGATATCCAATAAACACTTGGCTACTATTCCAATGGATGGGGGTTCTTTGGCTATTTAAAGGAAGGAGAACAGTTTGTTTATGGAAGGAGAAAATTGCATTTATGTTTCATTTATATAAAGTAGCTTGTAACAATTTATTTTGTTGATATTTTGCATACATGGAAGCATTGTTGCTCCTTTATAAAATCTGCTATAAAGGAGCAACTATGGTTTATAAAATCTGCTATAAAGGAGTATGATATGCAACCATTTAACAGCTATGGAACAGCTGACTCTTATAACAAACCAGTCATTTCTGTGAGTGTTTACACTGAAGACAAGCTAACTAGCTCATAGCTAAGTGAGTGATCAATCAATACAAATGAATGTTCGTAGCAAACACCAGCTGTTAAGGGACCATCAACTACTTGTACCGTGTATGTCCATACAGTTTTCATTTCTATGTAGTTTTTCTTTATAAGAAGTTTGTGGAGACCTGTGAATTCTGAGAAATGCATCAGTAATATCTCCTAACACTGTACTTCCCTCTAATTTCACTGAGAACTGGATATTATAATTTTTATTAAGAAAAAAATTGGAATTATTTAGTTCATATGCGCTACAGCATTATACATGTCCATAAGGATATGTGTATTGCATTATGGGATACTAAGGATATTGATGGGAAGTCATTAGCCTCTATATAGAGGTAGCCCATTTGTGAAATGACATCATGGGCAAACTTTGTTTGCTTACATAATTCAGTAAGGAAATACATGAGTAGACATAATAATTAAAATTATAATAATGGAAATAACTCACATAAAATATTAGTTGTTAGTATAATTTTCCCATGAGTATCACAGGCATCTTCAGTACATGTATAAAGCTAATTAAACAATAACTCACAATTCCAAAAGGCACCACCTAAGTAGCTAATGTAAGATAACTAAAAAAAAGGTCAATAAAATTTCCTAACTTAAAAAAAAAAAAAAATTACATATATATATATATATATCATCAAATTCCTACCATGTACCCTCAAGGGGTGTACAGGATATGATAGTACTCTATATGAAAAAAATTACATCATTACTAACTTCCTATCTACAATTTTCCTCCAAATCAGTCTGTTACTTGTTAAGACTCCAACATTATCAGATCTTATATTTCTATCGTCTAAGGCACTTTGTACACTATCAATCGACCTATATCTTGGTCTTCCTCTGGGTCGTTTTGCTGCCAACCTGGCAGAGAACACTTGTTTTGCTAATCTTTCCTCGCCCTTTCTGTTTGTGACCGTACCACCTGAGATTAGCTCTGCTAACGCATTCCTGGATGCTGACAATGTCAAGTTCTTTCCTAATATCCTTGTTTTTAATATGATATTGCCATTGATGCCATCTATTCATGCCTATAATCTTTCTCAGGACTCTCGTATCTGCGGTCTCTAGTCTTTGGTCAAGTGTTTTACTTCTGACCCAGCTCTCAGATCCATAAGTTAAAACTGGTTTGAACACTGTCTTGTATACAGCTAATTTAGTGTTCTGACTAATTTCTCTCTTTTTACATATTAATATATTCAATTGACTCTCTACCATATCAGTTTTATTGATTCTGTTGTCTATTTCTATTTTTAATTTACCATCTTCACTAAAAATTGTGCCTAAGTAGCTGAAATGTTTCACTTGTTCCACAGGTTCTCCATTCACAAGCAGTAGACATTTTCAACGATTCTGCCTATTTTCATTGTCTTTGTCTTTATATTGCTGACCTTCATACCATATCTATTACAACAGCTATTCAATTCAGTCAGAGAATCTTGCAGACTTGAAGCGGATTTATTTAGAAGTATAACATCATCCGCATAAAGCAAAGAGCTGACATTAACATCTCCAATTTTGATATCGTGTTTAATACCACTTTCCTTGATAACGTGATCCATATAGATAATGAATAACAAAGGGGATAATGTACATCCTTGTCTCACACCAGATTTAACATTAAACCATCTTCCTGTACTTCCTTCAATTCTAACTGCTGACTTACAACTCAAATAAAGACTAAGTAGTGCTTGATAAAATGTCCCACTGACACCATATAACAGCAGCTTATTGAATAGCTTCTCTCTTGGCACCTTGTCATATGCCTTTTCCAAATCGACAAAACTTAAATACAGATCTTTGTTATATTCCCATGCTTTCTCGACTATTTGTCGTAAAGTGAAGATCTGATCCTGACAACCTCTATTTGGCCTGAATCCAACTTGTTCTTCACCAAGCTTTTCTTCCACAATTCTTCTCAACCGTTTCTCAAGTATACTTGCATAGATCTTGCCAGGAACACTCAGTACGGAAATACCTGTATAATTCTCACATTCAGTTTTATTTCCATTTTTTATATATGGGTACTATGAGAGCTCTACTCCAATGATCGGGAATTCGTCCCTCTATCCAGGCTTTCTGAACTATGTGGTGCAGCCAATGTAAGACTCTTATACCACCATACTTTAGCATTTTTGGTCGAATATCATCTACTCCTGCTGCCTTTCACATTTCAAGCCGTTGATGGCTTTTTCTACTTCAAGTATGGATATGTATTCCTGACTGCATGCCTGGTCAGTGTTTTTTTACCACTGTGCTGTCATCACTACTTGTTTCATTTAGCAGTTTTTCAAAGTAATTACTCCATGTCTCAAGGATATCTTTTTCTCCCGTTTTCATGTCACCTTTATCATCTCTAACTCCTTTTACAGCACTCTTTCCTCCATTCCTAAGCTTCTTCAACAACCTCCAGAATATTTTGCTACCTTCTTGATATTTATTTTCTATATTCTTGCCAAAGTCCTCCTATGACTTTTGTTTAGCATTCTTGCATTTGTCTCTATATTCTCTAAGATCACTAGCTGACTTATTTGACATGAACTTTTGATATGCTTCCTTCTTTTCTTTCACTGCCGCTTTAACTTCCTGTGTACACCAGGGAGTTCTGATTTTTTTCGCCTTGCAGACAACCTCACCACATGCCTCTCTGGCAGAATCAATCAATGTTTTCTTCAGAGTTTGCCACTGAATCTCCAAGGTTTGATTCCTGTTCTCAAACTCTTTCATTTTTTCTTCAATAATCTTTGTGTATTTTAGGCTACAGTTCACATCTGAGAGCTGCTCAACTTTAATTCGCTTTAAAACTTTCTTGCATGTTATTCTTTTCAACATGAAATTCAATTTTATCCTGCTCAAGACTAAATAGTGATCACTTCCAATTTCAAATCCTCTGTACACTCTGGTGTCCTGCACCAGGGAGAAAACATCACTATCAACAATAACATAGTCAATGAGACTTTTCTTATTCCTAGCCAATTCTCTCCATGTGAATTTGTGCACATTTTTATGTTGGAACATGGTGTTAGTAATAACCAGTCCATGTCCTGAGCAGAAATCCAACAGATATTTGCCATTATTATTAGTTTTGCTCTTTTCTCCAAATTTTCCCAAAATATTTTTGTATGTCTTACAATCATTTCCTACTCTGCTATTTAGATCCCCAACAAGGACCAACTTTTCCTTTTTTATTGTGTCAGTTGCTTTTTCTAAAGCCTCAAAAAATTCCTCCACTTCTACCTTAGTAGAACAGAAGGTTCTACTAAGGTAGAAGTGGAGGAGTTCTGTCCCACAGACGGTTCTACTGTGGTAGAACCTTCTGTAGGACCATAGGCACAAATAAGTCTCACTGTCCAGTTTCCCATTCTCATATGTGCCCACATTACTCTACTTGAGAGTGACTGCCATTCAAGAAGATTAGCCTCGTATTTTGTGTTGAATACTATGGCTAATCCTTCTTTTCCTTGATTGTCATTGCCTGAATATAACATTTTGTATTTATTGCTCAGAAAGATCTCACCAGTTTTTGGTCTTTTTTGTTTCAGTCACCACTATTATGTTGATCTGGTACTTATCTAATTCCTCAGCTAGCTTCATTTCTTTGCCATTCAGGCTTCTTACGTTGATAGTACCAATCTTTAACTCTGGTGATGTTGAGTTGTGGTTTGTTTTCGGATTTGTTCCAGTAGCTGACTTTTCGCTGTTCGCCCTGGTTCCTGACAAAAACAACGGGGGCCTTGTTTAACCGGGCAAAGCCCCAGCCGGCATGAAATTTTGTCATTTTGTACCATCATTTTTTATTTTGGTTTAACCAATAAGAATACAATTTGGTCGGCTAAATCCCAAATTGCCAGCCCACCAGCATTTTAATAGTTCCTGCCTTTTGACTGGGATGGTGATGAGATTCAGAATGAATATAATGGCCTGTATGTAAGAATGTATATAATGTACCCGAGCCAAGAACTAAGGACAAAAAATGGGAATGGGTCATTTAGAATAACGTATCAATATAGGGGTGGGACTAAGGGATCACTGCATTTCATGTATACTAATGCCAGGAGTATTAGGAACAAGAAGGAAGAATTTTTGGCCTTGATTGGCTCTTCCTGGCCACAGGTTATTGGCATTAGTGAAACATGGCTGACGGAAGAAGATATAGTTAGTGGGATAGAATGTGTAGGTTATAGTGTGTTTAGGAGGGACAGAGAGAGAGAGAATAAAATGGGGGGAGGGGTATTATTGATGATAGCTGATGAACTGCAGCCAAGGAGAATTGAAGTTGTATCACAGGATAGTGAAAGGAGCTCATTTGAGGCTATTTGGTGTGAGATTGAGACTGGCAGAATAAAACATACAGTTGGGTGCTGCTATAGACCAGGTGATGGAATATATGGTGGAGATAGTATGCATAGGGAAATTGATGAAATGAGTGGAAGGAGGGTAATTATTACGGGGGATTTCAACTATGGTAACATTGATTGGAAGGAGGAGAGGACACATGTGAGGAAGGAAAAGGATTTTATTCAATTATTAAGGGATAACTATCTGAGACAGCATGTAATTGAAAATACTAGGGGTGTGAGAGTGCTTGACCTGGTAATAGCATCTGAGAATTTGACTGTAATGAATATGACCATGTTGTCACCTATTGGTGAGAGTGATCATAAGATCTTGACCTGGTAGGTGGCTAAAGGTGTGGAATTTTCGATTAAGACAGGGTATATGTGGAATTACCGTGCTGGCAAGTATGACAACCTTAGGAGATTGCTTGGATCAGTGCCATGGCATGTACAAATGCAAGGGCTGGACGTCGATAGAGCATGGGAAGCGGTCAAGGAGCATTTACAGGAGGTTATGGCTGATTGTATACCTAGGGTCCGAATAGTAAAACAAGTAGGGGTTAAATGGATGAATAACACCATTAAGCTTGAGCTGCAAAAAAAGAAACAACTGTGGAGGGAATTTAAAGACAGGGGTGACCTGCAGGCACACGAACGGTATAAAGTACAGGCCAGAAAGGTAACGAGTGTGGTAAAAAAAGCAAGAGCGGACTATGAAAGGAAACTAGCTTTGCAAGCAAAAGAGAATCCAAAACAATTCTTTCAATATGCTGCAAGCAAGAAAAAAACTGTACACGGTAAAATGATTTTAAGGAATGACGATGGTAAGGAGGTCACTGAATCAGTCGATATAGTGGAGTTACTGAGCGCGCACTTTGCAAAAGCTCATCCAGGTGGTGACATTGAAAAAATGAAAGAACCATTAGTTTATATGGGAATAGTGATGAATGAAGTGGAGCTGACTAGTCTATTACAGAACCTTAATGTGAACACATCTGTGGGATTGGATGGTATACCGGCACGGGTCTTGCGTGAAGCGGCTAAAGAATTATCAGTGCCCTTGACCATGTTGTTTAATCTGAGTCTCAGGTCTGGCTTAGTCCCGAAGGTGTGGAAAGAGGGGAAAATAGTTTCACTGCATAAAGGAGGATCCATGACTACGGTTGCAAATTACCAACCGATCAGCATATCAGGAGTCGTTGTCAAGGTCTTAGAGAAAGTAGTCAAGGGAAAAATACAAGAATGGATTGATGAAAACGAGATACTGTACAGGGGACAGCATGGCTTTGTGAAGGGTAAATCATGCTTCAGTAACTTGCTCAAGTTTTATAACAAGGTGACGGCTGAACTGGATAAGGGAAATGGGTTTACAGTGATACTGCTGGACCTGGCAAAGGCGTTTGACAAGATACCACATGGAATACTAATCCGCAAACTACAACATATGGGAATGGATATAGGGTTGGTGAGGTGGATAGGTGGTTGGTTGATGGAGAGATATCAAAGAGTAATTTTTAATTCAGGTGTAGAGTCCAAAAGACGGCCTGTGACTAGTGATGTGCTGCAGGGTTCTGTTCTTGGACCACTGCTGTTTAATCTGTTCATTAACGATATAGGGAAGGATCTAAGTGGAACAATTCATTTGTTCGCTGATGATGCCAAGTTGGGTAGGGCAATAGTGAATGCAGAAGATGTCAAAGTCTTGCAGGATGACTTCGATAGATTGGAGTTCTGGGCTAAGGAGAATGGATGTCAATTTAATGTGACAAAATGTAAGTTTATGCATTTTGGGGTGAAAAGATTAGCAGCAGTATACCACATTGGTGGAACTGTACTCCAAAAGATTGATGAGACCAGGGACTTGGGAGTGTTGGTGGATAGGGAGATGAAGTTTAGGGAGCACACTGCAAAAGTAGCTAAATCAGCTCATCAAACTCACTTGGTTGTTGAAAAATACCTTGACAAGCAGAGACAAGCAAGTTATTGTACCTCTGTACCGAGCCTTGATAAGACCTCATTTCGACTACTGTGCCCAGATTTGGTCACCTCGGTTCCTTCTTGATGGGGAGGAGGTGGAGAGGATCCAGAGGCGAGTGACTAAGATGATAACAGGTCTATGGAATGAACCATATGAGAACAGGTTGAAGATTTGTGGGTTGCAGAAACTAGTTGATAGGCGGAGGAGGGGACATATGATCGAGACATTCAAATTGCTAAAGGGATTCTATAGGATTAATTTAGATTATATTTTTGAGATAATGACTGGTGGTGGGAGAACTAGGGGACACCTATGGAAGCTGGGCAAGAGTGTGGTTAGCAGGAGTGTTAGAGCTGGGTTCTTTACTTTTAGAGTGGTAAATGAGTGGAATAAGCTGCCAGAGTCTGTTGTGGGTGCTATGACAGTGAACGAGTTCAAGACAAGGTATGATAGATACTGTGAGAATGTAATCGAATAGTTGTGTGGACATGATGTTTAGGGCCTCCCTCGATGAGTCTAAGGACTCCTGGAGTCGCCTGAAGAAATAATAATAATAATAATAATAATGAGTCTTCTTTCTAAACTGTTCATAATATCTGAAACGTCCAAATGAAGATCCGAAATTTTATTTTTGAAATCCAAAGTTTTATATAGTATCAGTTCTTCTAGCTGAAGAAGTGAGTAAATTTGATAAAAATTTAGAAATTTTATAAGTGGGACAACCTATACAATCTACAGCTGGTCTCAACGGAATACCTGGTTGTGTTGATTAATTCTTCGCCAACCAGATGGTAACCTACATTTCTCAGTCTATTGGAAGAAGACTCATACAGGCCATTATATCCATGCTGAATCTCATCACCATCCCAGTCAAAAGGCAGTAACTATTAAAATACTGCTTCATCGGTCCCACTCCTTTTGTTCATCAGACGATCTATTACAGAAAGAATTGCAATATGTTATTTCCTCCTTTTTACCTAATGGATATAAGAATTCCTTCATCAAAAGAGCTTTGAGTAGTTTTGATGTGTCTTCAAATACAGAAGAAATAATGCATATTCCTATCCCTTATGTACCAGGCATTAGTGAACGTAGCAAAAGTTTTAAAACCACTACATATTTTTGTTGCCTTTCGTTCAATTAGAAAAATCTCCACCTTTCGCACTTCTCCAAAGGAGACAATCTTCCACATCTCAGTTATCCAGGTGTCTACCAGATTCCTTGCTCTTACGGATTATCTAATTTGGGACAAACAGGAAGATCTGCCTTTATTCGGCTAGAAGAACACCAGTCTTATATTCAATACCTTGAACTTGAACAGTCTGGGCTTGCGGAACATGCCATTGACACCAGACAGAGTTCATTGGAACAAGACAAGAGTCATTCACGAAAGTCGGTTCCTCATGGAATGGCTTTATAAAGAAACATGTGAATCTTTACTTCACTCTCCTAACTTAAACAGATCCAATGGTCATCCCCTTTGTGGGAGATAGTACTTTTTAAATCAGCTAATCTTTCCTAACTTTTTTAATTGTATATAGAGTAAAACCCTTTTTTTTACACTTTTCAGGGGACTGATGGAAAAAAGTGTAAATAGCAGGAAATGTAAAAAAACATTAAAAAATGGCTGAAAGATGACTAATTGCTAGTACATGAGTCTACATACTAGATTACAAAATTTAATAACTGAAAATAAATAAATTTACAATTACTTACATTTATCTATTTAAAAAAATCTTTAATTGCTGATTGGTTTTGCTTTCCATTTTTTTTTTTTTTTTTTTTTTTGACATAGCACCACATTGCTTTGCATTGAGTTTACAATCATGTTCAAAGTGGATAAGGAGAGTGCAAGATCTTTTGCTAAATGCACACGTGTTCCGGCATGCCAATCTACACGTTGCAGAATTGCCATCTTTTCTTCTATTGAAATACATATTCTGTCTTTTTTCTCCATCATAATCCACCACCACAACTTGAAAGCAACATTCACACGCTAAATTATGTAGCACAAATTCTGCAATATCAATTCATACTGTGATTGAAAAATCGTGGTATTGCTCATCACTACATTACTGCTGCAAGCGTGCAAGTCACCATGATGGCGGAAACGAAACTACAGCCTAAAGCAATGCCATCTGGGAACAGAAATGCGCAGATTTCCGCAGAAATTGATTTGAAAATCAGTATTGCTACCCGAGAGAAAACGCAAATCACGGGAAATAATGTCCACATCAAGTTTTTAATGGTGGGAAAACAATATATCGTAAGAATAGCCCTTAAGACAGGACCAACGGAAAATGACGTAAATGGCAGGAAAATGTAAATTGCGGGAACGCAAAAATGGGGTTTTACTGTATATAATTTTTTTAAGTTAGGAAAGCTTATTGACCTTTTTTAGTTATCTTACATTAGCTACTTAGGTGGTGCCTTTTGGAATTGTCAGTTATTGTTTAATTTGCTTTATACATGTACTGAAGATGCCTGTGATACTCAGGTGAAAATTATACTAATAAATAACATTTTACTTGAGTTATTTCTGTTATTATAATTTTAATTATTGTTTGCTTACACCTGGATAAATGATGAAACCAAGAATACAATTTCTTGGCATCTTTAATTTATATACAAAACTCTGTTAACATATCTCACCAAATTTTAGGTTTCTGAGTTGCTATTTCTGGTGAAATAGCAACTTCTTTAAACATCTCCATAAAGAGACTTAAGAGAAAAAACTGTTTATACATACGACTTTTCCATTTGAAAAATGATGTAAACAGCACCTAAACAGAGTTAAACCTGACAAATTTTTTCTTTAGTGATTTCAACCCACCACCCAATAAAACAAAATTCTAATTACTAATTATTTGCTTACCACTGGGAAAAAAAAAAAAAAATTGCAGAGGCAAGTATAAAATGCTAATGCCAAATGGCAGCTTCATTATTAGAAATAGAAAAAACTGTTTATACATATGACTTTTCCATTTGAAAAATTATGTAAACAGCACATAAACAGAGTTAAACCTGACAAAAATTTTTCTTTAGTGATTTCAACCCACCACCCAATAAAACAAAATTCTAATTACTAATTATTCTGCTTACTGCTGGGAAAAAAAAAATAATTGCAGAGGCAAGTATAAAATGCTTATTCCAAATGGCAGCTTCATTGTTAGAAGTGTGGATCTACTTCAGCCTTATTTGAAATAAAAAAAGGGGGGTATAGTTTTTCATTGCAGTACATCAACAAGACTTGCACAGAATGTGATTACATTGCACATGAGATGCAATCAACAATGACAAGCCCATATGCCAGTGGTATTCAACCTTTTTTACTATGCGAGCTACTTTTCTATACTGAGTTATTTGGCAATCTACTCTCTCTTATATGGATCACGTTCCCCCAACCTGATATCTGATTACCACAACTATGCAGTTAAATGCGCTCACTCACTTCAGAGGACCCACTCTCCCAGCCCTAAAAACTTTAAAGAAACTAAAAATTTTATTTGTGTATTTAAAAATTTATTTATCACTTTTATTTTAATAAAACAAATATATTGGAATAAAATATTTATTTCTCTATTTTGGAAAACCAAAGTTAGAAAAAACAACAGATTGATTACAAACTCACAAGTTACAGGAAATGCTAGTTGATTAAAAAAAAAAAAAAGTTAATGTAAAATTTGGCATTGTTTGGACCTCGCAATTTTTGCATAATCAGGTTTATATGAAGAAGTGGCCAATCGCAGACAATCACCCAAATGATCATTTGTAATTTGGTTTCTTAATTTATTTTTTATGACTTCATATTTGAAAAAGCGGATTCTGACAAGTATGTCGATATGAAGACAGAATTTTTCACGCAATATCAGTTAATATTGGAAATTTTTCATGTGTATACTTCCAAATGACTTCATTGTTTATTGATTTTAAATGTAAACTATTCTGAATGTTTATTATCTCAAGTTCTACTTCAGCTTGTTTATATCAAACAGCCCACTAATTTTATTTGAAATTTCTGTGATATTTCTTGAAATGGATTATTGATAAAAGATACAATCATTTCAGTTTTATTAAAATCTTTAAATCTTGAATTTATTTCTTCCTCAACTAATTCTATTTCACGAATAAATTCTTTTAAATCATTGCGAAGCATTTCTTGATTTTGTTCAAAAAATTTTAATAAATATGGAAGATGTCTAAATTTGTGGTCATTTATATTTTTCTTTAATAAAAGTAAGTATTGTTGGAAACTTTTTATTGAACTTAACATGTCAATTAAATTTTTATCTCTACCTTGTAACTCTAAATTTAAATTGCTTAATTTTGTACAGAAATCTACTAAAAATGAAAAGTGTAACAACCATCTTTTATTACTCAATTGTGGATAAATATATTCTTTTTCATCAAGAAAATTTTTATATCGTTAATTAATACAAGAAATCTTTCTAAAAATTGACTTCTGCTGAGCCAGCGAACATTATTGTACAACAGAAGTTCCCTATCATCATCTGCCTGTAATTTAAATAACCACTGTTGCAGGGCTTTTCCTTGAATTTACAATTTTAAATGTAATATCCAAAACATCTTTTGTATTTAATCTTTTACTACATAGTACTTGTTGGTGGATAATACTGATGGTTCTCCTGCAATGATAGGTAACAAATCAGGCTTCATTTCATCATGTAAAAACGATGATAAATATTATAAAGTTTAAAAAGGGGAAGTTTTATGTTGTTTCACAAATTCATCAAATGCCGAAAAAATGTCTTCTCCCCTAGTCCTTCCCGATAATGGTACAATTTTCAAAAGTTCTTTACTTGAATAATCTTGAAATACCATTAACTGAGCAGTATCAGTGAACTCGTTTGATATTCATCAAATTGTAATGAAAACGCAACAGACTGGTGAATGTCTGACATTAACTGAGTATTCAGATTGGCATTTAAAATTTCAACAACATTGTTCTGGAAAGTTGTAAATCTTTAATATTCGAAATTATTTCACTTTTATTTTTAAAATCAGAATATATAGATTCTGCTGCTGCAATAAACGATTCTTTTATTAACTCTCCATCAGTAAAAGACTTTTTTTGCTTTTGCTAATAAATGACACACTTTCAAAGATGCAATCGTGGCTGATATTGGTTTATTTATTACTTTCGAAATCATATTTTGTTGTCCTGCCTTTAAATATATAATTTTTGATTCACGTATTTCGGAATTTTTGAGAAAATCTTCATCATATTTTGCATGTAGCGATCGAAAATGTCTCTCATTACCTTTTTTTTTGGAATTGCTACAGATGAATTACAAATCAAACAACAACACTTTCCATTTACCATTGTAAAGAAATAATCCATTTCCCATTCCTTGTGAAAATGATGCATCTTCGATTTCTTTGATACACTCATGATTATCCTCAAATTAAAAAAAAAAAATAACTTTTAAATATTTGATTAAAATAAAAAATGTTTATAACCTACCAATTAGCAAACAAAATAATGATAAATCCAACGATAAATTTAGAGCAACTGAAACTCAATTGAAATTCTAACAGTGGGTAGTGGGAAGTGTGTGATGCAGTTACGAGTAACACGATTATAAACGAAATGCATACGATGTGCTTTGCTTATAATCGTATTCACTCAGCTCGCTGTTTGACTTCCACTGATCCAAATTAATTCATTTACCCAGACTTATAAGAAAATTACTGATTTGACAATTTTAACGAAAAATAAATAAACAATAGCAATACACTTAAAGAGAATTAAAAAATATTACAAAATAATCATAAATAAAATATCATGTTTTCAGTTTTAATTAAATTTGTAAGGAGGAATAAACAGGAGATCAACCAAAAATTGCTCCGCAATCGACGGGTTGAACACCACTGCCATATGCCATAGCTTATAAAAACACTGGGTCTTCCTAAACTTTTTTTTTTTTTTTTTTTTTTTTTTAATGTAGCTCCCATCTAAAACAGGTTTAATTGTAAACCCTTTCTTTCATGCTTACACAGTGATCAGAATACATTATCAAAAATTATGGAGACAATTAGCATATTAGAGCAAAATGAACACTCGGCGTTTTGACCTTCATATCAAGGTCATCATCTGGAGCTTACACATATATACAAAGAAACACGCTGCACTGCAATCTACAATTAACGGATGGTCAATAACTTTAGCAAACCATGTAGATTGTAGTGCAGCTTGTTTCTTTGCAATATATGTGTATGCTCCAGATGAGGACTTTGATATGAAAGTCGAAACGTTGAGTGTTCGTTTTGATTTATATATTAAACTAAAGTTTTGCTCTAACACAGTAGTTGTCTGCATAATTTTTGATAATGTTTAATTGTAAACCTATCGTACTGTATGTGGGCTAAAGATTTTTCTTTTTTCATTTTTATTGATTTTTATATATATATATTTTTTTTTTCACATAATCTGGAAACCCTGTTCTTCTAGAGATCAAACACAGAACTTGTTCAAGCCACTTCACATCTTCAATAAGTGGGACAGTGGTCTCACACCAGGTGATGAAATTCATCTCCCAATTAAAGACAACCACACAACCTATGGTTGTCTTTAGATGGGAGAGGTTGTTGGAGAGTGGATACACTAACCACTAGCCAACCAGGCCAGAAAATTGTGTCACTTTTACTATTTCACTTTTTTAATCTGTTTTTCTTCACAAGTTTTCTTATTATTATTAAGTGAGATCTTCATAGAATCCAAGGAATCATCACATGAGGGAACTTCATACAATCCACCATTCATACTTCTTTTTTCTTCATCATGTACACACAACTATCTGCCATTTACACAAAATGTCCTTTGCTGTCTACTAATAGTATTTTTTGTCTGTAAATTGCATGTGTTTTTATTTAATTTGCTTGTATAAGGGATGAAAAATTAGTTTTCAGAAGAAAAAACCCTGCCAAAAACTAAGTGAAAGGCAGTTTTTCACTTAGTTGAAACTTAGTTTTTCACTTAAAGGAAAAGTGGCTTCTATGATAACCTGAAAGTAGAACTAGTGTTATACAAAAGTGGAGAGGATTATTAAAGGACTATTGATGCACAATATATAGTCACTTGCAGGAAAGTCATCCCCACCTTTTTGCAGTATAGCTCGTTTCCAGCAAACAATGCCACCGCAACAGCCTATCCTCATAATTGGAGGACATGCCAACTATACCTCTAGATGGATGCCTTTCACCACTTGGTGAAAAAACACCATCTTGCTTATTGGAGACCTGATGTGGCTTGCAGCCATTTTTCAATGCCAAAACAAGGACTTCAGTGTATGCCAGAGGCACCACACTCACAGATAGAGTGTGATGCCTCCGGACATACCAATCACATGACAGAGCTTGAAGGTACAGCAGTAAACAGTTTCACAAGCTAGCCCACTAGATAGTACATGGTACTAAACTGGATAGAAATGAATTTGCCGAGGTTTCCTAATCAGATAGTGCTAAATCCTGCTACCACTTACTCTGTCAGTTCATGACTGGAGAGAGACCATGCATAGTGGTTTGTAGGAGAAATTGTGGAGGCTGTATACAGATAGAACACTGTGATGTTGCTATATACTGATGCTTGCACAGTTCAGTTACATTGATTTTATGTTTATGTATATATGTGTTTTCTTTTTACAAATTAAGGATTTTTCTTTTGGTTATAGAAGTATTTGAAGACTCAATCTCTTAATGAGTTAACCAACTAAAACATTATTTTGAGAAGATAAAATGTACATGTGATATCCTGTAATACAAAACTATATACAACCTTAATTTGAAATTTAGTTGCAGATGTTTTCTTTTTATTTGGAAATTGTGTGTTAAACCTCTTGGAGTTATGACAGCAATATTTACTAGTGATGAAACTAACAGGATTACAAACACAAGAAAGAAAGTACCCCACTACACACAAACACACACAATAACAAGGTAACTTAAGTTTTGTATATCTGAAAAAGGCATATGACAAGGTATCAAGGAAACTGTTTGCAACACTACAATTATAATGTGTAAATGGTATATTATACCAAGCAATATACAATCCGTATCATCATCATCATCAAATTCCTGCCATGTACCTTCAAAGGGTCTAAAGGATATGATAGTACTACATGAAAAATTTACATCATTACTAACTTCCTATCTATAATTTTCCTCCAAATCAGTCTGTTACTTGTCAGGACTCTAACATTATCAGATCTTATATTTCTATCGTCTAAGGCACTTTGTACCGTATCAATCAACCTATATCTTAATCTTCCTCGGGATCATTTTCCTGCCAACCTGGTAGAGAACACTTGTTTTGCTATATCTATCCTCGCCCATTCTGTTTAAGTAACCAAACCACCTGAGATTAGCTCTGCTAATGCATTCCTGGATGCTGACAATGTCAAGTTCTTTCCTAATATCCTCATTTTTAATATGATATTGCCATTGATGCCATCTGTACAAGCCTCTAATCTTTCTCAGGACTCTCATATCTGCAGTCTCTAGTCTTTGGTTAAGTGTTTTCCTTCTGACCCAGCTCACAGATCCTTAAGTTAAAACTATTTTGAACACTGTCTTGTATACAGCTAATTTAGTGTTCTGACTAATTTCTCTCTTTTTACATATTAATATATTCAATTGACTCCCTACCATATCAGCTTTATTGATTCTGTTGTCTATTTCTATTTTTAATTTACCATCTTCACTAAAAATCGTGCCTAAGCAGCTGAAATATTTTACTTGTTCCACAGGTTCTCCATTCACAAGCAGTAGACATTTTCAACGATTCTGCCTATTTTCATTCTCTTTGTCTTTTTATTGCTGATCTTCATACCATATCTATTACGACAGTTATTCAATTCAGTCAAGGAATCTTGCAGATGTGTAGCAGATTTATTTAGAAGTATAATATCGTTTGCATAAAGCAAAGAGTTGACATTAACATCTCCAATTTTGATATCATGTTTAATACCACTTTCCTTCATAATATGACCCATATAGAAAATGAATAACAGAGGAGATAATGTTCATCATTGTCTGACACCAGATTTAACATTAAACCATTTTCCTATACTTCCTTCAATTCTAACTGCTGACTTACAACTCAAATAAAGACTACATGTTGCTTGATATAATGCCTCATTGACACTATATAACTATAGCGTATTGAACACCTTCTCTCTTGGCACCTTGTCATATGCCTTTTCCAGATCGACAAAACTTAAATACAGATCTTTGTTATATTCCTGTGATTTCTCGACTATTTGTCATAAAGTTAAGATCTGATCCTGACAGCCTCTATTTGGCTTGAATCCAGCTTGTTCTTCAACAATTCTTCTCAAGCGTTTCTCAAGTATACTAGCATAAATCATGCCAGGAACACTCAGTAGGGAAATACCTCTGTAATTCTCACATTCAGTTTTATTTCCCCTTTTATATGTGGGTACTATGAGAGCTCTACTCCAATCATAGGGAATTCATTCCTCTGTCCATGCTTTCTGAACTATGCAGTGCAGCCACTGAAAGACTTTTATACCACCATTCTTCAGCTTTTCTGGTCGAATATCATCTACTCCTGCTGCCTTTCCACATTTCAAGCCTTTGATGGCTTTTTCTACTTCAAGTATGGATATGTATTTCTGACTGTATGCCTGTTGAGTGTTTTTTACCACTGTGCTATCCTCACTGCTTGTTTCATTTAACAATTTTTCGAAGTAATTACTCAATACTTCAATCATATCTTTTCCTCCTTTTTTCATGTCACCTTTATCATCTTTAATGCCTTTTACAGCACTCTTTCCTCCATTTCTGAGCTTCTTCAACAACCTCCAGAATATTTTGCCACCTTCTTGATATTTATTCTCTATGTTCCTGCCAAAGTCTCCCATGGCTTTTGTTTAGCTAGTTTTACACAGTGTTTAGCTTTCTTACATTTGTCTCTGTATTCTCTAAGAGCACAAGCTGACTTATTTGACAGGAACTTTGGATATGCTTTCTTCTTCTTCTTTTCCTTCACTGACTCTTTAACTTCCTGTGTGCACCATGGAGTTCTGATTTTTCTAACCTTGCAGACACCTCACCACATGCCTCTCTGGCTGAATGAATATGGGTTTTCTTCAAGGTTTGCCACTGAATTTCCAAGGTTTTGTTCCTGTACTCAAACGTTTTCATTTTTTCTTCAATAATCTTTGTGTATTTTAGTCTACAGTTCACATCTGAGAGCTGCTCAACTTTTATTTGCTTTAAAAACAATGTTTACATGTTATTCTTTTCAATATGAAATTCAATTTTATCCTACTCAAGACTAAATAGTAATCATTTCCAATTTCAAATCCTCTGTACACTCTGGTGTCCTGCCCCAGGAAGAAAACATCACTATCAACAATAACACAGTCAATGTTGGAATAAGGTGTTAGTAATAACCAGTCCATGTCCTGAGCAGAAATCCAACAGATATTTGCCATTATTATTAGCTTTGCTCTTTTCTCCAAATTTTTCCAAAACATTTTTGTATATCTGACAATCACTTCCTACTCTACTATTTAGATCCCCAACAAGGACCAACTTTTCCTTTTTCATTGTGTCAGTAGCTTTCTCTAGAGCCAAAAAAAAGTCTTCCACTTCTACCTTAGTAGAACCTTCTGTGGGACCATAGGCACAAATAAGTCTCATCGTCCAGTTACCAATTCTGATATTTGCCCACATCACTCTACTTGAGATTGCCTGCCATTCCAGAAGATTAGCCTCATATTTAGTGTTGAATACAATGACTACTCCTTCTTTTCCTTGATCGTCATTCCCTGAATATAACATTTTGTATTTATTGATCAGAAAGATCTCACCAGTTTTTGTCTTTTTTGTTTCAGTCACCCCTATTATGTCAATCTAGTACTTATCTAATTCCTCAGCTAGCTTCAATTCTTTCCCATTCAGGCTTCTTATGTTGATAGTACCGATCTTCAACTCTGGTGATATTGAGTTGGGGTAAGTTTTAGGGTTTATTCCAGTAGCTGACTTTTCGCTGTTCGCCCTGGTTCCCTGGCAAAAACAACAGGGCCTTGTTTAACCGTGCGACTCCCAAGCCGGCATGAAATCCATAATTAAGCTGTAAATCAGACGTTAAAAGTGAAAGAGCTACAGGAAGATAGTTTGATGTAACTTCAGGTGAAGACAAGGGTGCACACTATCTCCACTGTTATTTATCATGATGATTATATGATATTAAAATAATCCAGTAAAGAAATATGGCATGAAAATGAGTAATAAAAAGACCAAAATGATGAAAACAGGCAGAAACATAAGAAAAATAGTCTGCATTCTGAATGGAGAACTTGCAATACAAATAAATCATTTCAGATATTTGAGCACAATTTTTAATGAAGATAGCAAAATTAAATATGGAAATAGACAACAGAATTAGCAAAGATGGTATGGTAGTGAGTCAAGTAAATAAATTTATATGGAATAAGAGAGAATTTAGCCAGTATACTAAACTAGCAGTATACAAGACAGTGTTCAAAGCCAGTATGAACTTATAAGAGCTGTGCTAGAAGTTAAACAGTTGATCAATCAGACAAATCAATCAGCTGTACCTCTTTCAATTTTAACTTCTGATTTACAGCTTAAGTGCTCACTCCTACTACAACTGACATAGCCACCACTGCAAAAATCTTCTAATTTAAAAATGCTGCATGTTTGCTTTGTAAAAAAAATAAATAAATAAATAAATAACCTAATTTAACACAATGGAATTCATGAATTTTTTATTTTTATGTTCTATACCAAGTACAGGACTCTCTAGGCATGGCACCCTATGAAACTTCACAGGTAAGCACACCCATAAATACAAGATCTAGCAATAAATTAAAGATACCAAGAAATTATATACTTGTTGTAATCGTTTATTCAAGTATAAGCAAACAAAGTTTGCACCTGAAGTATTTTCAGGACTGGGGAAACTCATATATAGAAGCTAATAACTTCACATCACTTGCCTTGGTATCCCATAATGCAAAGCACATATCCATATACGGGTAGGTAAAATGCTATGCATTATGGAAAGGGTCACTACCCAGACCAGTTTCAACCTTTATTGAGGCCTCTTCAATGGGAGCCAGACCCACAGGTGATACTAATGTTGAAGTAATGCTGAAGTCATATTTTCATATACGAGTTGCCAAAAGGTGTCACATCTTATTATTAAATTACTCTGGATTAGAGAAAGTTGTAAGTTTTTTCACTTGGTTATACTATAAATTATATGAAAATATATTTTCATATATGAAAATGTGAAGTTATTAGCTTCTATATACGAGTTTCTCCAGTCCTGAAAATACTTGCAGACAACCTCACCACATGGTGCAAACTTTGTTTGTTTACACTTGGATAGATAATTAAACCAAGTATACAATTTCTTGGTATCTTTAATTTATAGTATAACTATAAATGAAAGTGAAAAAAAATTCCAACTAGATCTAGCAATATTGGAGATCTAGCAGATAACAAATTTGAAAGAAAATCGCAGATATGTAGTTAGTAATAATTTAAACTTTTACTAGATCATAGTATCATGCATAGCCATTGAGAGTGCATATCAGGAATTTGATGTTGATGAAAACACTCAACACAAAACTTTATTTTCACTCATATTATTTATTAATTTTTTTAATTAAAAAATAATTAACTTATAACTAATGTTGCTTCAAATGCACTTGCTTTCACAATTATTCACTGAACAACCTTGAAGGTGCAAGCCAGACTAAATGAAAGTTGTAGATAGTTCTTATATGCACATAATAGAAATAATAGAGCAGTGGTGTTCAACCTTTTTTACTACGCGAGCTACTTTTCTATAATAAGTTATTCGCTGATCTACTCTCTTATATATAAGTTATTCAGCAATCTACTCTCTTATATAGATCACGTTCCCCCAACCTGATATCTCATTACGTACAAATAAAAACTAAAAATAAAGAACTAAAAAAAATACACAACTAAAAACTTAATTTGTGTATTCAAAATTTATTTATCACTTTTAATTATTTTAATACAACAAATATTTTAATGCAACAAAAAAAAAATATATTGGAATAAAATATTTATTTCTCTATTTTGGAAAACCAAAGTTAGAAAAAACAACAGACTGATTACAAACTCACAAGTTACAGGAAATGATGGTTAATTTTGGAATTGAGGCTGTTGCTGCATGGACAATTCAATCTATGACATACTTTATTGCAGTGGTGTTCAACCTTTTTTACTACGCGAGCAACTTTTCTATAAAAAGTTATTCAGCAATCTACTCCCTTATATATAAGTTATTCGCCGATCTACTCTCATCACGTTGCCCTAACCTGATATCAGATTACTCACAAACAAACAACTAAAAAAAAATACACAATTAAAAACTTTGTGTATTTAAAAATTTATTTACCACTATTAATTATTTTAATACAACAAAAAAAAAATATTGGAATAAAAAATTTATTTCTCTATTTTGGAAAACCAAAGTTAGAAAAAACAACAGATTGATTACAGACACACAAGTTACAGGAAATGCTGGTTATTTAAAAAAAAAAAAAAGTGAATGTGAAATTTGGCATTGTTTGGACCTCGCAATTTTTTCGTAGTCAACTTGATATGAAGAAGTGGCCAATCGTATACAATCATCAAATGATCATTTGTAATTTGGTTTCTTAATTGATTTTTTATGACGGTCATATTTGAAAAGTGGATTCTGACAAGTATGTCAATCCGAAACACGACAGAATTTTTCACACAATATCAGTTAATATTGGGAATTTTTCATGTGCATACTTCCAAATGACTTCATTGTTTATTGATTTTAAATGTAAACCATTCTGAATGTTTATTATCTCAAGTTCTACGTCAGCTTTGTTTATATCACACAGCCCACTAATTTTATTTGAAATTTCTGTGATGTTCAAGTTTTCTTGAAATGGATTATTGATAAAAGAAACAATCATTTCAGTTTTCTTAAAATCTTTAAATCTTGAATTTATTTCTTCCTCAACTAATTCTATTTCACGAATAAATTCTTCTAAATCATTGCGAAGCATTTCTTGATTTTGTTCAAAAAATTTTAATAAATATGGGAGATGTCTAAATTCGTGGTCATTTATATTTTTCTTTAATAAAAGTAAGTATTGTTGGAAACTTTTTATTGAACTTAACATGTCAATTAAATTTTTATCTCTACCTTGTAACTCTAAATTTAAATTGCTTAATTTTGTACAGAAATCTACTAAAAATGAAAAGTGTAACAACCATCTTTTATTACTCAATTGTGGATAAATATCTTCTTTTTCATCAAGAAAATTTTTATATCGTTAATTAATACAAGAAATCTTTCTAAAAATTGACTTCTGCTGAGCCAGCGAACATTATTGTACAACAGAAGTTCCCTATCATCATCTGCCTGTAATTTAAATAACCGCCGTTGCAGAGCTTTTCCTTGAACAGAATTTACACTTTTAAATGTAATATCCAAAACATCTTTTGTGATATTAATCTTTTACTACACAGTACTTGTTGGTAAATAATAGTGGTACGTTAAAAAATCTGGATATTTGTCATCGTTTTTACATAATGAAATGAAGCCTGATTTATTACCTATCATTGCAGGAGCACATCAGTAGTAATAGACACAAGTTTTAAAAGCGGAAGTTTGTGTTGTTTCACAAATTCATCAAATGCCGAAAAAATGTCTTCTCCGCTAGTCCTTCCCAATAATGGTATCATTTTCAAAAGTTCTTCTTTATTTGAATAATCTTGAAATACCATGCGAATAAATACTATTAACTGAACAATATCAGTGAAGTCGTTTGATTTATCAAATTGTAATGAAAATGCAACACAGTGGTGAATGTCTGACATTAACCTGGCCTGGAAACTTTTCTCCGGCAATTGGAACTCTTCCTTTCAGCAATTTGAAACCTTGTCTGCGGCCTAGAAGTAGTCTCTCTCTAGCGACGTCTCAAACCGAGAAGCTCCTTTCTGGAAGCGGGAAACTCCTCTCAAGCAACATGGATCTGGGAAGTCTCTCTGACTGGGCGGCCTCCTCTCTGACAGCAATTTTGGAACTGGGACCCCTTCTGCTTGCTTCAGTCCCTTTTTATTAGGCCTCCTCTGAGACCTTGCATGAAGTTTGGCAACCCCCAAAGAATCGGTACGAGTCTTTCATCTTAAGTTTCAAGTTTGGCATGCCCTTGGTTCTCCTCCGCTTTCTTTTGATTGTAAGTTGCTGGCCATCAGAAAGTTGTTTGAACTCTTTCTGACTGACTTCGGAGATGTTTACGCTTAGAGCCTGCAAGCCTTTCTCATACATACAAATTTCAATAACAATCTTTCTAATGCCGCCATGTGCAGCTTCAGTGACAAAAACATTGCCTTTGTTTTTAACACTCTAACATATTCTTATTAAAGCAGTGTATACAATTAGCTTCAAAAGTGTTATTTACAAAAACATCTAATACAAACTATACCGAGACAAACAAAGCTTATTTTTTTACAATATTCACATGGGATTTAACCTAAGTAAAAAATCGATGTAATGTGCTTTGGAATAGTTAATATTTAAGCTACAATCGAGTTTTTACACTTTGTTTATAATCGTATTCATATTCACTCGGCTCGCTGTTTGACTTCCACTGATCCAAATTAATTCATTTACCCGGACTTATAAGAAAATTACTGATTTGACAATTTTAACGAAAAATAAATAAACAATAGCAATACACTTAAAACGAATTAAAAATAATACAAAATAATGATATATATAAAATATTATGTTTTCAGTTTTAATTAAATTTGTAATTAAGGAGGAATACACAAGAGATCGACCAAAAATCGCCCTGCGATCGACCAGTCGATCGCGATCGAGTTGAACACCCCTGTAATAGAGAATATATATGATACAAGCATACTACCAGAAGACTTCATAAAATTTATTTGCATTCCAATGCCAAAAAAGAATCATGCAGTAGAATGTCAAGATTTTAGAACAATAAGTATCATATCCCATGCTTCCAAAAATACTACTTAAAATAATAAAAAAAATAGAATGTTTTCTAGAATTAAATGCTATATAAGTGAATAGCAAAAAAGATTAATGCTAGGAAAAAGCACAATTAATACAATTTATGAATAAAAAACTGTTACTGAAAGATCAACAGAAATTAATAATAACATATATCTATGTTAAAATAGAGACTTTCAAAGAGCATTCCACACAGTAAGCCATGAAAAGTTAACAGAAATATTAAAAGACAATTCAAACTGATACAAAAGATCTCAGAATAATAACAGAATGATACTGGAATAAGAAGACACAAATTAACAATGAAACAATATATAGTAACCTTACGGAGCTCACAGTGATAAAAACTGCAGCGTAGGTCGTGGTATATCTGAGAGATACATTGATTACTAGTATGTGCTAAAATGCAATAAAACATAAAGTAAAAAACACTGCAAATGTAATACATGATGGTACAAATTAAGTGGATATTGAATCCAACATTATTCATAGCCAAATATAGAAATTACAAGAGTTTCGTGCTGAATATATAGAAACTATAAAAGTTTCGGGGGATGCAAGCATAAGCAACCTTATGGGCAACTCGTAGTAAAGGTGAGTAAGATCCAGATCACTTTCCATAATGTAAAGCACATCTCCTAGAGGACATGTATGATAAATAAGCCTTTAGCTCTCTATTTCAGTAATACATGATGGTTTATTTATTTTCAGTTACAATCTAGAAATTATTGAATAAACAATCAAAAAAAAAAAAAAAAAAAACTAAACCATACTATAGTGACATTGGAGGTCGCAGTATATCTCTCAGATACAATTTGCAGTCAAATATCACAAACCTTTACATGCCATGTGTTAAACCAAACTGACAGCAAAAAAACAGTGCGGAATATCACTCGTAACATATGAATGCACTCATGACCTACAAAAGCTATACACTGAATTGTGTAAGAATATTTATATTAAACATTTTACATGTATCTGTTAGATCAGCTACGAGCTCTGCAGGGTTAAAGGAGAAGTGTGACAAGAGTATAATATCCCCTATACTGTGTGTGCATGTAAGCCATAATTCTGACTCAAAAAGAGTCAGAATTATGGCTTAGTAATAAATACAGATAAAACCAAGCACATGACAAGCAACAAAACACAAATTTAAAAGTATGAACAGGATTTATTCAAAATGTAAAGGCTTATAATTATTTAGGAGTAATGATTACAGAAGATGGAACAATAGTTATGGAATCAAGAATAGCTAAGATAAAAGAAGCATTTTGGAATAATAAATTACTAATGACCTCTGAAATAAATAAACAGACTAAAATATGAATAACAAAATCCTATGTATGTCCAACATTGAATTACTGATGTGAGATGTCGACATACGCAAAATCCATAATTAGGAAATCGCAGACCTTTGAGATGTGGAGCTATAGGAGAGCACTGAAGATTCCTTGAAAGGAAGAAATATCTAATGAGGTAGTGAATTTAACAGGAACCAAAGGTGCACTCATTAAAAACCTTATAAAGAGAAAGTGCAATATGGCAGAACACATATTAAGTAAATCAGCAGGAGAAAATTATTCTGGAAATACTGGAGAGAAAACTAGAAGGAAGATCTCCTGGTAGACCAAGAACTTCTTGGGTAGATGATGTAAAGAAATGGATATGTAACAAGAGCTATTATGAGATCAAAAGGATGGCAGAGGCACGGACACTCTAGCATACCATAATTGCTAACATTCAAATCATAGAAACTATTTAAGATGTGCACATAAAAATGAAATGTCTTGATAAGGTTGCTTTTCCTTCCTTCCTTTTTTTTTGGCAAATTATTTATCACTATATTAAATGAAAAGACAAAACGTAGTTATAAAATATTTCTTATTAACCATGATAAAATTGTGTAACATATATGTTGATTCTTGTTTGCAGTAAATCAACAATTAAGTAATTAATTCATTTATACTTATTTTTTGGAGTGCTTAAGGGTCAAAGCTGTATAACTGAGAGAAGACCTCCACATAGCCTTTAAAGGAATGTGGAGAACTGACCAGGGCTTCTGACCTAATGTCTAAACCTCACCTTCTCGTGGTGCACGCTGTTAGGTATATTTCTGGATACCAAACGAACGAGGATGGGCTGGAAATTTTGGATTTAGCTGACCAAATTGCATTCTTATTGCCTTAAACCACAATATTAAATGATGGTACAACATGACAGAATATCATGCTGCTTGGGCCACCACCAGGTTAAACAAGTCCCCATCATTTTCAACAAGGAACCAGGGCAAACAGTGAAAAGTCAGCTACTGCATCCTAAAACACACCCCAAATCAATAGAGTTGAAGATCGGTACTATTAATATAAGAAGCCTGAATGGCAAAGAAATGGAGCTAGCTGAGGAATTAGATAAGTATCACATCGACATAATAGGGGTGACTGAAACAAAAGAGACCAAAACTGGTGAGATCTTTCTGAGCAATAAATACAAAATGTTATATTCAGGCAATGACAATCAAGGAAAAGAAGGAGTAGCCATAGTATTCAACACAAAATACGAGGCTAATCTTCTTGAATGGCAGTCAGTCTCAAGTAGAGTAATGTGGGCAAATATGAGAATGGGAAACTGGACAATGAGACTTATTTGTGCCTATGGTCCCACAGAAGGTTCTACTAAGGTAGAAGTGGAAGAATTTTTTTGAGGCTTTATAGAAAGTAACTGACACAATGAAAAAGGAAAAGTTGGTCCTTGTTGGGGATCTAAATAGCAGAGTAGAAAATGATTGTCGTACATACAAAAATATTTTGAGAAAATTTAGAGAAAAGAGCAAAGCTAATAATAATTGCAAATACTTGGATTCCTACTCAGGACATGGACCAGTTATTACTAACATCATGTTTCAACATAAAAATGTGCACAAATTCACATGGAGAGAAGAGACAAGGACTAAGAATAGTCTCAGTGACAATGTTACTGCTGATAGTGATGTTTTCTCTCTTGTGCAGGACACTAGTGTACAGAGGATTTGAAATTGGAAGTGATCACCATTTAGTCTTGAGCAGGATAAAACTAAATTTCATATTGAAAAGAAGAACATTTAAGAAAGTTTTAAAGCGAATAAACGTTGAGCTGCTCTCAGATGTGAACTGTTAACTAAAATATACAAACATTATTCAAGAAAAAATGAAAGCATCAAAGTTGGAGATTCAATGGTAATATTTTCAGTGGTTACCATTGAATCTCCAACTTTGATGCTTTCATTTTGATTGATTCAGAAAAATCAGAACTCCATGGTGGACACAGGAAGTGAAGGAAAAGATGAAAGCATATCAAAAGTTCCTAGCAAATAAGTCAGCTTGTGCTCTTAGAGAATACAGACACAAATGTAAGAAAGCTAAACACTGTGTAAAACAATCTAAACAAAAGTTATGGGAAGACTTTGGTAAGAACATAGAAATTAAATATCAAGTAAGTGGCAAGATATTCCTAAGGTTATTGAAGTAGTTCAGAAATGGAGAAAAGAGTGCTATAAAAAAGGAATTAGAGATGATGAAGGTGATATGAAAACTGGAGGAAAAAAAGATATCCTTGAAGTATGGACTAATTACTTTGAAAAATTGCTAAATGAAACTAGAAGTGATGACAGCAGTCATAAAAAAACACTGACCAGGCAGGCAATCAGGAATACATATCCATGCTTGAAGTAGAACAAGTCATCCAAGGCCTCAAATGTGGAAAGGCAGCAGGAGTAAATGATATTCGACCAGAAATGCTCAAGTATGGAGGTATAAAAGTCTTACAGTGGCTGCTGCACAGCATTGTTCAGAGGGACTGGACAGAGGGATGAATTCCAAATGATTGAAGTAGAGCTCTCATAGTACCCATATATAAAAAGGGAAATAAAACTGAATGTGAGAATTATAGAAGTATTCTTCTACTGAGTTTCGTGGTAAGATTTATGACAGTATACTTGAGAAATGGTTGAGAAGAATTGTGGAAGAGAAGCTTGGTGAAGAACGAGCTGGATTCAGGCCAAATAGAGGCTGTCAGGATCAGATTTTAACTTTACGACAAATAGTTGAGAAGTCATGGGAATATAACAAAGATCTGTATTTATGTTTTGTAGATCTGGAAAAAGGATATGACAAGGTGCCAACACAGAGAAGCTATTCAAAATACTTCAGTTATATGGCATCAGTGAGGCATTATCTTTATTTGAGTTGTAAGTCAGCAGTTACAATTGAAGGAATTACAGGAAGATGGTTTAATGTCAAATCACGTGTCAGACAAGGATGTACATTATCCCCTCTGTTTATTCATTATGTATATGGATCACATTATGAAGGAAAGTGGTATTAAATCTGATATCAAAATTGGAGATGTTAGTGTCAGCTCTTTGCTTTATGCAGATGATGTTATACTTCTAATTAAATCTGCTACAATTCTGCAAGATCTTCATCATGAAATTAATGACATTTACCCTCAAGGGGTATACAGGATATGACAGTAGTACATGAAAAATTTACATCATATTACTAACTTCCTATCTATAATTTTCCTCCAAATCAATCTGTTACCTGTCAAGGCTTCGAAATTGTCGGATCATATATTTCTATCTTCTAAGGCAGTTTTTACCGTAGCAATCCACCTATATCTTTGTCTTCCTCTGGATCTTTTTCCTGTCAACCTGGCAGAGAACACTTGTTTTGCTAATCTTTCCTCTCCCCTATACCAGAGATTAGCTCTGTTAACATATTCCCGATACTAACAACATCAAATTCTTTCCTAATATCATCGTTTTTAATGCAATATTGCCATTGATTCCAACTGTTCAAGCACCTAATCTTTCTCACGACTCTCATATCTGTGGTCTCCAGTCTTTGTTCAAATGTTTAACTTCTGAGCCAATTCTCAGATCCATAAGTCAAAATTGGTGTTCAGTGTTTTTACTAATTTCTCTCTTATTCCATATAAATTTATTCAGTTGAATTCCTACCATACCAGCTTTGTTGATTCTGTTGTCTATTTCCATATTTAATTTACCATCTTCACTGAAAATCATGCCTAAGTAGCTGAAATGTTTTAATTGTTCTATAGGTTCTCCATTCAAAATACAGTTGATATTTTCAATGCTTCTGCATATTTTCATGGTCTTTGTCATGTTATTGCTGACCTTCATACCACATCTATTACAACAGTTATTCAATTTAGTCAGGGGATCTTGCAGACGTGTAGTGGATTTATTTAAAAGTATAACATCATCCACATAAACAAAGAGCATTAATATCTCTAATTTTGATATCAGTTTAATACCACTTTCCTTAATAATGTGATCCATATAGATAATGACTAACAGAGGAGATAATGTTCATCCTTGTCTGACACCAGATTTAACATTAAACCATTTTCCTATACTTCCTTCAATTCTAACTGCTGACTTACAACTCAAATAAAGACTACATATTGCTTGATATAATGTCCCATTGACACTATATAACTATAGCATATTGAATAGCTTCTCTCTTGGCACCTTATCATATGCCTTTTCCATATCTACAAAACTTAAATGTAGATCTTTGTTATATTCCCATGATGTCTCAACTATTTGTCATAAAGTGAAAATCTGATCCTGACAGCCTCTATTTGGCCTAAATCCAGCTACTTCATCACCAAGCTTCTCTTCCACAATCTTTTCAACCATTTCTCAAGTATACCTTCATAAATCTTACCAGGAACACTCAGTAGAAAAATACCTCTGTAATTCTCACATTCAGTTTTATTTCCCTTTCCATATATGGGTACTATTAGAGCTCTATTCCAATCAACTGGAATTCATATTTCTGACCAGATCCTCTGAACTATGCAGTGCAGTCACTGTAAGACTTTTATACCTCAATACTTGAGCATTTCTTATCAAATATCATCTACTCCAGCTGTCTTTTCCACATTTCATACTTTTGATGGCTTTTTCTACTTCAAGCATGAATAAATATATTTCTGACTGCATGCGTGGTTAGTGTTTTTTTTTTTTTTTTTTAATCACTGTGCAGTCATTGCTGCTAGTTTCATTTAGCAATTTTTCAAAGTAATTACCCAATACTTCAAGGTTATCTTTTGCTCCAGTTTTCATATCACCTTTATCATTTCTAATTTCTTTTCAGCACTCTTTCCTTCATTTATGAGCTTCTTCAATAACCTCTAGAATATTTGCCACCTTCTTGATATTTATTTTCTATGTTCTTATCAAAGTCCTCCCATGACTTTTGTTTAGATTGTTTTACACAGTGTTTAGCTTTCTTACATTTGTCTCTGTATTCTCTAAGAGCACAAGCTGTACTTATTTGCCGGGAACTTTTGATATGCTTTCTTCTTTTCTTTCACTGCCTCTTTAACTTCCTGTGTCCATCATGGAGTTCTGATTTTTCTATCCTTGCAGACCTCACCACATGCCTCTCTCGCTGAATCAATCAATGTTTTCTTCAGAGCTTGCCAATGAATCTCCAATGTTTGATTCCTGTTCTCAAACTCTTTCATTTTTTCTTGAATAATGTTGGTATATTTTAGTCTACATTTCACATCTGAGAGCTGCTCAACTTTTATTCGTGTAAAACTTTCTTATGTGTTCTTCTTTTCAATATGAAATTCAATTTTATCCTAATCAAGACTAAATGGTGATCACTTCCAATTTCAAATCCTCTGTACACTCTTGTGTCCTGCACCAAGGAGAAAACATCACCATCAACAATAACATAGTCAATGAGACTTTTCTTATTCCTTGCCTCTTCTCTCAATGTGAATTTGTGCACATTTTTATGTTGGAACACGGTGTTAGTAATAACTGGTCCATGTCCTGAAGAGAAATCCAACAAGTATTTGCTATTATTATTAGCTTTGCTCTTTTCTCCAAATTTTCCCAAAATATTTTTGAATGTCTGACAATCATTTTCTACTCTGCTATTTAGATCCCCAACAAGGACCAACTTTTCCTTTTCATTGTGTCAGTTGCTTTCTCTAAACCTCAAAATATTTCTCAACTTCTACCTTAGCAGAACCTTCTGTGGAACCATAGGCACAAATAAGTCTCATTGTCCAGTTCCCCATTGTGATATTTGCCCACATCACTCTACTTGAAATTGCTTGCTATTGAAGAAGATTAGCCTTGTATTTGTTGTTGAATGCTATGGCTGCTACACCTTTTCCTTGACTGTCACTGCCTGAATATAACATTTTCTACTTATTGCTCAGAAAGATCTCACCAGTTTTTGCCTTTTTTGTTTCAGTCACCTCTATTATATCGATCTGCTACTTATCCAATTCCTCAGCCATTCAAGCTTCTTATGTTGATAGTACTGATCTTGAACTGTGGTGATATTGAGTCTGCAAGATTCCCTGACTAAATTGAATAACTGTTATAATACATGTGGTATGAATGTCAGCAATTACATGACAAAGACAATGAAAATGGGCAGAAGGATTGAAAATATCAACTGTATTTTGAATGGAGAACCTACAGAACAAGTAAAATATTACAGATACTTAGGCATGATTTCTAGTGAAGATGACGACAGAATCAACAAAGCTGGTATGGTAGGAAGTCAACTGAATAAATTTATACGGAATAAGAGAGAAATTAGTCAAAACACTAAATTAGCTGTATACAAGATGGTGTTCAAAACAGTTTTAACTTATGGATCTGATAGCTGGGTGAGAAGTAAAACACGTGATCAATGATCAAGTGTTTTACTTCTGAGAGTCCCGAGAAAGATTAGGGGCGTGAACAGATGCCATTAATGGCAATATCGTATTAAAAACGAGGATATTAGGAAAGAACTTGATGTTAGCATCCAGGAATGTGTTAGCAAAGCTAATCTCAGGTGGTATGGTCACTTAAACAGAATGGGACAGGAAAGATTAGCAAAACAAATGTTCTCTTCCAGGTGGCAGGAAAGAGACCCAGAGGAAGACCAAGATATAGGTGGATTGATACTGTAAAAAGTGCCTTAGAAGATAGAAATATAAGATCTGACAATATTGGATCCTTGAAATGTAACAGATTGATTTGGAGGAAAATTGTAGATAGGAAGTTTGTAATGATGTAAATTTTTCATGTAGTATTATCATATCCTGTATACCCCCTTAAGGGTAAATATCAGTAATTTGATGATGATGATGATTATACTTATTTCAACTTAAGAAATAATTAGCACAAATAAAAAAGTTCACACGGAATGGATCACTAAGTTGCATATATACTCACCGACTCTCATTAATTAGGTCATAAAGTATCCTGGTTTTACAACTGTTGATCTGGCATCCTGTCTGGTCTTTTTTTATTTTTTAACTAATCTTCTTTATCCCAACCTTTTCCCAGCACAACATAACCAACACTTGTTTTTAAAGATGGCAAGCAGAGTACTTGCTGATAAAGCGAAGTATGCTTGGATATGAGTGGCTTGGGTTGGGAGAAGTATTCTATGCTGCTACCTTACCAGACACTTAGTGTACCAGCCAGTTGCTATTTTTTTTTTTTTTACAAGCATGCCTCTTTTCGTAGCCTGTGAGACACACATGGTTGCTAGGCCCAGTCAGTGATGGTGGAAAATGCTGGAAATTATGTTTGGATATATACGTGAAATACATGACAGAAATAGAGACTGAAAACCCTACTGCAGAGTACATAGAGAATAGCTAGAACAATCTTGTGGTTTTGTTGTTTATTATATGGCATAAATCTAAAACTATTTATTATTTTGTTGTTTGGTAACAGTTTTTTATTCTGCAATAAACCCTTCAGAAGAAATAAGCTCAAAATAATTAAAGTGCATGTTTAATGAAAAATTAAGTATTGAATTTGTGTTTCCAAGAAAAAATTCAAGAATTGAACAACAAACAAATGGAATTGACAAACTTTTTTTTTTCATTGTCAGAAAATTTTTGTCCCAGATGGGTGCAAGTCAAAAATGTTCATCCTACCTATGAGCATGTCTGCTCCCCAACCAACAAGCTATGAGTTCAAAAGCTGCTGTGACTGTCTTTAGGTGGGAAATCAATTTAATCACCTGGTGTGAACCACTGCTCTGCTTACTGGAGGCCTGAAGGGGTTGGAAAAAAGTTCCATGTTTGGTATTTAGAAGAGAGTTTCCAGACCATGTAAAGAATAAATAAGTAATATATATATATATTAATAAAAATTAGCCTGCCCACAGTACTAATGTACTATAGGTTCGACTTTTTCGTCGGGTAGAGACAAAAAGAAAAGTGGAAACAGTTTTCATGTAATATATATACTACAAACACAGATATGTACACACATTAAATTACCTACCTCTGTAGTTTGTACTACATCTTCACTTAATATGACTGCTGAATCACTCATGTTGTATTCAGTTTCTGTAACACTAGATATATTGTTATCCTGAATAACATTAACACTGATTTTCTTTTGTGAATTATCAGTCACTGTAGTTTTGCTGACCGGAATAGAATCAAGTTCATTTATATCACTAGAATGACCTGACAAGTCACTTCCTTTATGTTTTTTTTGTTTCTTTAAATCAGGCTTCCTGGGATATTTGGAATTCTTTTTTTTCCCAGTATCATGAAATTGATTAGTCATATCACAAGCTTTAATGATTTGTTTATTTGCAATTATATTACTTTTGGTTTTTTTGGTGGATTGCACTGATTTAGAGGCATCTTTTATCCTTTTCTTTTTGTCTAAACAGCTATTGATCAAAGTAGATTCTGAAGAAGATACCATTTTACCAGAATCAGTCTCACTTTTGAAAACATCTACAAGTGATGGTATTAAATCTTCTGGTAGATTATCAACAACTTCAGTTACCACACTCTTTAAAAATGTACTACTGTGTTTTTTAACTGTGATTAGATCTTTTGCAGTTTCTGAAGGTGCTAAATGCATGTTAAAGCGTGGGAGTGTTAATTTTTTCTTTTTTCTACCATGCTCCTTTATCCATTTTTCTAATCTCATCTGCTCTTTTCTGTTTCGAGGACAATTTACAAGCCTGTTGAGGAGTTCTTTATTGCAAGCACTTACAGGAATTGTAGATTTCTCCAAAATCTGGGAGAGCTTCTTTAATTTCTCTTTAGATCCTACATTTTGTTCTTCATAATTAATGGCTTCCAAATGTGATGTAAAGTCCTCAGTGGCAGTAATATTTACTACATCATCCTCTTCAATTAGAATAGGGGATTTACTAATTTCTTGTTGATGCAATTTTGTTGCAATTCTGTTATCCTCTTCACTATCTGATGAAATGAAAACCACATGTTTCAGAGGTTTCTTCTGACTAACATTTAAAGTCAGATGTGTTTCACTTGGAGAAATATCATGACTTGGATTACATAGTTTGTTGATTTTATTGTCTAGTAAGGATGACCCATTTCTTTCAACTGTTAATAACTTGTCACTATTGGATGCTACACCTGTCTTGTTATTGGGAATAGGTCCATTATATTTTTTATCCTTTCCGAGTCGAGTATTTATAGATAATTTCAAAGTTTTCTGTTTTTTTACTTTATGGATTGATCTATCTACTGGCTTTAGTTTTAATGGTTTAATAACCTTTAATTCATTATTCTTAGCTTTAGGTAAACAATCTGAATGTTCTTTGAATGCTGTTTCTTCTTTCACTTCAGAACTATTTTTTCCTATTAATGTCCGATTTTCCTGGACATAATTGAGAAACTTTGGACTCTTTTGTTTTCTAGAATTTTGCAATAAACTATGTTTTTCACTGCTTTCTTTATTTTTGAAAGACAAATTACATTTTGCTTTGTTTATCGCAGATTTAGTGTCCGAATGATCCTTAAATGCAGTCTCAGAGAAACTGCTTTCTTTAGGATGCAACGTTTGTGTTTCTTGAATATGCAACAATGTCTCTGAAGATTTTGGTTTATGATTGAATTCTCTTTGATTATTATATGTTCCTGTTAGATTTTTAGAATGACGTTTCTGATAGATACTATTATGCCTATTACCAGTAACTACTTGAGAAATTTCTGAGTAGGACAAATTCTGTTTTTTAAAATTATCATCACAAGACCAGTTTTGGTTACTCCTATTATCACATTTCCTGATGCATGAATCTTGATTATAAGAAGATGAGTAGAAATTCTGATTGCAGCTATTTCGTGACTCTGGGGAAACATTATAAGGTTCCCCCATGTTCTGCTGATAGTAATCATGCTGAAAACAATGTTGTGATTGCCAGTTTTCATATTCTTTCCCACAATTTTGCCACTGATCTCTTCCAAAATGTGACAGGGAAAACTGTGGACAGTATGAAGGAGTTGGAAGTAAAGGTTTAGAAACCTTAGGTAAAGAAATACTAGATCCTCTGGAGCTTTCACAACAGTCATTTTCAGTGGAGCCCGATATTCCACTATCTTTACTTCTGCTTTCTGAATTGTTCCTTGTACAGTTTATTTGGAGTTTTTCAGTAATCCTGTTATATAAAAGAGAAAACAGTATGTCAAATATGTATACATGTACATAATATAATATTAAGAAATAAGGCCGACCTGCTTTTCTAGATGAATATTCAAAAAAACAGGGATTGATCGACTTCTCAAATTGCCATCAATTAATATATATTTTACATTTATAAATTTATGCATTACATAAAGAATAATTCAGGTGATTATTCAAAACACTTAGAAATTGTACCTGATGACAGACTCTTGGAACTAAAATTCCTAAAAACATGAGGATTCCTATTATTATAATATCTATATTATATTATAATAATATAATACCTATAATATCTATCATACCTTTCCTTGAAAGGTATGATAGATATTATAGGTAACAGAAAAAGTACTTACAAATAACTCAGGCAACCCATTCCATTCATCACCACTCTCCAAGTGAAAAATCTAGTCCTCATGCCCTTGCTAACATACTCTTACCCAACTTCCAGGGATGACCTCTTGTTCTGCTTTCTCTAGCCAAGTGCTGAAATATTTCCTCTATATCAATCCTTTAAGTAGCTGTTTCTGTTGTCTCCCTCCCTCTTTTTTTTTTTTTCCTATCAACCAAATTTTGAAATGCTCAATCTATCACCATAAAGAGGATTCCACAGACCACTCACTATCTTGGTCACTAGCTTCTGGATCCTCTCAACACTTCCTCTTCTCCAAGAAACCCAAGTGACCAGACCTGAGCACAGTAACCCAGATGTAGTCATATGAAGGCTTTATAAAGAGGAACGATAACTCCCTTATCCCTGCTTAGTGTGTTCTTCAATAACAAAGTAATCCTGTCAGTTGTCCTGGCTACTTTAGCAATATGCCCTCTAAACTTAAACTCTACTACTACTACCCTCAAATCCCTGGCTTCATCAATTTCCTTGAGTATAGTTCCCCCAATTATTTTTGTTATATTCTCCTGTGATTGCCACAAACCCAATTTTTGATCAGGCAGAAAGCGAACTTACTATTAGTGTCTGTCCCAGTGCTACTGAATGTATTCATCAGAGAGCAAAACCTGGCAAAACACTGGAAATCAAATATCAGGCAAGTCAGAATGTCACTTGTAATTCATTGACAAACATTACAGCTTTCATGTAAATAGTTTTTAAGGAACTCTTCCATACAGTGAAAACATGGTTGACATTTCACGAGATTTCTACATTTAAAAGAGTTCATCACATAAATCCGTAAAACATTACGGATTTATGTGGGAAATTTTTGTGGGAAATAAAAACTTGAATTAATAAGGGAATAAAAATGTCAAAGGAGACATGCTATATTCTTTAATTCTGATAGTCAGAGAGAACTAGCAAAGAAGAAATTCACTTGCTACC
Organism: Typopeltis vanoorti; assembly: GCF_054136105.1. Classification (NCBI taxonomy): domain Eukaryota; kingdom Metazoa; phylum Arthropoda; class Arachnida; order Uropygi; family Thelyphonidae; genus Typopeltis; species Typopeltis vanoorti. Next base: position 90,048,373 of record NC_143565.1, read on the forward strand.
TTAGAGAAAGTTGGCAGCTCTTTGAAAAGAAAAAGGTCATAAGAGAAGCTTATGAGATGCTTGTGATTAACCAGATCAGATACCTTAGGCAATATTAAGATTAAGAGTAATTCCATGAGCTTATCCTAATGCTTCCATTATTTGGCTACCAGTAGGTGATATATAAGCAAGTTTCACCTGTTGATGGTGGAATCCATACTTTCCGTTATTTTTTTAGGAGGTTTTCAATAGTCTAAAGTTGACTACTGATAGATTTCTTTATTACTTTAGAAAATACTGCATTGAGAATAATAAGACAATAATTGAATAGCAAGTGTTTATTTTCCCTGTGTAAAATTAGCTGAATATGAGCTAATTTCTAGGTTGAAAAATTAATGTTAGTGGAATAGGATAACTAAAAATGGCAACACTGGAATCAGGAAGGTGTAAACAGTGTTTATGGTTGGACAGTGGACAACCTGGTATCCAGGTTGGACAATAGATTCGTTTGTTTTCTTTCTGGCAAAAAATTGAAGTGAGATACAAAGTATTGGGAGGAGGAGAAGGACATTTACTGAGATCATCAAGAATAAGAGAAAGAAACATGAATTTTCGATATTCAGTTTTCACTGAAAAATGATGCAATCATTCAAGTGCAAAAGAGTAAGTAACAAGGGTTGGAGTAATTACTGACATTTAGTAATTTGGGAATAACTTTTGCCATTTTTATAAATACTTCATACTTTAGTCTAAAAAAATGAACGAGAAGAAATCATTAAAAAATTCCTGCTGCATTCTGATTATGCCAGACAACAATAAGTGGGGGGGTCCTGTAATCCCCTGGAGAGCGCATCCCCTGGGTGGCAGATAGGGGAGCCCACCATGTGTGTGTGTGTGTGTGTGTGTGTGTGTGTGTGTGTACGTGCATGCGTGTGTATACGTGAATGGTGGGGTGGTCTGAATAAGGACTTGTGAACCAATAGGGCCATAAGGGAAATCATCTTGATTGTAAGGAAAGTGGCACTCCCATGGACCCCTAGCTGGATAGCTGGATCTATCCTCTTCTTTTTCTACTTGGAGGAAGATCCACTTACTTTAATCTTTCCTATAAGGCCTTATCAGCCAACTCTTCTTATTTTATGAACCGTTATGCTATTAGAGTACTCGAGGGCCATGGGGTCTTTTCATTTCTGGCCTTACAACTATGCCCTCTCCATAAACCTTAGTATAATTCTTCTATAATCTAATCTTTCCCCCTTCAATATACCCTATTCCTCCTATGGTTTTAAATTCGGAAGAAGGCGAGTTCAGAAGCCTTAAGGTAGCAGCCCGACCACTGAACTATTCCATTGTCAGGCTAGTCCCCTGACATGAAGAACATATTTCTACTTGTAAGCTGACAGAAAAAGATAATCAGATTGAATCTAAGGAAAACAACCCTGGAATGGAAAAGGTAAAATAAAAATGGAAATGACAAAATATAATACACATAGCAAACTGGAATGTAACATATAAAGAAATAGAATTAGACCAACTATTAAATGAAAGAAATTTTAAAATAGCAGTAATCACCGAAACAAAAGAGAAATTAAAAGGAACCATGAGAACCAAAAAGTTTAATGTGATATACAGTGGAGTTGACAGAGACCAAAGAGCACAAGCAGGAGTCATGATTTGGATTCATAACTCTCTTTCAAAAAGTTAAAACATTATAAATCATGAATCCAAATCTATTTAACAATAATTGGTTTATATGCTCCAGAAGAAGGAAGAGAACAGGATAATATTCATTGACTTTGTAGTTTATAATAACCTAAAAATAATGAATTCCTTTTATAAACATAAAGACATACATAAATATACTTGGGCAGCAAGAGGATGGAAATCAATATTAGATTATTTTATATTAAATGAAAAGACATCAAAATTTTCACTAGATGTTAGAGTTCACAGAGGATATGAAATAAGCAGTGACCACTTCCTTGTTAAAATAAAATTAAGATTACCACCTAAATGGCTACAAGTAACAAGAACAGAAAGAAAATATGAAACATTTGTTTATAAAACTAGACTACTGAATGACACAAATGTACAATGGCTATATGAACAAAGAATTAACCAATATCTAGATAAAATAAAACAAAATGAAGAAATAGAAAAAGAATGGCTTAATATAAAAATGATACGAAATGCAGCAGCAAATGAAAGCTTAGGAAAGACCAAAAAATTCAATAAAAAGAAAAAACTGAAGATCTCGGATGATACAATCAAAAAAAAAAAAAATAACAAATAAAGAAAAAAGAAGCCTATCACAAATGGTTAAGCAGTAAAAGATTAGAAGATGAAATAGAATATAAAAGAATAAGAGCCATAGCTAAAAGAGAAGTCAGAAAAAGACAGAGAATCAAATTTGTTTCTAATTTAGAACATGATTAATATAAAATAAGACCCAATGTATATAAGATTTTGAAACACCTAAATGCAGATACCAAAGAAAACATAAAATTAAACACCAAATTGAAATTAGAAGAATTTCTAAATTACTATACAGAATTGTGGACAGACAAATATCTTAAAAAAGACAACTGGCAAATAATTAACAAAAATGAAAAGGAAATAACTAAGGAAGAATTAGAAATCAGCCTGAAAGAAACAAGAAACGGAAAATCACCTGGAGAAGATAAGCTAGGTTCAGAACTATATAAATACGCAAGAACAAGATTCAATGAAAGACTCTTATTATTTTTAAATAAAATTTATTCAACTGGTATCCCCCAAATAGAAGGGGAAAAAAGCAACTATGATTCCTATCTTTAAAAAAAAAAAGGTAATAGAGATGACTCTAAAAACTATAGAGGTATCAGTATACTAAATTCCTGTTACAAAATATATAGCAGAATCTTAAATAGCAAACTAATGAAATATTCCGAAAACTTTATTTTAAAAGTACAGAATGGATTTAGAAAAGGACGATCATGTATAGACTCGGCCTTTTGCCTAAAATTAATAATAGAGAAAAGAAGAGAATACAATTTAGAAACACATATTGCATTTCCAAAATACAAAATGATGGTACAACATGACAAGATTTCATGCCGGATGGGGCATCACCCAGTTAAACAAGGCCCCCATTGTTTTCGCCAGGGAACCAGGTTGAACAGCGAAAAGTCAGCTACTGGAACAAATATGAAAACACACCCCAACTCAACATCACCAGAGTTAAAGATCAGTACTATCAACATAAGAAGCCTGAATGGCAAAGAAATGGAGCTAGCTAAGGAATTAGATAAGTACCAGATTGACATAATAGGGGTGACTGAAACAAAAAAGACAAAAACTGGTGAGATCTTTCTGAATAATAAATACAAAATGTTATATTCAGGGAATGACAATCAAGGAAAAGAAGTAGTATCCATAGTATTCAACACAAGATACGAGGCAAATCTTCGTGAATGGCAGGCAGTCTCAAGTAGAGCGATGTGGGTAAATATCAGAATGCGGAATTGGACAATGAGACTTATTTGTGCCTATGGTCCCACAGAAGGTTCTACTAAGGTAGAAGTGGAGGAATTTTTTGATGCTTTAGAAAAAGCAACTGACACGATGAAAAAGGAAAAGTTAGTCCTTGTTGGGGATCTAAATAGCAGAGTAGGAAATAATTGTCAGACATACAAAAATATTTTGGGAAAATTTGGAGAAAAGAGCAAAGCTAATAATAATGGCAAATACCTGTTGGATTTCTGCTCAAGACATGTACTGGTTATTACTAACACCATGTTCCAACATATTACTAACACCATGTTCCAACAATCAGCAAAGCTGGTATCGTGGGAAGTCAATTGAATAACTATATTATAATAACTAAACTATATTATAATATTACTAACACCATGTTCCAACATATTACTAACACCATGTTCCAACAATCAGCAAAGCTAGTATTGTGGGAAGTCAATTGAATAAATTCATATGGAATAAGAAAGAAATTAGTCGGAACACTAAATTAGCTGTATACAAGACTGTGTTCAAACCAATTTTAATTTATGGATCTGAGAGCTGGGTCAGAAGTAAAACACTTGACCAAAGACTAGAGACCGCAGATATGAGAGTCCTGAGAGAGATTAGAGGCGTGAACAGATGGCATCAATGGCAATATCATATTAAAAATGAGGATATTAGGAAAGAAACTTGACATTGTCAGCATCCAGGAATGCGTTAGCAGAGCTAATCTCAGATGGTATGGTCACTTAAATAGAATGGGAGAGGAAAGATTAGCAAAACAAGTGTTCTCTGCCAGGTTGGCAGGAAAACGATCCAGAGGAAGACCAAGACATAGGTGGATTGATACGGTACAAAGTGCCTTAGACGATAGAAATATAAGATCTGATAATGTTGGAGTCTTGACAAGTAACAGACTAATTTGGAGGAAAATTGTAGATAGGAAGTTAGTAATGATGTAATTTTTTCATGTAGTACTGTCATATCCTGTACACCCCTTGAGGGTACATGGCAGGAATTTGATGATGATGATGATGTTCCAACATAAAAATGTGCACAAATTCACATGGAGAGAAGAGGCTAGGAATAAGAAAAGACTCATTGACTATGTTATTGTTGATAGTGATGTTTTCTACCTGGTGCAGGACACCAGAGAATACAGAGGATTTGAAATTGGAAGTGGTCACTATTTAGTCTTGAGCAATTTTATTGAATTTCATATTTTCAATATGAAATTCAATAAAATTGAATTTCATATTGAAAAGAATGACATATAAGAAAGTTTTACACGAATAAAAGTTGAGCAGCTCTCAGATGTTAAATTTAGACTAAAATATACAAACATTATTCAAGAAAAAATGAAAGAGTATGAGAACAGGAATCAAACATTGGAGATTCATTGGCAAGCTCTGAAGAAAACATTGATTGATTCTGCCAGAGAGGCATGTGGTGAGATTATCTTCAAGGATAGAAAAATCAGAACTCCATGGTGGATACAGGAAGATAAAGAGACAGTGAAGGAAAAGAAGAAAGCATATCAAAAGTTCCTGGCAAATGAGTCAGCTTGGCTCTTAGAGAATATAGAGACAAATGTAAGAAAGCTAAACACTGTGTAAAACTAGCTAAACAAAAGTCATGGGAGGACTTTGGCAGGAACATAGAAAATAAATATCAAAAAGGTGGCAAAATATTCTGGAGGTTGTTGAAGAAGCTTAGGAATGGAGAAAAGAATGCTGTAAAAGGAGTTAGAGATGATAAAGGTGACATGATAATGGGTAAAAAAAGATATGATTGAAGTATTGAGTAATTACTTTGAAAACTGCTAAATGAAACAAGCAGTGATGACAGCACAATGGTAAAAAACACTGACCATGCATGCAGTCAGGAATACATATCCATACTTGAAGTAGAAAGAGCCATCAAAGGTTTGAAAATGTGGAAATCCTGCAGGAGTAGATGATATTCTACCAGAAAAGCTGAAGAATGGTGGTATAAAAGTCTTACAGTGGCTGCACTGCATAGTTCAGAATGCTCGGACAGAGGGACGAATTCCCGATGATTGGAGTAGAGCTCTCATAGTACTCATATATAAAAAGGGAAATAAAACAGAATGTGAGAATTACAGAAGTATATCCCTACTGAGTGTTCCTGGTAAGATATATGCAAGTATACTTGAGAAATGGTTGAGAAGAATTGTGGAAGAAAAGCTTGGTGAAGAACAAGCTGGATTCAGGTGAAATAGAGGCTGTCAGGATCAGATCTTCACTTTACAACAAACAGTAGAGAAATCATGAGAATATAAGAAAGATCTGTATTTTATATGACAAGGTGCCAAGAGAAAAGCTATTCAATACGCTACAGTTATATGGTGTCAACGGGGCAATATATCAAGCACCACTTCGTCTTTATTTGAGTTGTAAGTCAGCAGTTAGAATTGATAGAAATACAGGAAGATGGTTTAATGTTAAATCTGGTGTGAGACAAGGATGTACATTATCCCCTCTGTTATTCATTATCTATATGGATCACATTATGAAGGAAAGTGGTATTACACATGAGATTAAAATTGGAGATGTTAATGTCAGCTCTTTGCTTTATGTGGACAATGTTATTCTTCTAAATAAATCCGTTACAAGTCTGCAAGAATCTCTGACTAAATCGAATAACTGTTGTAATAGATATGGTATGAAGGTCAATGATAAAAAGACAAAGACAATGAAAATAGGCAGAATCATTGAAAATGTCAACTGTGTTGTGAATGGAGAACCTGTGGAACAAGTAAAACTTTTCAGCTACTTAGGCACGATTTTTAGTGAAGATGGTAAATTAAATGTGAAATAGACAACAGAATCAACAAAGCGGGTATGGTAGGAAGTCAACTGAATAAATTCATATGGAATAAGAGAGAAATTAGTCGAAACACTAAATTAGCTGTATACAAGACAGTGTTCAAACCAGTTTTAACTTATGGATCTGAGAGCTGGGTCAGAAGTAAAACACTTGACCAAAGACTAGAGACCGCAGATATGAGAGTCCTGAGAAAGATTATAGGCATGAACAGATGGCATCAATGGCAATATCATATTAAAAACGAGGATATTAGGAAAGAACTTGACATTGTCAGCATCCAGCCAGGAATGCGTTAGCAGAGCTAATCTCAGGTGGTTGGCAAGAAAACGACCCAGAGGAAGATCAAGATATAAGTGGTTTGATACAGTACAAAGTTCCTTAGGCAATAGAAATATAAGATCTGATAAAGTTGGAATCTTGACAAGTAACAGACTGATTTGGAGGAAAATTGTAGATAGGAAGTTAGTAATGATGTAAATTTTTCATGTAGTATTATCATATCCTGTACACACCTTGAGGGTACATGGCAGAAATTTGATGATGATGATGATATTGCATTTATTGACTTTGAAAAAGCATTTGACAAAGTTAAAAGAAACATTATTTAACATATTAAAAGACCAACAAATACCAAATAATATCCTAAAAGCTATCACAAGTATATATGAAAATAATCAAATACAAATAAGATTAAATCACGAGCTATCATATACGAGAGAGAAACCAAGGGGTCCGACATGGATGTCCCCTCAGCAACTCTTTTTAATATTTACTTAAATGAAATAATAATAAAATGGAATAAAAATATACATCAAGGAATTAAACTTTCTCCTACACTGAACTTAAACACCCTACTTTTTGCCGACGACCAAATAATAATTACAAATTCTGAAGATAACTTACAGAAAGCCGTTTTTGATCTAAATGAGATAGCCAAAGATTATGGTATGATAATATCAACAAAAAAATCAAAAACTATGGCCTTTAAAAGACAAGATCCAGGAAGAACTAAAATAGTAATAGATAACAAGATCTTAGAACAGGTGAAGTCATTTAACTACCTAGGATGTATGATCACAAATGAAAATGAAAAAAAGATATAAATGCAAAAATTGCAAAATATTTAAAAATAACAGGTGTAATTAACTCTATATTTAAACCAAATCTAGTTCAAAAACAAACCAGACTAAAAGTATACAATACATTAGCCCTACCAGTCTTAATGTATGGAAGGGAAATCTGGACAATAAAACAAAAAACAAACAAAGATTAATAACAGCAGAAATGAAGTTTATGAGAAAAACTGCAAAGTAAAACCAATTTGATCACAAAAGAAACAAAGAAATTATGAAAGAATTAAACCAAGAACCAGTAATAGAAAAAATTAAAAAATATAAACATAAATGGATGGAACACGTTCAAAGAATGAAAACAGAAATATTACCAAAACAAGCCTTAAAGTACAAGCCATTAGGGAAAAGAAAACCAGGACGTCCTCTTAAACGATTCAACGATGACTTCTAAGTCCGGAACAGACCATGCTAGGCCTAAATCCTTGATACGCGTGATGATGACAGGTCCCCCAATGTGGTAACACAGCTTGTAATCTTTGTAACCCAAAATGCATAACTTTACACTTTTCCACATTAAACTGACATCCATTATGTTTTGTTCATACTGTCAGCCTATTCAAATCATCTCGCAAACTCTCTACATCACCTTGATTAACTATTACCCTACCCAACTTTGCAAACAACTGAATATCTCTCTTCAAATTATTTCCTATATAATTTATGTATAAATTAAACAGCCGTACTCCAAGCACAGAGCCTTGCAGCAAACCATTAGTCACCTGCTTTTTCCACTCCTCCATATACTACTTTCTGGTAACTGTTCATCAACCACACTTTTATCCTTATCATCAGTTTCATATCCATTCCCATTTGTTGCAGTTTGTGTAATAGAATTCCATGTGGTATCCTGTCAAAAACACCTTTGCAAAATTCAGCAGTATCACTGTGTAGCCATTCCCTTTATCCAGTTCAGCTGTCACCCATTATAAAAAGTTAATAGATTGCTAAAGCATGACTTACACCTTTACAAAGCCATGTTGCCCCTCATAAAATAGCATATTCTTACTCAACCATTCCTGAATTCTCTTTGTAAACAACTCTTCCAGTACTCTTGAAATACTGATTAGTCTATAACTTGCTATCACAAACTTGGATTCTCCTTTATGCAAAGGAATTATTTTGCCATCCTTCCACTCTCTTGGGATCTTTGCCAAAACCGAGACTTAAACAGCCTAGTCCAAGGCATAGCCAGTTCCAATGCACATTGTCTTAAAATGCTAGCCAATATCCCATCCAATCCTACAGCTGGATTTGCATTCAGATCCTATAATAGCCTAAGTACCTCCAATTTATCAACCTGTTCCCACATCAATCCCTGTCACCTCTGCCATAGCAATATCTTCATTTGGAAGATATACACTTGCAAAATGATCACTTTTTGTCTGCCTCTGTTACCTCTCTACCATATGCACACATTAAAATTATTTGTCAATACTCATGCTTCCTCCTACTTGCCACATAATGAAAAAACTCTTTAGGATTTCCTTTCACCTGCTCAGCTAATTTCTTCTCAATCTGATTTTGCCTTCTTTTCCATGCTGGTCAATTCTCTTGTCTGATCATTGTACTATTCATGAGTTAGCTAGTCACTTTTCACCTTATATACACTTCACAACATTTTCTTTTCTTTCTTTTTTTTTTAATGTATAAGTAGTATCGTGTTTAATGATGCTACTCATCCAATTAACTCCTATTTGATTTGCCCTCCTGACCTAGTACAGTGTGATAATACTTCCTCCACACACCCCTTGACTAGGCTCATGCACCGTGAACATACTTCCCTTGCAGAACGTTATGCCATGGTACTACTACTACTACTACTACTTCAAGCTGCCTCTGTAAGTGTATCATAATCACCTGCCTTATAGTTCCATATATACTTGAACTAGAATTTCCATGTTTTTCTACCCTCTCAAGTCAAAACCACATGATCACTTTTCCCAATTGGAGGCAATACAGCTAACTTAGTTATTGACAGGTCTTCTGATCCTATAACAAGACCCAACACTCTCATACCCTGGGTCCCTTCAGTTACATTCTGCTTCAAGTAATTATCTCTTAGTAAGTGTATAAATTCCATTTCCTTCCTGCCATGTGATCTTTCCTCGTCCTAATCTATGTCTCTGGAGTTCCCATAATAATTACTCAACTTGCACTAATTGTACTAATCTGTTGATGCATGTCTTCTTTATTATCCCTGGCACCCCTTTGCCTATAGCAGCAACCAATTTTATATTTTGTCCTATTGGCCTCGATCTCACACCAGACTGACTCAAAAGAACTGCCATCTGCCCAAATGACTCCTAATCTTGTCAGCTGCAATTCATCTGCTTACATCAGCACTACCCCACTTCCTGTTCTGTCTGCTCTATCCTGCCTGAAAATACTAAATCAATCACATTCAATCTTGGTAAGTACATCATGTACTGTTAGTCAAATCTCACCAATGCCTATAACTTTTGGTGAGAATGCACTAACCAATGCCCAAAACTCTTCCCTCTTAAAGTTGATGCTTCTAGCATTAGTATATAGAAATTGTAGCATCCCCTTAGAATCCCAACCATCTTTACATTCTAAATTGGCTACCTCATTCAACATTTTTGCCTGATAGACTAGATTCCACATTTTTTGTTCATTCATACACTCATTCACTTCATGAGTGCATTCACACACACACTCATCTGCATCTGTCCTAACTGGTTAGTTTTTTTGACTTTGTGCTCCCACATTCTCAGTGACCAAAGCTCTCTCTCTCTCTCCAGACACCTACACAGACTTCTCACCTCTCAGGTCATTAATTCCAGCCAAAACAATCAATTCTTTCATCTTCTCTTTTTGCATTCCAACAGCATTACTAATATTATTAATTTTCACACGAAGGAAAGGCTTTCATGAAGACCTCTCTTATCACAGAATCGCTTTAAATCGTTACTTGCTTACACTCACTCTCGATTATTCTTACAATTTGCTTTTTAGCTTTGGACCTCTTGTTTTTTTATGTTTTCAGTTTGTTGGATCTCTTGCTGTTCAATCTTGCACTTTGTCTTGTGAAGAACTACATGCAAGTGTGCAATTTCTTTATTCAGGGTCTTCTAGATTCTCCTGAAGTTCTGCCACCACACTTAAAGTATTATCACTGATATCCGAAGACAGATTTTTTTATCAAAAGTAATTTATCAATTTATAATAAGAATTATCAAAAATGCTGAAGAAAGCTTCTCACATAGTGTATATCACAAGCCTACTCACAGAGGTTGTTACCTAATTTCGTCTTCTCTGTCACAAAAACTATGTATTATTCATACACTTAAAAAAAAGGGGGGGGGCAATCTCGAGAAGAACTTAATGAACTATGACAAATTCTACTCCAAGAATTTGTTGGAGTAGAATTTGTCAGACAACAGAACTTCAGTTTCCATCCATTACATCGGTGAACTTTCTATCAAGATCAAGAAGTTTCAAAATAAGACAGAAAAACATATTGGAGACCTCAACAACAAAAAAGACAACTCAAGCTAAGTTTTCATTTTTTTTTCACATGCACTACAACATTGAGTGAAATAAGAGCTTCATGCCTTACAGTGAAGACAACTTCATTGCTCACATCAGAAAAGTATCCTATGGACATCTTTTCACAAGACACACAATAGGAATCAGGGATTAATCCTATGTGATATTTGGAAATATCGCTTATCAGATCTTTCCACATCAGACTAACTTCTTTTCAGCCAACTATTCACACATAATGCTGAACAATGGGTAACTTCACTCGTATTTCCCACATTTCACGTATTTTGGTCAGTTTATATTGTAACAGTTCTTACATAGCTTGTTTTAGTAATATTATAGTTTATTTTTGCTTTTACTGCATTTTTTTTTTCAATCCAGAAGAAGCCATAAGTTTTAGTAAGGAAACTAGCAGGTTTCATTATTTTGTAGTTATCCATGACCAAATGAAACTGTTTTTTCTAACCTTCACTCTCCATCCTACCATAGTTTCATTATATAGATGACACTTTTGTAGTTTGCAACTCTTCCTTGATGGACTTAGAAGCCAATAATAGCTTCCCTTCTGTGTCTCATCTAATCTTCAATTCTCATGTTAGATTCAAAGGCTTGTCATGGGAAAAGAAACTTGGCTTCTAGAAACCTAATATACTGCTGATAATGAAAGGGTAGTTAATCTTATCTGCATTGTCTGTAAACAACATGTTCTTCTGGCTAGTTTTTCCGGTTTCCTGTTTTATGCAATGAAAAAATCCAAGTTTGCAAGAGGAAAAACTCTGTCATCTCTGCATGATACCAGATAACTCACCTTCAATTAAAAATGTCCCAGACAGGGTTTGAACCCAGGTCTTTACAACCAAAAGGCTCCTTCTATACCAATAAAGCTACTCTGTGCCTTCCTTTTTCTAGATGTTCTTATTCTTCCACAACCTAATGGAAGTCTGCAGTTTTCGGTCTATACAAAGAAAGAAACCAACACTTGAAGAGAGATGTTTTCATAGTTCCATTCCCAAAAGAGTGGCACTATGAAAACCTTGGTTCAGTGTGCACGCACACACACACTTCATACTCTACTCAAGCTCTTTTTGCACATTCAGTTCACTTTCCTCCCTAATGGTTACAACTCAGATTTCATTTCTCCAATAAACAACCATTGCCTCCTTCTCCTAAAGAGGACATTTCTAGGATTTCCATTTCTTATGTCAAGGTTTTATCTGGAAAACGCTCCAGTCTTCTGCATTCTGTTCATTCTAAAGGATCAATTTTTTCCTCTGTCCTATCTAGGAGTAACAAGTCTTTCATGTCATGCACACCATGAAAGACTATGGTATACTTAAAAGTACACCAAGTTTAAATTCATTTCAATAATTCTGACAAATCAGGTCTTGAAAATTGTGCTGTATCTTCCAGACCCAAAGTCCACTGGAAAGAGACATCACATAAGTTTGCTTTTAATAGCAAGATTGTATAAAGAGAGCTGTGAAGCTCTTATTCATCAGCCTGATCAATGATTTAAATAAGAATGACTGTCCAACTTTCCCAGTTTTGGGAAGTTACAGTAAGACATATTACCAAATACACCTTTTTTCTTTGTTTTTAATTGTTAATGGTCACTGAAAATAGTTGAGAGTTATAAATGAAAATTCTGGATTTATTAAAAAGATTTTATATAAATGTTTTTCAATTTTTATTACTCATTAGTGCAATGTTTTCTAATTATGCTAAGTTTGTAATGATATAAAAGATTTTGATAAACTAAATGTTTCAGCCTTCGAAACAATATATTTTTAAGAAAAATTCCACTTTACTTCAAATTTACATTGTAAAAAATTTCATAAAAAGTTGGTAGTAAATTAGAGGAAGGATAAACGCTTACACTTTTTTAGTATGTAAGTTGCGTTGATGTTTTTTACCATCCAAATGAGAAACATAATTTTTCAACGACCCTACAGCAACTCCACACAAACTGCACCTATGAATGATTGGTCTAATAATAGACAAAAAGAAAAAAATATAAAGACAGTTTTTAAAATAATATAATAGATTAGCTGTCAATTAGAACTTGACTATTACTCAAATTTAAATTATGCATTACATTTCCTTTTGTGAACATTTTAATGTTTATTTATATAACAAAAGAAAATAAATCAGCAAAGGCATCCTCACTTCCTATTATTCCATTTTTAATTAAACCAATCTTGCAAAACCTACTACAGATATAAATTATTATTTACAAATATTGCCTACTTTGAAGTTTGACTTTTTTATGCATTAGTGTAATCATTGCATATGTTCATGTTACCATAAAATATCTTCACTAAAAAAAGCTTTTTACTTTTTAGATATAGAACAAGTAAAATATTTCAACTATTTAGACAAAATATTTAGTGATGATGATGGTATATTTAATTTCGAAATAGATAACAGAATAAGCAAAGCTAGTATAGTGGGGAGCTAGATGTATAAATTAATATGCAATAAGAAAATAATTAGCCAGAACATTAAACTACAAGACAATTTATTTAAATCAATTTTAAAGGTGGACTGGGAATAAAACAGCTGATCAAAGAATGCATATATGGCATGAATGACAGAATCATATTAAAAAATGAAGATAAAAGAACCTGGCATTGTTAGTATTCAAGAATGTGTAGTCACAGCTAATCTAAGTGCTATGGTCACTTAAAATCATGCATTTAATGCCAGGATGGCACAAAACAAAATTAAGACTTAACTTTGTATATTTGCTTATTGTTCTGATACTTTTTAAATGTTTGATTCTTAACCTAAACTTCTCTACTGATAGTTATGTTACTGAAATTATTATTATTATTACTACTGAATTAAACACACCAATTGACAGCCTGGTTAGCTGAGCAGACAGTGATTCATCTCCAACTAAAAGGCCATGGTCACAAATCCCATTTAAGTATGGATGTTTGTTAATGTCTTCAGGTGGTTGACAATATCACTGTTCAACATAGGATACATCCTGCTTACTGAAAGCCTGAAGTGACAAATATTCATCGTCTCTTATAGCAGGATTTCAGGATCAGCTAAACAACACAGAATACTAAAGTATGATGGGTTTACAATTACTCATTAGTGTGATTCATTTTAAAAAAAGATATCAGAGTATTGATAATAAGCAATACAAGATGTCTAATGCAGAAATATAATACTAACATTTATTTAAATATAAAGAGCCAATAGGCTTCATTTCGGCAATACAAACATTATTTAAATTAAGGGGATATTAAATCCCACATTGTTTTAAAACCGAATAAGAAACTCAAAGATTGGAATCAGAGAGTTTCATGCCGAATATAGTAAACTATAAAAGTATCGGCGATTACTAGCGTGAGCTAATGCAAGTAGTCCTAGTACGTAGTACAATCTCGGGCAACTCGCAGCAAAGGTGGTAAAGTTCTGATCGCTATTCTTGGTATTTTCCATAATGTAAAAACACATTTCCTAGGAAATGTATGCTGTTATTACATTATGGCGATCAGAACTTTACCACCTTTGCTGCGAACTGCCCGAGATTGTACTACGTACTAGGACTCCTTGCATTAGCTCATGCTAGTAATCGTCGATACTTTTTATAGTTTACTATATTCGGCATGAAACTCTCTGATTCCAATCTTTGAGTTTCTTATTTGGTTTTAAAATACAGTGGGATTTAATATCCCCTTAATTTAAATAATGTTTATATCACCAAAATGAAGCCTATTGGCTCTTTATATTTAAGTAACTTAATGGTTGCACCTTTTTGACAACTCGTATAGCAGAGTATATAAATTCTTTTCGCTATACCCTTTGGTATTTATTTGGTCTAGCTACTCACTGATGAAGCCTCAATAAAGGCTGAAACTGGTCTGGGTAGTGACCTCCCACATAATGTAATAACAGCATACATTTCCTAGGAAATGTGTTTTTACATTATGGAAAATACCAAGATTAGCAATCAGAACTTTACCACCTTTGCTGCGAGTTGCCTGAGATTGTACTACATACTAGGACTACTTGCATTAGCTCACGCTAGTAATCGCCGATACTTTTATAGTTTACTATATTCGGCACAAAACTCTCTGATTCCAATCTTTGAGTTTCTTATTCGGTTTTAAAACAATGTGGGATTTAATATCCCCGTAATTTAAATAATACTAACATTTATTTTTATCTAAGAGAAGAACGTGAATTGAAAACTAAAGCTAATGACATTTCTTATAAACTACAAGAAATTTATTATTCCTCTCATATTATCTATTATATTTATGTTTTTAGTTTGACAGCTAAGAAAACAATTTACAAGAAAAAACTGAGCTCATATGTCACACATATGTCACAAAAAAAACTGATCACTGCATTAGGTGGTACATTTTTAAAATCAGATAATGTTTTGTATATACTATATAAATATTCAATTATAATTGGTTATTTTGGTCTGCTCTTACATCTCTAATAAATCTCTGTTGGAAATCTGAGTAGACGACATGGCTTGGAATGCATTATGACCCAAAATGCACAGTGCATTACAAATTACAAGTACCTCATTCATTCTAATAAAAGATTGAGCACATATACAACTACTTCCTGTCCACATGCTTTAAAGTTGCTGAAGATGGACTTCATAAATTGCATAGCACTTTGCTTCTTCATATCATCAAATGTAGGCATGGTCATTAGTGATGAACCTCGCAAGAATTTTTGGACCCATCAGTGAAAGTCCATTAGAAATAGTAATAATATAAATATGAAACTTACTTCTTTAACTGATCAATTTTGATGTGATGTACAAGAGAGAAATCATGTTCTTCTTTTTCCTGGAGAAAAGAAAGGAAATACTATTTATTTTTGAGTGATGAGTATTATATTAATATTAGCATTAAAAAAAATGAAAGTAATCTTCAAATGTATGATGTTAACTTCTAAAAAAGATAACTGGGTCCCATTTACCATAATTCAATATTTATTATAAAACAGTTAGTGTAGCATATTTCTATATGTTATACATGTAATTGGTAAGTGCTTATAATGCATGGATCCCTAATTAGGATCCAGCACTTACCATGAGGTCTACTGTACACTAGCAAAAAAGAAAAAAAATAGGGAATTATGACTGCCCATTGCATTTGTCAGCCTGTGTATGTGTGTTAAGGAATCGAGGAATGGGAACGGTATCCTACATTTTTGAGATGGGGAAAGAACTATACCACACTCACTATGAGACTGGCTAATTGATAAGTTAGTCAGTCTAGATAATGATGAATTGAACCAGCTTCACTTCACAAATGATATGTGAAAAAATATAAAAAAAACAAATAGTTAGAGAAAATGAATTCTTATTACACTATCCATAAAATGGTTCATCGTGAAATTAGCATTCTTGCATAATGCCACTATTCATCATCAGGTCAAAAATACTGCTCACATAATTTTGTTTATGCCTAATTTTTCCCTTAAAATGGTTCTACTGAAAACTGAAATTACTGAATAAACTTTAATAAAGATCCTAGGTAGCAAATTCAATATATATTCCATCCACCAAGATAGGAATCACATCATTATGTCAATAAAAAACAGCAAAAAAAAGTTCATCAATGAGTCTTAAATCCAGAGGCGCTTGTACACAAGTACAACGACACTGCAGCAAAGAAAAAACGAAAAAATTAAAATCTGTTTGTGTCTATAAATAATAACAATGCTTACAACATTATATAAATGCAATACATGTTAAAGGTCACAGCTTATGTTTCGACATTGATTGAATAGTTAAAAATTGGAATTGTTTGATTAATGCTTTAGATTAATAAACAAATGCACTGCAATCTAATGCAGTATCAGAATTATCACGTTTGGCCAATTGCAGCTAGACTCACCAATATTCGTTTGCACTTGTCACTGCACATAAGTGAATCTGACACTGCTCTTTGAGCAGTGTCGCTACAGATAAATTGTATGCTTGCATGTGTTATTTCTGTGAGATACGAAACTTTTATTATTGGTGTATGTTCGTAGAGAGGGTGAAATATTTTTAATAAAGCAATTTTTTAATATGTAAATTTACTTATTAATAGGTTACTGACTAGGAAAAAATGAATTATTTTTCTTATTCTGTATATGCAGCACCCCCACTTAAAATTTTCGCTGGCTGCCACTGCAAATCTAACACTAAATATCACTACACTACCATAAATGCATACAATAAAATATATATATCATACCAGCAGGCTTTTATAATTATTTATATGAAGTACAATTTGAAATCGTTTAGAACTCGGATTTGGAAAGATGACATTTCCGTGTTTTTCATAAGAACTAGCATGATGTCTGTACAAATTTACTATATTCAAAGAGCTACTTTTAGCTATTTTTGTAAAAATCTTGAATACTGTTTGAAAGTTAGAATGCATTTAATGAAACTGATTCATTTTTGACTTATGTACAGCAAGCATAAAATTTTATTAATTAAACTTGATTGTACCACTACAAAATGGGCCAAACAAAATGACCCAATAAATTTTAACAAAAATCCAAATAAATTTCATTATTCATTCAGCCAATGCAAATTATTAACATTAGTTTGAGTTGTTTTGTCAATAAAATTTATCTGATTAAAACCAAACCTGAACTGTGTGGATATATTATAATTATTATCCGAGACTTCCAGGGAGTCAAGGACTCATCAAGGGAGGCTATACATCAACCAAACCAGCAGTCATGCCGATACACTCACTACTTCAAAAAAAATAAAGCAAACTGTTCCACTTACTCTGTGAGAGAAAAATCTAGCTGTTATCCCTTTTTCTTCACAGCAAACAAACTTCCATGGGTTCCCATGTCCTCTCTCTCCACATTCCATATAATGAGAATTTTCATCAATGATATCCTATAACACTAATTCAGAAGTTTATAGACCTCTACCATATTGTCTCACTTTCTTCTACTAACCACACCCTGTAGTCCACATACAATGTGTCCTCATAATCTAAATCCCATAATCCTGATATAATCTTTGTAACTTTTTCAATTCAACTTGGCCATAACATTGTTATAAAATATGAGCAAACTGCTAAAACATGAACTCCCTTTAGTAAACTCATGCTGTTCCTTGCAGAGTATGGCTTGTCTGTCTATCCATTTCTGTATGAGAGTTCTTACCAACTTCTCTAAAATCTTCACCACCACAACCAGAGATACAGATAGGTCAGTAGTTAGATGCATCTGTTTTTGCACCACCTTTGTACAACAGAACTATCATATATTCTTTCCATTCCTATGGTATCTTTCCTGAGCTGAGACTCAAGTTATACAAACATGTCAAAGGACTAGCCAATTCAGCTGAACATGCTTTTAGCACATGTGCTGATATTCCATCTGACCTCATTGCCGAATATCTAATGGCTTCAGATCCTACAAAATTAAAAAATAATTAAAATAATCAATTCTTCCTCCAATCCACTATCATCTGTTCAAAAAAATTTTAGGAATAGCATCACCATCCCCTATGTCCAGGATATGTCCAAAAAAAAAAAAAAAAAAGGCCAGGTCCTTAAAGAAATACAACCTCTACCTCTGCTGAGATGAAATTCCCCCTGAAACTATCTGCTCCACTAAAACACCAGCTCTCTCACTTCCTGATGTATATGAGGAGCCCTGCTCCTGCAAGTTAGCATACCATGGACAGAGAGATAGATCAGCCACCATCTGCATAGAAGAGCAGAAAAATTACATCTGGTATTGTGAACCATGCACTGGATACCACCTGTAAAGATTAACTGGGAGAACGTCACCATGCTCCATCACAGCAAATTTAGAAAAGAAAGGCTGTTTTTGGAATCTGCAGTTGCCCTCAGCAATAAGCCTAATTTAAATAAATCCAGATGCAATAAACTTTCCATAATTTGGGGAACCAAAATGCTTTGAGATCCTATTTTACAACCTAGGCCTCCTACAGATGCCCAGAGAGGATGCTGCACGTAGTTAGGACTCTTAGTACTACATCCATGCATTCATTCAGTTGTGTGTTCCTGTGCAGAAGGAATGATATAGAGTTTGTGTACCTATGGTCTGAGTTTGATGGACAGAAAGATTTGTACAATGCTGATGGATGATGGACTACACTTAAACAGATTGAGTTAGGCATCTAGAGAGAGAGCTCTGTTCACTGAGAGAGTGTGTGGAAGCGCAAACTCAGGAAAATTAAAGAAATTACAGCAGATGAGTGGGTGTGAAGGCACCCCATGAAGCAAATGAGTGTATTAATGAACAAAAAATGCAGAATCTAGTTGGGAAAGTCAATTCAGGAAGTAAAGGTGGTTGGAGGGTTTAATGCTAGAAAAATCAGGATTAAGAGGGAAGAGTTTTGGGTACTGGTTAATGCAACCTTGCCAAAAGTTAGAGGCATTAGAGAGAGATGGCTAACAGCAGATGGCATGGCTACAGGAATACGTGATGGATTTAGTATTTTTGAGAGGTAGAGTAGACAGAACAGGAGTGGGGGTACTGCTGATGATAGCAGACGTATTGCAGCCAACAAGATTAGTAGTCAGTTGTTGTTTTTCCAAGTCAATCTGATGCAAGATTGAAGCCAATAGAACAAAATATAAAAATGGTTGCTGCTATAGGCAGGGGGGGGTGCCAGGGGTGATGTGAAAGACATGCATCAGCAAATTAATACAATCAGTGCAAGCTGAGTCATTATTATGGGGACTTCAACTTCGGAGACAAACTGGAAGGAGGAAAGCTTATATGGCAGGAAGGAAATGGAATTTATACACTTACCAAGAGATAATTACTTGAAGTAGAATGTGATTGAAGAGATCCAGGGTATGAGTGTTGGATCTTGTTATAGGATCAGAAGACCTGTCAATAAGTAAGTTGGCTACATTGCCTCCAATTGGGGAAAGTGATCATGTGGTCTTGACTTGAGAGGTACAAAAACATAGAAATTCTAGTTAAGGTATATGTGGAACTATAAGGCAGGTGATTATCATACACTTACAGAGGCAGCTTGAAGCAGTACCATATCATAAAGTTCTACAAGGGAAGTGCATAGGAGCTAGTCAAAGGGTATGTGGAGGAAGTATTTACCCCTCCTGACCTAGCACACACTGTACTAGGTCAGGAGGGGTAAATCAAATAGGAGATAGTTGGATGAGTAGTATCATTAAACATGCAAAAAAAAAAAAAAGAAAAGAAAAGAAGAAGAAAATCTTGTGAAGTGTATATAAGGTGAAAGATGACTAGCTAACTCATGAATAGTACAAGGATCAGATAAGAGAGTTGACCAACATGGAAAGGAAGGCAAAATCAGATTAAAAAGAAATTAGCCGAGAAGGTAAAAAGAAATCCCAAAGAGTTTTTTAGTTATGTGACGTGAAGGGGGAAGAATGACTATGGAAGGATAACTTTAATGACTGCAGAACTGAGTAACCATTTTGAAAGGGTATATCATCCAAGTGAAGATACTGTTATGGTAGAGGTGACAGGGACTGATGTGAGAACAGAGGTTGATGAATTAGAGGTACTTAGGATACTGCAGAATTTGAATGCAACTACAGCTGTGGGACTGGATGGGATATCAGTGTGCATTTTAAGAGAATGTGCAGAGGAATTAGTAATACCATTGACAAGACTGTTTGATTTACGAGGACAGATATACTTGACATCTTGATATGCATACCTGTCCTGACATAGACTGTGGTACAGACCATCAGCTAGTAATAAGATTCAGAAACCTTCCAAGTCAGGCACATCCCACAAGACTGAATGTCTTGTGTAATATCCAGTGGGTTCATAGAAGAAACATCAATTTGGTTGGATGATCGTTTGGATACTAGTGAGGATAACTCATCTGAAATGCTTTGGGAAGGAGCCAAGGTTATAACACAGAATACAGGCCAAGAAGTATCTTGGCCCAATTAGAAGACCAAGAGACCCATGGATAACAGATTCAACATGGGATCTAATCAAAAAAAAGCAGTTGAAGAAACAAAGAGACACAGGGACTGAAGAATATAAGAGATACAAGGAAAATGTTTATACTAAAAATGTGAAGAGATAGAATACCAGATGAGAAGGCACAATTAAAAAAGGATATTTCGTTTAGTTCACAACCTAAAAATTGAATGTCATTAAAGATAGGAATGGAGCAGTTAACAGAAGAACTGGAAATCAAAAAACAGAAAGAATACTGTGAGAAACAGCAGAAAGGATAAGGAAAATTTGGAGGAGCCCTCTCACCAAAAAAAAAAGTTCCATTTAGAACCTCCTCCATTTAGGCATGAGGTTGAAAGAGAAGTTAAGCAGCTTAACAACAATAAGGCCCCAGGTGCAGATGGAATTCCAGCAGAGTTAATTAAGGCCACAAGGGATGGAGGGATAAGAGTGTTTCACAGATTGATTACAAGAATATGGGAGATGAGATCATGACTAGATCCTGGAAGAAGTCAGTTTTCACACCACTACATAAGAAGGAATATATGAAGGATTGCAAGAACTATAGAACTATTAGTTTAATCTCTCATGCAAGCAAGCTTTTATTAAAGGTAATTTTAAATAGGATTGAGGCCAAAGTTGAGGTGGAGATGCCTGAGGAACAAGCAGTTTTTAGGAAAGGTAAGAGCACAAGAAATCAAATCATTTGCTTAGACAGATCATAGATAAATATATTAAAAAAAAAAGAAAATGGACTCCCTATGGTAATTGTGTTTCATAGACTACTCTACAGCGTTCAACTGTGTTCAGCATGCAAAAAATATGGGAGGCATTGAAAATAACAGGTTTTCCTCAACACACTATCAGGTTGATAGCTAACTTGTACAGTGACCAAGAAGCCAAGGTGTTGGAATAAACCAATTAGCTTCAGGTTGGAAAGGATGTTAGGCAAGGATGTCTACTTTCTCCTCATCTGTTTAAGTATCCATGCTGAGAACATCATGCATGTAGCATTGGATGAGATTAAGACAAGAATTAGAATAGGTGGTATACTGATCAGTAATCTGAGGTATGCTGATGATACAGCACTCCTTTGCAACAACAAGGAAGAATTAGGACAAATTCTTGACAAAGTTAATGAGAAATCAGTAACAACAGAAGACTTCAGCTCAATTCTAGCAAGACAAAGATTATTGTTCTCCAAGGAAATACAGACAGGCAACTTCCTGAGAAACAAGTGTATCTTAAAGAAAGAATTGAGGAAATCAGCATATTCGAGTACTCGGAGTACATTATTAATGTGAAGAATTGCTGTTTAGAAGACAGAAGAAAATTAGGAATGGCTAAAACAAGTCAGAGACGTCTAAAATCCAGAAAGATGGATCTATCTCCACAGGAACAAAGTTGAGGATTTTGGATTTTCCAACAGCAACTTATGGATGTGAGACTTGGAACCTAGAGAAGTCTGATAGAAAAAGGATAACTACTTTTGACATGTGTTGTTATAGCCAGCTGTGAGGATATCATATACTGAAATGCAGTCAATTAATGAGTGCTAGAAGAGATCAGCAGAACTTTAAGGCTACTTAAAGATACTGACAGAAAAAAGCTGAAATACCTTGGATACATTGAAGGAATGAAAGGAGGACTTCTCAAAACAGTAATAAAAAATAAAGTTCCTGGAAAAAGAGAGGTAGACCGTCATTAAGATAGATGGATGGATGGTGTCTGGAGTGACTGATCTTCAAAAAGTTGAATCCTCCAGAAAAGCATACAATGGGACCACCTGGTGAGTACTGATGTGGCACATCACCAAGAATCTGAGAGTGACCATATGTCATCGATAATGTCCAACAAATAGATAGAACAGGCAAAAAATATATATCACTACCTTAAATATGAGCATGGATATTTGGAAATGTCTTTAGGTGAGAGATAAATTTTAGTGCCCAATGCAGGGTCATCATCATGTTTGCTGGAAATCTGAAATGAGTTGAAAAAGTTCCACATTGTCTCTACAGCAGGGTTATTGGGCTATGTACATTTTTTTTTTTAAATTAAAAAATACACAAAAAATAACCTCAGTCTACTCATAGTAGCAACATGCTATAGTTTACAAACTTTAAATGAGTGTGAGGCGCACAAAATGAAGGGGAAAGATAAAAAAAAAAAAAAGAAGAAGAAGAATGAATATTTACTTACACAGAAGTCAACTGACATCTAACCAAAATAAGGAATGGTTCAATTGGGGTAGTGGATTACGTTATTTGAGGGTCAGATAAGAATGACTGTATATTATGTATATATTACTGTATATTATGTAAGAATGACTGTATATTATATAGTGCAACATGTATGTATATCTGAAATTTATTTGATGGAACATATGCAAACAGAATTTTGCTATGCATATGTTCCATTATGCATAGCAAAAATGGAACATATGCAAACAGAAGTTTATGTATGAAATTATATTCATACATGCTTTTTTGTTTGTTTGTTTGTTCATTCATTTGTATGCTAAGAATAGCTAATTTCAATGTCAGGTGTTATAAATATTTTTATTTTCTACACTAGAAAGAATGTCTGCACAAGAAGCATTCATATGCTCTTTCACATAACTGGTACTGCCAGCAATTTATATACATATATAAATAAATATATAAAATCTTACCTGGGATGTGATGAAGGCAATTTCGCATATCTTGCAAGACAGAAGTGGATTTTTCTTGTTAGTTTCCATTAGACATTTGTTATGCTTTTACCTGAAATAAATAACTATTAGCGGTACAACAATCTATTAAATCATACACACATTAAGTTTTCAGACTACAAAAAAATTTTCTAAAGGATTAACAACTGAGATTTTATAATTTCTTAAAGAAATCAACCATAAAACTTCCACTATAGCAGGCAATAATATTTGGTATTAGGGTTACAAATCACGAGATCACAGAAGAAGTCATCTGTTTGTAACCCCCACCCACCCACCCCTGGATGTCTGTTAAAGTCAGACAGCCTTGGGCCAGCTATCTGTGATGGCTAAGGATGGAGAATGGCTGATCTCCAGTCTTCAAAAGTTAATTAAAGCTAAATGGCCTAGTCTGCTACATTTGGGAAATGACAGGTGTTTGAAGAGTTTATTTTATCTGCTTATGTTAAACAAATGTGGCAAGAAAAAGACTCAGAAAAGAGCATCACATTATACAAGATCAGATCAACAACTGTTCAAAAGAAACTGTTAGGTCAGGCATATCAAAACTCTCTATTTCTTTCTATCCTCACATTTCTTCTTCACAAACACAGTTCCAGGCCAAGTTTCTTTATTCTAAATCTTGTCTCTCTCTCTGCCTTATCCATGGTCTAGTTCTTGGAATTCTCCCCTCAATTTTCATTTCATACATTCTTCTTGGTATTCTTCCTAAATTCATTCTATGTATAAAACCACACAAACATTTCTTCAACTTTCTGATCCAAACATTACTAATATTTTTTATTTTATCTTTCCTCATTTTAGCCAACATTGACCTCAAAACTTTCATTCACTTTCACTGCAAAACTTGCTTGTAATTCTTCTTATGTCTCTTTTTGTTGGTTTCCATATCTCTGCTGAATAAAACAAAATGGGAAAAAAAGTAACTTTTGTTAATCAAAAGTTTATACTTCAGTGAGGTCTCACTGTATCAAAGCAGGCCACTTACTGCTAAAAAAGCTTTGGCCCAGTTGAAATCCTCCTTGATATCCCCTCATCCAAACTTCACTTCCATCACTAGAAAGTACACTTCCCAAATATTGGAAAATTTTCACTACTCTTCAAGATCTGCCTACTGGGAAACATCATTAACCTGTACATTTTCTCCACAATTTAAAACCATGCTCTTTATTAATAATTAATAATTATTAAAAAAGGAAAATAAGAAATAATTATTAATAATTACTTATTTTCCTCTTTTTTTTAATGTTGGCCTCACAGATGAGACATCCTCAATCTTCCTTTCTTCTTTTAACCATTTGCTCACACATAGCATTGTCATGTCAGATATCTTGTCTAGGACTTTAATCACTAAGGGGAAAAACAGTATCAGAAGACTGTTTCAAAAAACAGAGAATGAAGGAAGATGATGAGAAATGAGTTCAGCTTCAACAAGTTTGGAGCTGAACTGTATATAGGATGTGAACCAGCAGCTGCTCGTGCTCGTATGATTAGAAGAAAGCAGAGGAATGGTAGTAGCTAGTTCAGTGGAGAGCAGTGCCCATGGAAATACCTACAGAAAAGACATATTGGTAACATAGCATCTATGAGAAAGCAACTGGAGAGAGAGAGAGATGGGGGTGAGAGAGAAAGAGATGTCATCGATTAAGTGGATTGCTCTCTTCTGAATATAACAGGTATCCTGAGGGAGGTCATAGGTGCACCATCCCAAAGGTAGAAACAATATTCTAAGGTCAGGTGGATTTGAGCTTTATGAAGAATCAGGAGTTTTGCAGAATGAAAAGGAATACCAAGATTTTTGGAGGCAAAAGAGGCTATGGACCTGATGTGCCTGAGCCAGGACAGGCCAGATGTGAAAGTCAATCCAAAAAAGATAAAACTGATCCTAGTTAGTGAACAAAATACTGTCAAAAAGTGAGGAAGAGTGAAGAATGGTCTTTCTTCTGGGTAATAAGAGAGGATTGTTGAAAGTTTATTTTTCACTTGGTTAGACTATAAATTTAGTTTAATCCTTTATCCAAGTGTGAGCAAACAAAGTTTGCGCCTGAAAATATCTTCAGGACTGAATTTGGTGTTGTACTACCTTAGTGGGATAAGGTAGGTGTTGTACTGCCTTACTGGGGTAAGGCAGTAACAACACCGGGCAACTCGTAGCAAAGGTGGACCAAACTAACAACACTCCTATCCCAGTATCTCCCATAATGCAAAACACATCTCCTTGTGGATATGTATAATGTTATGCATTAAGGGATTGGCCACTACCCAGACTAGTTTCGACCTTTATTGAGGTCTCTTCAGTGGGAGCCAGGCCCAGAGGTGGAGATGCCAGGCAGAAACAACAGCAAGGTCATCTTTACCTATAGGAGTTGCCAAAAGGTGTGCCACCTTTTTTTTTATTAAATTACTCTGGATTTAGAAAAAGATGTTGAAAGTTTATTTTTCACTTGGTTAGACTATAATAAATTTAGTTTAATCCTTTATCCAAGTGTGAGCAAACAAAGTTTGCACCTGAAAATAAATATCTTCAGGACTGAATGTCCTGAAGATATTTTCAGGACTGAATGTCCTGAAGATATGAATGTTTTGCATTATGGGAGATACTGGGATAGGAGTGTTGTTAATTTGGTCCACATTTTCTACAAGTTGCCCAGTGTTGTACTGCCTTACCCCAGTAAGGTAACCTACCTTACTGGAGTAAACACCTACCTTGCCCCAGTAAGGTAGTACAACACCATTCAGTCCTGAAGATATTTTCAGGCACAAACTTTGTTTGCTCACACTTGGATAAAGGATTAAACTAAATTTATTAAAGAGAGGATTGTGTTTTAGTGACTTTAAAATATGCATATCTTTTCCAAATTTTCCTAGACTACTTTCTTGTTGAACCCAATCAAAGGCTTTTAACAATGTCAAAGATAGGCTTTTTCCAAATTCCCAGTCTCTCTCTCTCTTCCCCTCCCTGCCTTACATCAAAAAATTAAAATCAACAGTTTAATATTATGAAAGAATTAAGCCAAGAACCAGTAATAGAAAAAATTAAAAAATATAAACATAAATGGATGGAATACATTCAAAGAATGAAAACAGAAAGATTACCAAAACAAGCCTTAAAGTACAAGCCATTAGGAAAAAGAAAACCAAGACGTCCTCTTAACGATTACTTCTAAGGCCAAAACAGGCCTAAATCCTTGATACGCATGATGATGATGGTGACAGTTGACTCTCTTTTCTAAAACCAAACTGCTACTCTCTAAGTCCTTCCTCCATTATCTTTTATTCTTATTACCATTATTTTTTTTATAAATTTTTGCACAGTTACACAATAATGTTATTCCTCTATAGTTACCACACTCCCTTCTAGAACCTCCTTTATATATTGGGACAATGTAATCCCCCCTCAGTTCAATCATCAGGTATCACCTTCTTTCTTCACATAAGCTAAAGATATTACTCAACTATTTCAATCCTGATCTACAGAAATTCTAATCAGACAAATCACCTAATCAATGGCATTTTCCAATCTTTGTATTCCTTAATGCTTCTTTAAACCTCTGCAAGACTTATTTCCTTATTAACTCTCTCTTGCTTGCTCATCTCTATATTTTTCTAGTTTAATTCACTATGGTTGTCATCTCTGTTTAACAGATCTCTAAAATAATGTTGCCACATCAGTCTAATCTCTTTTAGTAATTACAAGATTTCTATTTATTCACTGCTGCTTCTATTTTTCATTAATCCATATAACATTTTCTTGTTCCCATTAATTTCTTCCTCCAACTAATGTGTAAATTCAACCTAGCTTTTTATATTTTCCTCTTTATTTATTTATTTTTTGCATGACTCTTTTTCTCATTATAAACAATTCTATCATCATGTGTTCTAGTCTTTGTGAACTTCCTAAAAGACTTCAATTCTCTCATTCCACCAGCATGTTTCTCCTTTTCTGCTTCCACTTGTTCTTCCATACACATCTTCTACTGTTCCTGCCATTAAATCACCAAATTTTTCCCATTCTTTATCTACATTATCTCAATATAATTAACTCATCAGATTTGGATATGATCCAAAACTCGAATTCATCAGTCTCTCAGCATTCATAGCTTCAACTTTCTATCTCAGATAAATTTTCTATTCAAAAGTCTCAGTAGACTCATTCCAATCTGTTTGCTATTCCATCTTTAGTAGCTAATGTTTGTCCATTGCTATTGTTAATAACTGTAATTTTCATACATGGATCTGTTTTAATTTTTTTTTTAATCTGACAACAACAGCCATTAAAACAATCAGATGACAGCAATTTTGTTGTTCGATTGTTTTAATGGCTTTCTTTGTGCTTTTTCTACATTTAGTAACATGAATATCACATTGAATATTAAGCCAATTACTCCCCTCCTCCCTTATGGCCAGCCCACATTCATTACCCTGCCTTTTTTTTTTTTGTTTGCTGCATTTTACTTTGAATTCCAAATAAATTTTCTGCTGCTACTTTCATACAATCCTTGATATGATTCCAGAAGTTTCAATATTTTTATTCTCTTTCAGTTCATTATTTTTCAATTTTTATTTTAATTCAGTCATATGTTTTCTTATCTTTTCTGTTTTATCGAGGCTGCTAATATTGTATCTCAGCTCTAATTCATATATGATTATTATTTCCAGGGCACCTCTATAGGATCAAAGGCTCATAACAGAGACCCACTCAAACCATTATTCACACAATCCCTATATAAGAGGGATGACTTAAACATGAATGCGTTTGGTATCAGGAGTCTAGAAAAAATAATAACTGCCATGAGATCTAACAGAAAGAAACTAAATTATAAAGGGAGGAATAGTGAGAATGTGAGTGTAAGAGCGACAATAATATATAAAACTGTTTTAATGACAGGAATGGGTTTTTGTCATGGAAATGTTGACAAAGAGAGAATGATTTCGACTTTGTGTTTGTCCAGTTCGGACCCATCAAACGTGTGGAACATGTATGAGGCACTAGAGAAGAATAGAGATCTGCAGGTTGTCCAACTGTGTCATGCAGACTGCAGACAAAAGTATAGAAAGAACATGCAGTTAGATTATTATGTCTGTACATGAATGCTAGAAGAAACAAAGGGGTAGAGTTTGTTGACTTAGTCAATATGTTGGGACCTCAGATTACAGGCATTAGTGAGACCTGCCTATCAGAATCAGACATACTAACTGGTATTGAGTGTAAACGGTACACTATTTTTAGGAAGGATAGAGAGGATAGGAGAGGAGGGGGATGTGCTGCTAATGATGTCGGATGACTTGAATCCAGTTAGAGTTGAGACCTATGATTGTAGTACTACTAACAGTATTTCACATAGCAGTGAGTTTGAAGCCTTCTGGTGTGAGGTGAAATCTAACAAGATCAATTACATGGGGTGCTGTGACAGACCTGGTGGATCACTTGCTAGAAATGAAGAAATGCATCACCAAATAGACAAGATGGGCACAAAAAGAGTAGTAATGGGAGACTTTAATTATCCAAATATTGATTGGGTAGCAGTAGAATGTCATTCTTCTATTGCATCAGTCTTATGAATGGTAGCACATCAGCATTTCCTTCCATTCTTCTCTTCTGTTTGCTTTCCTCTTTATTTCATACGATGTTTTTGGTCCAGTGCTTTGTTTTATTTGATCACAGTATCTTTTTCTTTGATTCTGTCTTCTATTATTCTTCTCGTCAGACTTTCATGTAGTAAGAGATGTCCAATCCATCTGTCTCTTCTTGTTATTAATGTCTTCATCAGTGTTCTGGGTTCACTTACTTCCTTCACTTCTTCATTAGATTTTTTGTCTGTCCATTTTATCTTTTGCATTTCAAATGCCTCCAGTCTTCTAATATCTCCTGTTCCAATTGTCCATGTTTTGCTGCCATAAAGTGCTATACGCGATATATATATATATAAGATATATAGTGTATATGGAGATATATAGAATGTCATGAGAAGAATGAAAATGCATTTATTGAGCTGCTGAGGGACAAATTCCTCAAGCAGCATGTGACAGTAGGAACTTGAGGTCAAAGAGTGTTAGATTTGATTATAGTGTCAGAGGGCATTTCAGTTAAAAATGTAACTATTCTGCTTCTGGTTGGTGACAGTGATCATGCAGTACTCACTTGGGAAGTGACTAAGTTTATGAATGTTCCATTCAGAAAAGGTTACATGCTGAACTAAAAAGCAGGAAATTATGACCAACTGAGGAGTATATTAAGTTCAGTGGAATGGGATTGTTTGATGGATGGGAAGAATATCGACAGTGCTTAGCAAGCATTTAAACAATATTTAAATGATGCGATATCAGTGTGTCATGAAAGTTCAAAGAATAAATAGGGTAAGAGTCAAATGGATATGTAATTTTATTAAGCAAGAGATTCATAAGAAAAGAGGATGATGTAGAAGGAATACCATGTGCATTATGAAAATTATAAGCAGCAGGCTAGAAGTCACAACTGTTGTATAGAAAGCAAAGACTGAGTATGAAAAGAAAATGGCCCTGCATGCTAAAGACAACCCACAAGAATTCTATCGATATGCTGCAAGTAAAAGAAAGAATGAATATGAAAGAATAACTCTTCTAAATGCATATGACATGAGGGTTACAGATGCAGAGAAGTTATTCAACTAATGGATGAATGAATTTAAGAATAAGTATGATAGCTGGCGTGTGTAGTATGTGGCCTCCCTCAATGAGTCCCTGACTTCCTGGAGGTCTCTTTAGGAAATCAGGGACTCAGTGTGCAGTTAGATATTGTGATTAATATGCAAATATTATGCAGATTGTTAGTTTTATAAATGGTAATAGTAAATTTCATTTTAATGATACACATCTGAAATGTTCATATTGCATTAAAAGAATTCATGTAAGTAATTCTGTCATTACTCCATCATGTCTGACCCTTACTTCCCATTAAAAACATTGTATTATGCTACCAGAAGAAGAGGAATCAGCATTCTACTTTTTTTTTTTTAAATTTCAGCCTTGCCCATAATGAATTTTGTTTTTTTTATGCTTCAGTTATTAAGATAGCACACCATTCATACCTATAGTTGCTTCTGATATGGTAAAAATTATTTAATACCATAAATATGACAGATTTTATTATATGCATGTTAGGAGTTTACTGCATACTTTTCTACCTGTTCATTCGGCCAATAAGAAGTTCATCACTTTGTCAGAATCTTTTGAGAATCTAAGTACCTAGTATGCAGTTGACACTATAGCAAACTTATAGGAACTTCAGAAATATCAGGTCATCCTAAAAGTAATGTAGTTTTTCATACTGTACTTATTCAAATGTGTCTCAGCTTGTCTAAACATGAATTTTTAAAGCTTTATAAGTGCTGCTAAGCTGAGGCACCTTTATCCTATGGAATTCCACCTTGCAAGAACATCGAGTCTGAAAAGTTCTTGACCTCAAATATAGATGGCAACACTAATGGCAAGATTTTTTTACTAAGCTGGTATATCGGTCATAAGCATCCATGTCAAACTGCAATCAAGTAATTTGTTTTATACAGCTGTCTGAAGCAAAAGTATTGTCTGTATCGATTGAAATGGATAAAACTGAGTATCATGCAGTTATAAAATTCTTTGCAAAAGAAGGTTTAACAGCAAAAGAAATTCATTCAAAGTTCATCCAAGTTTATGGGCGCTCTTCTCCTTCATTTTTGACAATTAAGAAATGCGCTGCAGAGTTTAAACATGGCCATACCAGCCTTGAAGATGATCCATGTGAAGGGCGTCCAAAAAGTGTAACAATGCCAGAAATCACTGATCAAGTGCACAATATGATAACCAGTGAGTCAAAGTGTGTGAAATTGCTGAGACTACAGGAATTTCAAAAGAACATGTAGGATATATTTTGCATGAAGAATTGCAAATGAAAAAGCTTTGCACAAGATGGGTGCTGCACTTACTCACAGCATGTGCAACACCAAATCATGCTTGCTCACAGCAGATCAAAAATGCACTGCCATGAAAATCTCTGAATAGTGCTTGGAGCATTTTAACAAGAATAAAGCTGATTTTGTGCATTGATTTATTACTATGGATGAGACTTGGATTCACCATTACACAATAGAATCCAAACAGCAGTCAAAACAGTGGACAGAAGCCATTTGTTCCCACCAAAGAAGACAAAGTCGGTTCCATCAGCAGGAAAGGTCATGATATCAGCGTGGGATGCTAAAGGCATTTTATTTATTAATTATCTTGAAAAGGGTAAAACAATAACTGCGGAATATTATTCCGATAATTTAACCAGACTAGATGAAAAAATTCATGAGAAAAGATCTGGTTTGCAGAAGAAAAAAAATCACCTTTCATCAGGACAATGCACCTGCCCACAAAGGTGTTTTGGCAATAGGAAAATTAAGGGATCTGCACTATGAATTGTGGAACATCCACCGTATTCCACAGATTTGGCTCCCTTTGACTTCTCCCTTCCCAAAACTAAAACTCTTCCTCGCTGGTCAGAGATTTTCTTCAAATCAAGAGGCGATTTGCAGCTGTAGAGGGGTATTTTGCAGATCTTACCGAGAACCACTATAGTGACGGGATGGCACTGGAACATCGCTGGAATAAATATATTAGTCTTAAGGGAGATTATGTTGAAAAATAAAAATAATTTTGAAATTATAAATTCGTTTTTTCTTTGTTAGGTCGAGAACTATGGAGTTCACTGAAGAGCACATTAGGCACATCATGCATTATGAGTTCAAAAAAAGCAACAATGCTGTTAACAATGTAAAAAATGTGCAAGAAGTGTATGGCAATAACTTTTTGAATGTGCCAGTGATGGTTCCAAAAATTTCGACAAAGGATACTTTAGCTTGAAGGACTCCCCTTGCTCTGGGGACCTATCTCTCTCAATAAAGATATGTTGGAAGCTGTTATTGCAAGAAATGGCAATGCAACTGAAGATTTAGTGCAAAGCTGTTGAAAATTTAGCAAAAGATCTTAATTCATCATCGACCATTCATCGCCATTTTCAAGAACTTGGAATAATGTCTAAGCTCGGCAAGTGGGTTCCTCATGAACTGATGAACAACAATCAAAGACAGTGTTTTAACTGCTCTTCATTCTCGAGAAATGGAGATTGAATCTCTGTTTTTGAGTCATGTAATCCCCAGTGATGAAAAGTGGATACTTTACAAGAATGTTAAGTGCCAAAGACGGTGGATTCATTCAGGCGAACAGGCTAAACCTCAGCCAAAACAAGACCTTCATCCTCTGAATGTTTTGTTAAGTGTTTGGCGGGACATGGCTGGTATTAAACACTTTGAACTCTTGCGACAAAACCAAACAATCATAGCTCGAGTATACTGTGAACAAACTTGATCGATTGAATGAACAACTGAAAGAAAAGAGGTGTTCTCTGGTCAATCGAAAGAGTGTTGTTTTTCACCATGATAACACACACCCTCATAGTGCAAGAATCACCTGCACCAAGATTGAGGAACTCGGTGGGGAAAAAATTCCACATCCTCAATATTCTTCTAAATGAAACCTTCAGTTACCACTTATTTCAAAGTTTGTAACATTTCATTAATGAAAAACAATACGATACATTAGAGGAGCTAAAACTGAGCTTATGCGACTTCTTTGCCCTCTAAACTTCCTGAATTCTATAGAAATGGCATTACGAAGCTTTCTCAACACTGGAAGAGCATTACTGATTCAAATAGAGAATATATACTTGATTAAATTAGCAAGTGATTTATCTTTTATATCCTTTCAAAACTTAATGCTAAAAACAACATTACTTTTGGGATGACCTGATAGTCCGTTGTATGGGATAGTTATTATAGTGAATTTTCTTTGGAATAATAGTTCCATGATATAATGTAGAATATATTCATTAATTATAGAATACATTAGAGGAGCTAAAACTGAGCTTATGCGACTTCTTTGCCCTCCAAACTTCCTGAATTCTATAGAAATGGCATTATGAAGCTTTCTCAACATTGGAAGAGCATTACTGATTCAAATAGAGAATATATACTTGATTAAATTAGCAAGTGATTTATCTTTTATATCCTTTCAAAACTTAATGCTAAAAACAACATTACTTTTGGGATGACCTGATAGTCTGTTCTATGGGATAGTTATTATAGTGAATTTTCTTTGGAATAATAGTTCCATGATATAATGTAGAATATATTCTATGTGGGGCACCTACTCCTAGTGGAGGAGGGGGGACCATCTCAGTAATAGCATTGGCCCTTTTATTCCTCTCTTATTCTTTTTTGCCTGTATTCTTCACTTTATTTCTCGAGTCTTAGTTTATCCTCCTACCTTCCAGACTGCAATCACTGGTATCTCCAATGCCCTGTGGCTGTGTTTACAATGGTGCTATGACCTCTGGAGAGGAGGAGGAGGAGGGTATTATTCTTATGTGATATCTCCATGGAGTCTGGAGACTCATCGTTAGAAACCCACACTAATGTTTATACACATAAAATTTATCATATGCCTTAAACTTAATCAATGTCAGGACACTCACAACTAATTCTAGCAATCCATTCCACTTGTTCACTACACAAAAACTCCAGTCCACACACCCTTCCTAACCACACTAATACACAACTTCCACAGATGACTCCTAATTCTCTATTTGTTATATACAGGTAACCCTCATATAACACAGTACTTATACAACGCAGTTTCGATATAATGCGGTCTACAAATTGTGGTATCCCTTGCTCAACGTGGTTTCGATATAACGCGGTCTACAATTTCTAATAACCCTTTATTTTTTAAAATTTTTTTTTTCATATTTTTCACCGCAGGATTTAAAAATCAAATTTTATCTTCGTTAAATTTGTGTCTGCCCGTATCGTGCAAGTAGTTATAAGTATCCAATTTAGTTTTATTGTATCACTGAATAAGGTACTGTACCGAGGGCTTTTGCAGTCTGTGTCATTCTCAATAAATAGTGCAATTAAAGATGGAATAAAAACGGCGCTAATCACATCCCCCCTCTCACAGAAACTATGCTGTATAGACTTAAGCAAAACCTTATGTTGCACCGAAACACAGCATCTAACTAAAAACTATTGTCCAATTTTTCAATTATGAAATAAGTATTTTTTTATTGCATTTGAAATTCTCGATGTCATTATGACAGATCACAAAGGCTAACGTAAAATAAAAGACTACCAAGAATTGAAACATGCTATATAATGAATGTGTGAGTTTGCCTGCCACCTCAAACGCAAACAAGAAGCCATAAAATTCAACCAAGGATTGAAACGTCTGTGTAATTTGAGACAGTCAGTAATGAGAAGTTCCATCGGAATGATAAATCACACCCGGTTGTGAATGTGTTAAAATTAACAGTGAATGTTGTTATGACAGTTTCAGATGTTATGGAATTCGATTGAACAGAATTAGTATTTCAACTCAACACTTGTTGGTTGCTTTTGTCTTTGGGTCGCGCAATCTTTTGTTAATACGCATCAAAACATCTTTATAGCTGCTGTCTTGTGTAAAACAAAATTCAGCTTGTATGTATTATAACAATTAAAAAAAAAATTGAATAACTTATAAGCGTATAAAAGGATATCACCTGTAAATCGTCGACGTCCCAGCAAAATTCTCAGATGTGCCACCTCTGGCACGAGTGCCATAGGTTCGCCATCTAGGGTTTACTGTATAAAGTGTTTATTGTAGAAAATTGTCTTCGTTTTCTGCCAGGAAAGCGCATTTAAAATCATAAGTGTGTTATTCTCAAACAGAGCAGTTTATTTTCTGGTGAGTTACATACATATGTAATGCTTTTTTTTTTAATGTAAAAGTTTATTTTTATTGTAATGGCCACTAAAACTGCAAGGAAAGGAAAAAACCAACATCGAAGAGGAAATTCATTTCTCTCGAAGAAAAAATTAAAATCTTGGATCGGTTGAAAATTGGAGAAAAACCAGGAGTTGTTGCAAGGACTCTGAATTTAAATGAATCAACAATTCAAACAATCAAACAAAATGAACATAATATCTGAGAAAGTGTTATTGCTGGGTCAACGGTAAGTGCAAAGCCCATTGCTCATGGTCACGATATTCTAATAGAAAAAATGGAGAAATCTAATGATTTGGATAGAAGATTGCACTCAAAAGAAAATTCCTTTGGATGGACAACTAATTAAGCAAAAAGCTCTCAAAGTTTATAAACATTTAAAAGAACTTGATCAAGATTCTTCAGAAGAAATTTCTCAGCATGGATTTTCTGCCAGTAAGGGTTGGTTCGAAAACTTTAAAAAGCGGTTTTCTTTGTATAATCTTAAAATCCAGGGAGAATCAGCATCAACAGATGCTGAAGCTGCCTGGAAATACCCAGCAGAACTTTTAAAAATCATTAAAGAAGGTGGTTACAGTGCAGACCAGGTGTTCAATGCTGATGAATCTGGGTTATATTAGAAAAAAATGCCAAAACGCACCTATATTTCGAAAAATGAAAGATCAGCTCCTGGATTCAAAGTTTCTAAAGATAGAATTACTCTACTGTTTTGTACTAATGCATCAGGTGATTACATGACAAAACCAATGTTTATTAACCGATTCGCAAATCCTCGTGTAATGAAAGGGCTTAACAAGTCCATCCTACCTGTTTATTAGTAGGCCAACAAAAAGACATGGTTACAGCTAGCATGTTTGAAAATTAGTTTTTCAAGTGTTTTGTACCCGATATAGAAAGTTACACAAAGAAAAAGAATATGGACTTCAAAATTCTACTAATTTTAGATAACGCACCAGGCCACCCAACAAATTTAAGCCATCCGAATATTAAAATAACTTTTTTGCCGCCTAATACTACTTCACTTATTCAACCACTCGACCAAGTAATAATATCAACATTTAAGTCATATTATTAAAATAACTTTTTTGCCGCCTAATACTACTTCACTTATTCAACCACTCGACCAAGTAATAATATCAACATTTAAGTTATATTATATTTGGCAAACATTTCAATTAATTTCGGAAAAAATGGAATCTAATCCAAACATGAAACTGCCTCAAGCGTGGAAAGAGTTTTCAATATTGAATTGAAAAAATTATTTCTCTGTCCATTAAGGAATTACAACCCTCTACACTGAATGCTTGCTGGGAAAAAATATGGCCTAAAGCCGTAATGGAACAAAATTTCGTACCTCCAGCGGATGCCGAGCTATGTTGTATAATAAACGTCGCACACATTTTTGGTGGAGAGAGCTTTTGCAATATGGTTGAAAATGAAATTAGTGAATTAATTGATGGAGAAAAAACAGATTTAAAAGAGGAGGAACTGGTACAATTAATAGATGGTGTCGAACCAAATGGCGGGGAAAGTTCTGCCGAAGATTCTGATTGTGATGAATCCGTTAATGAATTCAGTTTAAAGAAATTAGCAGAGGTATTGGACTTGGCAAAAAAGTTATTTTACAGATAATGATCCCTGAATGGAGCGCTCGGGAAAATTCACGAGACAATTGGATATTTGTTTGGCACCATATTATGACCTTAATAAAAAACTGCAACATAGTGGAAAACAAAGTCTTATTACTGACTTCTTGATGACTAAACCAGGCGAAGTATGCAATGAGAATTATACAAATGATGTTTCTGAAGACTGTGATGAACGATTAAAATATGCGCTTTATTTTATTGTGTCTAAAATATTTATGCATTATGCGCAATGAAATGTATGTACAATTTGTAATTTTTAGAATTTTATATGACGTATTTGTCATAGTTTATGTTTTCTTAACTTACATGAATTACCTGAATTAAATAAAAATATTGTTTTTGTTGGATATGTCATTGTTGTTTATATAATTAAAAAAAAAAAAATGATTTCGGAACCTAACCCTACTTTTTCTATGTGATCTATGTCTCGTATAATGCGATTTATATAATGCAACATTTCTATGGAACTTAACATCCGCGTTATACGAGTGTTACCTATACCGAAAAATTTCCTTTAAATCAATTTTATAAAACTGCTTAAATATCTTATAAATTTCTATCATGTCTTGCCTATCAACTAAACTTTGTAACCCACACATCTGAAGCCTGTCCTCATAGGGAGCATTACACAGACCTGTCAGCAGCTTGGTCACTCTCTGCGTCCTCTCTACCATCTCCTAATCCCAAAGAAACCAGGTGACCGACCAAATTTGTGCACAGTACTCAAAATACAGCCGAATCATATTTAACATGCTAACTTCTCTATCTTTACTTGTTAGCATGTTAAAGCTCAAAGGATTACTTGGATGTTTTTCAACATCCATGTAATCCTTTGAGCAACTTTTGCAGTATGCCCTCTGAACTTCAACCCTCTGTCCACAATTATTATCAAGTTCCTAGCCTCATCAATTTCCTGTAATTCTGTACCATCAATGATACACGATATGCATCCTTTTCAACCTGAAGTGCATAACCTTACATTTTACAACATTAAATTGACAATCTTATACTTTACTCACAATGCCAATTTATTTAGATTATCCTGCAGAATATCGATATCACCTCTATCAACTATTGCTCGCTGCAGTTTTGCATCATCATCAACAAATCAACAAACAAGTGAATATCCCCATTAAATCTTTCTCTATATCATCGACATACAAATTAAAGAGTAATGGTTCTAGTACAAAACTCTGATGTATTCACTTTCTCCTATAGTCCACTCCACCACATACTACTTTCTAGTGTCTGTTGGCCACTCACCTATCCATGTTGCTAACTTCATATCCATTCCTATTTGCTTCAAATTTTGTAATTGTTTTCCATGTGGTTTTCTGTCAAATATCATGGTATAGCCATTTCCTTTATCTAATTCCTCTGTCAATTTATTGTAAAATGTGAATGAATTACTAAGACAGGACTTACAGCCATGCTGCCAAATACAGTGTATCATATCCCTATCCACCTACTGTTGGATTTTACCTTAAACCCACTTTTCCAATGCTTTAACAACCACTCCTGATATATTAATTGGTCTGTAGTTTGCAACTTCTATCTTGGAGCCACTTTTATGCAAAGAAACTGTTACTCACTTGGAACCACATCAGAGCTGAGACTTAATTTTGAGCAACTCTTCATTAGAGGCAATGCCAATTGTAAATGTCAGTGCTCTACAGCTGATTCCTGTTGTTTACATACTACTCTCCTATTCCACTAGCATTTATTTAGTGACTTCAAAAAAAAAAAAAAAAAAAAAAAAAAAAAAAAAAAAAAAAAAAATCAGCTAACACCTTTTATTCCCTTATAGGGAATAGGCGAAGCCTTTATACCCTATCTAGCTTTTGGAGACTGAATTTCCACCAGTAGCCAATCAGAGATAGCTGGTCCATGTACATCACTAATTATAGCAGCCACCAATGAAGAGGCTGGCAAACAAGTGCTGCCATCTCTCGGTACCTAACCCTAACAAGATGTGTTACTGTCTGAAATAATGCAAGTACTACGGTCAATTTTCTTGAGTTTACGGGACGAAAACATTGCTTGCCTGTGCCAGAGATCGACTAACTTGGGAACTGGCCGAAGTAAGACTTAGAAAAAGTTCCTCCAGTCGGCGACTAGACTTGAACTTAAGTCAAACTTCGAGCAACCAAGTGCAGAGGATGCAAGCGCCACTTCCACTGAGCTAGTAACTTTAACTTACAAAATTTCCCACCCTATTATGCACACTTCCAAATTCTTCAAATTCCTTAATGGTCATTTCCATCCACCCAAACTAAAAATGATAGCTATTATGTAATCTGCTGCCTTCTATCAACAGACAATTTTATTGTTTACATCAGCATCTTTGAAAAGATATAATGGAAAATTTTGGGGAAACTCTTGAACTTAAACTCTAAAGCATTTCAAAGAAAGCTGCAAGACCCATCCACACTCTCAAAGGACATTAAGTTAGCTCCCATCTTATGGTCTTGTTGTTTACTATAATTGTGTTGCTAACTTTTTTCTTTAGTTGAACATTAATACATAAGATGGTGAATGGATCATTATTCTCAAACTCTACAACCAAAGCTGGAGTACCTATGAACTCTATTTTTATTTATTTATTTATTTCTGTATATGAATAATCCACAGTTGTAATAGTTTTCCATGTGGTATACAAATCTAATCCACAGATAACACTGTTACATTCATCTTTCATTTGACAATGCTTGTGCTACACAAATGACTAAAATTTGAATATCTGCTTTTACAAATTCTAAATTCTGATCTCTAAATCATTCTTCAGAGAGGTTCTGACAACCTATTCTTCAAAGCTAGAAAATGCATTCATCTTATTTCTCAAATAAAAATAAAAAGAACCCTTTTCTTGTAAGAAATTCAAAAATTTCTTCCCTTCCAACTTTGCTTTTAACAATAAACAAATCTCCAGACAAAACAATTTCTCTTGTAGAAATAATTCTATACACCCTTCTCCTTCACCATTATTCAACAATTAATTCTTTACACATCCAAATATGTAAAAACAGTACTCAATGATTAGATTTGTGATTTGTAAAGAATTAATAGTTGAATAATGGTGAAGGAGAAGGGTGACAACCCTTGTCACACTTGGGACATGCCCCTAGAACTTCTCAAAAATCTTCAGTAGCGAGGGGGTAACGGGGAAAGATTGTAGGATATTAACTCTTTCAAACACATTGTATGCATTTTTTTTTTAGATATTTCCTTAGTCAGTGTTTATCAGAACTTGTTACATAATTTCTTTGCTCTCTCTCTCTGCCCCCCACCTCCCCACTCCAAATATGTTAAAACATGTAGTGGCTATTCAAAGACCACTTAACAATTTAACTCCAAACTCACAAAACAATTTTCTTCTTCTTGTCTATTCCCACTATTGCTGTCCTTTGGAACAACCTTTCTTCCTTCTTTCTGCATGTCATTGTACAATCTACAGCTCTTTCAATCTATAAACTACCTCTTTCATGTGAATTACTATAAAATAATAATAATTAACTGTTATTTTGTAGCATACCTGGTCAAAATATCAGTGTTATTATTATGTAAGACCTCCAAAGAGTTCAAAGACTCATCAAGGGAGGGCACCACTCAATCTGTCAACAACAGCCAACCACAATTACCATCATCATCTACACCAGCACCATCTACCACCCACCACTAGTATTTTCACAGACAATCACAAATATCCGTGCCCACAGCAGAATTCGATCCAGCAGCCTTTTGGCTGGAGAGCGGATGTGTTAATCACTTGGCCAATCAGACCAGCTCCTTATTAATAACTTCATTACATAGCATAATCCATTATATATTACATATTCCTATATTATAATAAAAGAATTAAGATCTTCTTCTTCCTCTGCAGCTTTTCCCACTTAAATAGGGTCGCTGTTTGTAGTGAGTCTCCTCCACAACCTTCTGTCTTAGGCTGTAGCAACATCCAAGTTCTTCATCCTCAAGTCCTCCTCCTCCACCATCTCAAAAGAACTAAGATAATTATTATAATAATCTAAGAAATAATTGTAAATGATTTCTAAATTTGTAAATGCGGGTACAGTATATCATCTCTGCTCTTTAGCCTGTTGTAGGATATCATCCTACAACAGGCTGTAGTAGCTTTGTGAGACTACCTCACCCTTGTTTGTGAGAGGCTTGAAATGACTTAAAAATTACTACATTTGCTCTCCAAAGTAAGATTCCTAAGTTGTGGCTTGCCCATGGTAGTAGAAGAAAAAAAAATGTAAATGTACAATAGGTTTCTAACTTTTATTGGTGGGATTCACATACTGTTATAATAAGATGACCATTAAGTCCAACTAGACAGAGTGACATCTAAGTCAAAACTGGTCCAATTTTCATGTTTAATCTCCAAAGGAAAGTTCCATGTTTTAGCTCATCCAAGGGAATAGGGGAAAAAATGTACAATAGGTTTCTAACTTTCCTGGGTTGGATTCAAATATTGTCATAATGAGATGACCATTAAGCCTCTGACCAGAGAGAGAGAGCGTGTGACATCTCCTAAATCGAAATTAGTGCAATTTTGATATGTGAGACAACCTTGCATACAAAAGATTTGACTAAGAAAGGACATATGTGGAACTATAAGAAAGATAATTCCACAATGAGTCTTGTGACTCCATAGAGGTCCCAAATCATAATAATAATAAAGGCAGCTTGAAGTTTCTCATACCTTGGCATGAGAAACTGCACAGTAAAGTAATCAGCAGTTCAGAGAAAGTGGTCAAAGGATATCTGAAAGAAGCTATATCGGACTATATTCCTAGAGTTAGGAAAACAAATTGTTTGGGATTTAAATGAATGAATATCACTTTAAAACAGGAGCAGCATACGGGAATGTTGTGGAGCTGATATCTGAAATGACTGATGATACTCACGAACAGTATAAAGAGCAAGCCTGGAGAGAGTAGGCCAAGGTGAGGAATGAAAAAACTTAAGATTATGAATGAATTATGAAATGAAGTTAGCTGGACGTGCCAAAGGAAATCCAAGAGAATTTTATCACTATATAGAAGTAAAAGAAAGAATGATTGTGGAAATTCTTCCACTCAAAGAATAGCATTAATGAATTCAGATGGCAGGGAAAATATCAGATGCACAACATACATGCACAAAGTAAGGTAAACTTTCCAGATAGATCTATTAGCTCTAG
Source organism: Typopeltis vanoorti (assembly GCF_054136105.1). Lineage (NCBI taxonomy): Eukaryota > Metazoa > Arthropoda > Arachnida > Uropygi > Thelyphonidae > Typopeltis > Typopeltis vanoorti. Next base: position 90,090,649 of record NC_143565.1, read on the forward strand.
GAATGCTAAGGGAAAACCAGATGAAAGAATGTAGACAGATAAGTCAGAAGTACTACAAGAACTTGATTCAAACACCACAGCAGGAATGAGTGCTGAAGGAATGTGCAACAGACTTGGCAATGACTGACTTAGTTGTATAATTTGAGTCTCTCAGCACATGCATGATTCCTAATCTGCAGAAAGAGGGAAAAGATAAATCCATTATACAAGGATGGAGCAAGGAACAATGTAATCAATTACGACCGATCAATATCTCTGGTGTGTCATCAAGGTACTCAAAAATGCTGTTTATGAATTGCATCAAAAGGTGGATAGATAACAATGATCCTCTATAGAGAAGAGCATTCTACAATAAAGTGAGAGCGGCTGAATAAAGGAGATGGATATGCAATGCTACTTCTGGATTTTACAAAAGCATTAGACTAGATTCCACTTTCAAGGTTGGTATATACACTCAAAGATCAGCAAACAAAAAAGCTTATGAAGTGGATAGGATGGGTATCCACATCATAAGGATACCCATTGCATGGTCATCTGGGTTCCAAAAAAATGGGGAGAGACAAAAAGAACCAGCGGTAGGTAACCAAGATGATAGTCTATGGAAATGCACATATGAAGATAGGCTGGGGGAATGTGGTCATCTAAATTTGAGGAATAGATGGCGATAAAATCAAAACATAATAGTCGATATAGAATTCACACAGTACAAATGACAGTGAGATTTTGCAGCTTATATGGACCTTCAAGTTGTTTGCTGATGATGCAAAGTTGGGGAGAATTATAAGTAGCACTGATATTAGTTTCCTCCAGGAAGATCTGACCAGACTTTTGACTTGGACAGAGGATGTAGTTTTAATATTAATAAGTGTAAGGTGTAGCATTTTTGGGTACTGAAATATAAGGTTCTGTACTATATTGACGGTGCTGTACTGCAGGAAGTGAATAAGATTCAAGATTTGGGAATGATGGTTGACAGCAGACTGAAGTTTAGAGGTCATATTGCAAGTGTTGCAAAGACTGCATATCATAGTGCTGCCATGATATGAAGTACTCTAACATGTAGGGACCACATTTGGACTATTGTGCTCATAGAAAATGACTAAGACAATATCAGGATTCTAGAATGTTCGCTATGGAGAGAGGTTGAAGAAATGTAGATTGCAGAATTTGGTGGATAGGAGGAAAAGAAGTGATATGAGAGAGAAATTTAAGTTAGTGAAAGTATTTAATTGAATTAATCCAGAGCGGATTATAGAAAGAGTAGAAAGCAAGTGGGGAAGAACTAGAGGCCATCCCTGGAAGTTGTGTAAGAGTGTGGCAAACAAGGGTATGAGGAGTAGATTTTTTACATGGAGAATTGTCAGAGAATAGAATGCATTACCAGAATATGTTATTAATGCAGGGAGTGTTAAGAATTTTAAGATTCAATATGCCTCATTTGTTGTCAGTTAATTGAACCACCCATTGAGTCTGCCAACTCCATGGAGGGTGATGGGGAGAAGGAACTTGGATCATCCATGGAAGCTGACTAAGGGTTTGATTAGGAAGCATATGAAATCAAGGTTTTACTCCTGCATGTGATGACTGTGCAGAACAGGTTGAGTGCAATGTTGCTTAATGTAATGAAAGAGAAAATGATAGGTATCAATACTTTTTAAAAAAATGGGTACAGCCAAAAACACTCTGTTGTTGCCGATTATGTCACAGCAAGTAAAGTATTATTAAGCAAATTTATTGTATGTGTCTCTTAACAGGGCTACAATGTTAAGTTCCTCAGTTGAAATCCCACTGCCCCCAAGACAAGATTCAAACTTGGATTTTTTGAGCTGCCCAGTGAATGCATTACTATGAGGAGAGATGAAGCATTGACCCTCAAAACATTTGATTAAAAACAAAACAAAACACAGAAATTTGAAATAATCATCATTTCATGGCTTTTCACAGCCATATGGGTGGAATGGGAAGTGGTTACTTGTAAAGTGTTCCAGGGAAATCTATCATTATCTGATACTTCCATGGAAGTATCACATAATAATAATAACAAATATAGAAATGATCTGATACATCATTTAAAAAAACTAAGTTTTTACAAGGGCATTCCTGATAATGGCATAATTCATTATCAGCAAATTCAAGTATTAGTCCTTTTGGCTTATATATATATATATATATATATATATATATATTTTTTTTAAAAAAAAGAGGATAGGCATTTAGAAAAAATGCAACTAGAAAGCTTACAATTAGTTTTCATTTTTTTTTTTTTTTAATAAGAGGGATATGAAGAGGCATTTAGGGGAAAAAATGCAGCTACAAAATAAGTTTTATAGATGTTTGTTTTATAGATGCAGTCTCCATGCCTATCCATATCCCTTTGTAAAAAATAAACAATTTGATTTCATGCTTCCGAATTGATATTTTACAGACGTTATTTTTCCAGGGTTAACAATGAGTAGTAAATAATATCAATTTGTTTTTGACTAAATAGCGAATTAAAACCAAAACTGGGATGACTGCTCGTCAGATTTTGGCAGAGATCCTGAAGCCGAATTTTATTCAGTACATCAAATTATTCCTAAATACTCCCCCCCCCGCAAATTATTCCATTTAACAAAAACTGAAATGCCAAGATTAACTAGAATTCAGATTCCAAATTTCATTAAATTCGAATATCCACAAATGATTTATTAGTTTTCGAAATGGTTTATCTCTCATGCTACTGAAACGATTCAATCAATATCAAATTTGATTTGCAAATCGCACCTTAGAATTCATACTTTATTAAATTAAAAAATTTACATGAAATACGAGGCACATAATATGTTTTTGAGGTTCATATTAAATTTTATAAAAAAAAAAATTACATTTTATAGGAGCTATATTTCTCTATAATGGAAATGTGTAATACACTGAAAGTGAAGAAAAAAAAACGCTATTATCTTTTCATTATCATCACTAAGTCAGGGTTCATTTTAAATATTTACATACACGTGTTGCAAAGGTATTAATGTTGTTAACGACAATTCATAACAGAAAAAATGTATACAATAATAAACATAAAAAAAAAACGCGAACCAACCTACAAAAAGAATGCTTAAAAAACTTATCATATTCATGGAACGTGTATAAAGGCAGAGAATATTTTATACATTATTTCTCAATACACTAAATTCGGAACATCAATCTTTGCCTATTCAGCGAACAGCACGAGTTCATTTCTAAAGTTGCGCTTGCGCTAATTTATTATGCAATTTTTAACTTCGAATTTTATAGAAATATATATTACCTAAGAAAAGAGACAATATTAACACTTAAAAACTGAAATAAAATTCTGAATAACTAAACTTTCGTTCTAAATTCAATTTAAAAAAAAAATATATGCACCAGTTATAGGAGGAATGGGGTTAATATTACAACTAGCCAGTGCGTATGTATATTGTATACACGAATATAAAGTAACTGAAAGTAACTGAAGGGAGTCTGTGAGTGAAGGTCATCTATTAAACGGATTGTCCTCTTTTGAATATCATCAAGAATAATTAGGAAGTTCTTGGGTGTTACCCTAATTGTGGAAACAGTACTCCAAAGTTGGTGGGATCTGAGACCTTCAAAATGTTAAGAGTTGAGAGGAAGGGAAGTAATGTTTAAAACGCAAAAGAACACCAAGTTTTTTAGAGGCTAAGGAGGCTGTGTAAGTAATGTGTTTGTAATGTGTCAACTCAAGAAGAGAAAGCTGATTTGGAAAGAAAACTGGAACATTAACTGGCTGGCGGAGTGATTAGCGTATCCGCTTTCCAGCCAAAAGGCTGCGGGTTCGAATCCCACCGTGGGCATGGATGTTTGTGATTGTCTGTGGAAAAACGAGTGGTGTTGGTCGGAGGTAGATGACGTTGGTGTAGTTGTGGCTAGTTGTAGTTGGTGGATTGAGGGGTGTAAAGAGCTGTAGAGAAGGTGTCCTACCTCGATGAGTCTATGGACCACCTGGAGGTATCATATAATAATAATTATCAAAAGTGAGAGGGGAATGAGGTAGGATATTTTCTTGCAAGTAATAAGACAGTCTTGAGTTGTCTTATTAATTAATGTTTTGTTAAAAACATTAATTAATTGTTTTTAACAACTGTTGTCTTCACTAAATTTGAGGATGTTCAGGAAGTCAGTGTTTAAGTCATCACTGGTTATACATCTTGAGCCATCTGAGATTAGAGTACTACAGATGTATCGAATCAGGAAGAGGGATGAAGAGTACTCATTGGCGAAGCTGTGAATAAGATTTGAAGTAAGAGAAATGGGATCATTACTGTAAAGGAGCATGGTGGGAGCACAGAATCTTGAGGAATTCCAGCATTGTTAGAAAATAATAATAATGAAAGGAAGCAATCCACCATGACATGCAATGAATGACCAGTGAGAAAGCTCTCAATCCAAACAAAAAGTGTACAAGGAAGGTTATAACATGGCAGCTTGTTGAAGAAGCCTCGGTGATTTGATTTGGTTGATCAGGAAGGAGTTGGAACAAAAAATTGATGCCAAGATCCGCCTGTTCGTTGGGGAGATTACAATAGTACCATCAGGATGCAAGAGAGGCTTGAAGAGCAGAAGTTTCACCCAACACGATCAAATGGCCTTGAAATAACGAAAGATATAACAGAAGTTTCTCCAAATCTTTCCATGGCATTTTCTATAAGTAGATGAGATTAGCTGGTGAGGCTGTAGAACAAGAATGGCAGAATCCATATTAGTGACAGCAAATTAACTGAGTCTCCAGGTAATAAAGAAACTCGTTGTTGATAACCTTCTCCATCACTTTTGAAAGAACTAAGATGAGAGCAATGCTTCAATAGTTAGATGACTGATTTTGTCTCCCTTTTTGGGTACAGGCTGAATGAAGTCTTGCTTCCATGCTGCTGAGTAAATGCCAGAAAAATATGATAGTTTATATAGAGAATAAAGAAAGGGTGTCAACTCTGGAGAAGAAAGATTAAGAACAATTGAAAAAATACCCTCTAAAACAGGAGCCTTCTAAGTATCAAGCTTAACGAGACAAAAGTTCAGAGGGTGATTCAGTGGACAGTGTGTTTGTGGTAGTAGCATGGAAGGTGATTTGCTTTGGTTGGTCAGGATGGAGTTGGAGAAGTTTTTCGTTGGGGAGGTTACAATAGCACCATCGGGATGCAACAAAGGTGGAAACAGAGGGGGCAGAAGTTACACGCTATCAGGTCTTAAGTATCAGGGATACTTAAGACAATCATTCCAGCCATAGGTCTGAATTGTCAGCTATGTCGGTCCCGAGCAGGGATAAAAACAGGGGGATTGAGGTGGTGCTGTACCTCTCCGTAAAAGGGGCTCACGGCCGTTGAATCACCATACGAAATGAATGAAATGAATTAATGAACTGTTCTTTTCTTTTTATCGAGTGGCACATCCTGCCTGTTAACAAGCAATAATGTAGATACTAGGGAAAGACAGATGATCTTAATGGTTCTTGATTTGTTTCAGGAAGGAGGAGACATTGTCGCGAGCTTTATGGAATGTTCTAATTTCTTGTTGATGTGCCATTGACTGATGAGAGTATAGAGATAGATGAAATTGAGGTGCTTAATATATTAAAGAACCTTAATGCTAACACTGCCATTGGGTTAGATAGCATATCGGCCCATGTGTTACGAGAATGTGCAAGAGAATTAGCAACTCCTCTAACCAGTATGTTTAATTTAAGCCTCAGTTCTGGTAAAGTGCCAATAGAGTGGAAAGAGGGGAAAATAGTTCCATTGCACAAGGGAGGCTCTAAGACTGATGTTGCAAATTATAGACCAATCAATATATCTGGAGTGGTGGTTAAGATTTTGGAGAAATTAGTTAAAATTAGAATTCAGGACTGGGTGGACAGCAGTATGATAGTTTATAAGGGGCAACATGGTTTTGTGAAAGGTAGGTCTTGCCTAAGTAATTTGCTTACGTTCTATAATAAAGTAACAGTGGAGTTAGATAAAGGAAATCCTTACTCAGTGATACTGCTTGACTTTGCAAAGGCTTTAGACAGGATTCCACATGGAACTCTGTTACATAAATTAGAGCAAATGGGTTTGGATCCGAAGATGGTGATTTGGATTAAAGGATGGCTGGCGGACAGATATCAAAGAGTGGTTTACGGAGGAGCTGAGTCCAGGAAAATGCAAGTGACTAGTGGCGTACATCAGGGCTCAGTTCTTAGTCCTCTATTGTTTAATTTGTACATCAGTGATATTGGAAATACCTTGAATGGAAATATTCACTTGTTTGCTGATGATGCAAAATTGGGAAGAGCGATAATCAATTCAAATGATGTGGATATTTTACAGGATGACTTAAATAGGCTGACGCTATGGACTGAGGTAAATGACTGTTAGTTCAATGTGGCTAAGTGTAAGGTGATGCACTTCGGGAGGATGACATCGCATGCTGTTTACTATATTAACGGAACTGAACTGCAGGAAGGTGATGAGACAAGAGACTTGGGAGTTATTGTGGACAGAGAACTTAAGTTTAAAGGGCATATTGCTAAGATTGCCAAAACCTCACATCAAATTATATGGTTGTTGAGGAACACACTAACAAGCAGGGATAGGGAAGTTATTATTCCACTCTATAAGGCATTAATTCCTGCGTATACGTATGATAGAGGTATTTAAATTGTTAAAGGGATTTTACAGGATTGATACTGATGATATTCTTAAGACCAATGCAGGATGTGAGAGAACGAGGGGCCATCCCTGGAGATTGTGTAAGAGTGTGATTAACAAGGGTGTTAGGACTAGATTTTTTACTTGGAGGGTTGTGAATGGGTGGAATGCTTTGCCAGAACTGGTTGGGAATGCTTCAACTGTGAATGAATTTAAGGAGAGGTATGACAGGTATTGTGTAAATAATGGTTAGTGTGTCAATGTCGGGACTCCCGCGATGAGTCTTTTGACTCCATGGAGACACCGTTAAAATAATAATAATAATAATAATAAAGAGTGAGAGAATGAAATACATTATCTTCAAATGACAGCGCTGAGCCAAGGAAGATGGGTATATATAGTAAATTATTTAATGTCGATGTGATGTGGAAGAAATGGTAGCGAGTTCCTGATATGTGGCGGGAATTTGATGATAGAAAAGAATTCATCATCATACGTATCAAGGATTTAGGCCTAGTATGGTCTGTTCCGGCCTTAGAAGTCATCGTTGAATCGTTTAAGAGGACGTCCTGGTTTTCTTTTTCCTAATGGCTTGTACTTTAAGGCTTGTTTTAGTAATCTTTCTGTTTTCGTTCTTTGAACGTGTTCCATCCATTTATGTTTATATTTTTTAATTTTTTCAATTACTGGTTCTTGGTTTAATTCTTTCATAATATCTTCATTTCTTTTGTGATCAAATAGGGTATACTTTGCAGTTTTTCTCATAAACTTCATTTCTGCTGTTGTTAATCTTTGTTTGTCTTTTTGTTTTATTGTCCAGATTTCGCTTCCATACATTAAGACCGGTAGGGCTAATGTATTGTATACTTTTAGCCTGGTTTGTTTTTGAACTAGGTTTGGTTTAAATATAGAGTTAATTACTCCTGTTATTTTTAAATATTTTGCAATTTTTATGTTTATATCTTTTTCATTTTCATAAGTGATCATACATCCTAGGTAGTTAAATGAATTCACCTGTTCTAAGATCTTGTTATCTAATACTATTTTAGTTCTTGCTGGATCTTGTCCTTTAAAGGCCATAGTTTTTGATTTTTCTATTGATATTATCATACCATAATCTTTGGATATCTCATTTAGATTTAAAATAGCTTTCTGTAAGTTATCTTCAGAATTTGTAATTATTATTTGGTCGTCTGCAAAGAGGAGAGTGTTTAAGTTAACTGTAGGTGAAAGTTTAATTCCTTGATGTAAATTTTTACTCCATTTTATTATTATTTCATTTAAGTAGATATTAAAAAGAGTTGCTGAGAGGGGACATCCCTGTCGGACCCTTGGTCTATCTCTCTTGTATATGATAGCTCGTGATTTAATCTTATTTGTATTTGATTATTTTCATATATACTTGTGACAGCTTTTAGGACATTATTTGGTATTTGTCTTTCTTTTAATATGTTAAATAATATGTTTCTTTTAACTTTGTCAAATGCTTTTTCAAAGTCAATAAATGCAATATGTGTTTCTAAATTATATTTTCTTCTCTATTATTAATTTTAGGCAGAAGGCTGCGTCTATACATGATCGTCCTTTTCTAAATCCATTTTGTACCTCTAGAATAAAGTTTTCGGAATATTTCATTAGTTTGTTATTTAAGATTCTGCTATATATTTTGTAACAGGAATTTAGTATACTGATATCTCTATAGTTTTTAGGGTCATCTCTATTACCTTTCTTAAAGATAGGAATCACAATTGCTTTTTTCCATTCTATTGGGGGGATACCAGTTGAGTAAATTTTATTTAAAAAGAATAAGAGTCTTCTTTTGAATCTTGTTCCTGCGTATTTATATAGTTCTGAACCTAGCTTATCTTCTCCAGGTGATTTTCCGTTTCTTGTTTCTTTCAGGCTGATTTCTAATTCTTCAATTATTTCCTTTTCATTTTCGTTAATTGTTTGCCAGTTGTCTTTTTTTAAGATATTTGTCTGTCCACAATTCCGTATAGTAATTTAGAAATTCTTCTAATTTCAATTTGGTGTTTAATTTTATGTTTTCTTTGGTATCTGCATTTAGGTGTTTCAAAATCTTATATACATTGGATCTTATTTTATATTAATCATGTTCTAAATTAGAAACAAATTTATTCCATGATTCTCTATGTCTTTTTCTGACTTCTCTTTTAGCTATGGCTCTTATTCTTTTATATTCTATTTCATCTTCTAATCTTTTACTGCTTAACCATTTGTGATAGGCATTTTTGATTATTTCTTTTTGTATCATCCCAGATCTTCAGTTTTTTTCTTTTTATTGAATTTTTTGGTCTTTCCTAAGCTTTCATTTGCTGCTGCATTTCGTATCGTTTTTATATTAAGCCATTCTATTTCTATTTCTTCATTTTGTTTTATTTTATCTAGATACTGGTTAATTCTTTGTTCATATAGCCATTGTACATTTGTGTCATTCAATAGTCTAGTTTTATAAACAAATGTTTCAATTTTTCTTTCTGTTCTTGTTACTTGTAGCCATTTAGGTGGTAATCTTAATTTTATTTTAACAAGGAAGTGGTCACTGCTTATTTCATATCCGCTGTGAACTCTAACATCCAGTGAAAATTTTGATGTCTTTTCATTTAATATGAAGTAATCTAATATTGATTTCCATCCTCTTGCTGCCCAAGTATATTTATGTATGTCTTTATGTTTATAGAAGGAATTCATTATTTTTAGGTTATTGTAAACTACAAAGTCAATCAATTTTTTACCATTTCTGTTTAGAGTGTGTTCTCCATGTATTCCTATATTATTATTCATTTTCGTATTTCCAATTCTTGCATTAAGTCTCCGTCTAAAATTATGTAATCATTTTTATTTATTTTATTATATATGTTTTGTAGCTGATTATAAAAATCAATATTATACTGTTCTCTTCCTTCTTCTGGGGCATATAAACCAATTATTGTTAAACAGCCTCTATCTATTTTTATTCTAGCTTCTATTATTCTTTCATTCTATAATTTATAATGTTTTAACTGTTTTGAAAGGGAGTTATGAATCCAAATCATGACTCCTGCTTGTGCTCTTTGGTCTCTGTTGACTCCACTGTATATCACATTAAAATTTTCAGTTCTCATAGTTCCTTTTGATTTCTTTTTTGTTTCAGTGATTACTGCTATTTTAAAATTTCTTTCATTTAATAACTGGTCTAATTCTATTTCTTTATATGCTATTCTTCTTACATTCCAGTTTGCTGTGTATTATATTTTGTCGTTTCCATTTTCGTTTTCCTTTTCCATTCCAGGGTCGTTTCCCATAGATTCAATCTGATTATCTTTTTCTGTCAGCTTACAAGTATGGTTATGTTCTCCATGTCAGGGGACTAGCCTGACGATGGTATAGTTCAGTGGTAGGGCTGCTACCTTAAGGCTTCTGAACTCGCCTTCTTCCGATGAAAAGACCCTATGGCCCTCGAGTACTCTAATAGCACAAGGGTCATAAAGTAAGAAGAGTTGGCTGATAAGGCCTTATAGGAAAGATTAAAGTAAGTGGGTCTTCCTCAAAGTAGAAGAAGGAGAGGATAGATCCAGCTAGGGGTCCATGGGAGTGCCGCTTCCCTTACAATCAAGATGATTGGCCCTGTTGGTCCACGAGTCCTTATTCAGTATATTCGGACCACCCCACCATATATATATATATACACACACACGCACGCACGCGCATGTACACACACACACACACACACACACACACACACGGTGGGCTTCCCTATCCGCCACCCAGGGAACGCGCTCTCTAGGGGTTACAGGGTCCCCTGAGAGAGAAAAGAATTATATGTCATAATTATATTACATCGCGGGAAGTGTCCTCCCAGGATGAGTCTTCGGACTCCTTGGAGGTGTCACGAATAATAATAATAGTAATATAAGAGGAATAACTTGCACTTGTCTGCATTTGACATCGGGAGCCTGCAGAATTTATTTATTAGGATTAATGTTCAGGTGACATAGCGAAATGGCGGTGAGATCTTAAATGTGTAGAGTGAATTTGATGATAGAAAAGAATTGCATAAGAGCTGTAATTTGCACTTGACTGAATTTGACATCAGAAATAGGAGAAGTTAGTTATTAGGAATAGAGGAAATGCAGTCGCGGAAACGTGATCAAAGAACAGTGAAATTGTGTTGTTACCTCAGCAAAGGTATGTAAACTTGATAATGACATGACTGTCAACGAGCATAATTATGAATGTAGTAAAGTGGTGGACTTGTACGTTTTGGGTTCAGATTTCTTGTGTGGAGCGAGGAGTGAAAAACATCATTAATTAATGTTTCGACTCTGGAAACATCCCACAGAAATAGAAGAATGCATGATTCCAGTGTATAATGGTGTTACAAAAATTGATGTGCCTAATTGCCTACCTACGAGTATCTGACTACCGATATGGAGTCATGTTGAAGATTTTAGATTGGGTGGGAAGAACTCATACAGAAATGGTTGACAGACAACCTATAGTGAACCGCATGGGCTTAGATAATATTCTAGCACTCTTCAAATATTTTATAATAATGCTACAGATAAATATAAAGGTAATGGACTCCCCGTAATGCCCTTGAATTTTGGTAAAGCATTTGACTGGGTACCAAACGACAAGCTGTTGCAGAAATGGGAAGATATTGGGTTGGTGTGTATATAAATTGCTGAACTTGAATAACCTTGGAGCTGACAGACAGGTATCGAAAAGTGATATATGGAGGCGAAGTTAGGGAGTGAATCTGCCGGATATTTTTCTAGTGATGTAACCCAGGGAAGATTAATTGGAGCAATGTTATTTAGTCTATACATTAATATTATGAAGAACATGAGACGATATAGTCAAGTGTTTAATGATAATGCAAAGATTGGTTAGCAGGAAATTAGTAATACACAAATCCCACAGATTGCTTTCAATAATCTTGAACTGTAGTTAAGGGATGGTGGTGGTAAATTCGACGTTAGCAAGTGTAAAGTTATGCATTTTAGTGAAAAGTTTCCCAAAGGTATATTATATTTGTGGGAATATGCTTAGAGAGATTTTGGGATTATGGTGGATACGAAGCTAAAGTTCAATGGTCGTATAGTAAACGTTTCACAAACAACTCCCAGGAAAAGGTATATTATATTTGTGGGAATATGCTTAGAGAGATTTTGGGATTATGGTGGATACGAAGCTAAAGTTCAATGGTCGTATAGTAAACGTTTCACAAACAACTCCCAGGATAATTGTGATGCTGATACAAACATTGACATAACAATAAGTCATATTGCCTCTTTAAGAAACCTTGAAATAAAAATTTGTCTAGGCGTATTGATTTTCACGGATTCCAATAGAGTAAATAAACTTTAGAAAGGATACAAAGACGATATCATGATTATGGTGCATACACTGGTAAACAGGAAAAAAGGAATGAAATGATAGAATTCCATAAATATCCAAAAGGATGTCATAGGATAGCATCTGATGAAAGTTTTCGTTTCATGAACATTTGGAAAAGGACAAGAGACCCGTGGAAATGTATGGTGTACTGTTTAAAGTCATGAGAGCTAGATTTTTTCCTTACAGTACATTGAGTGAGTGGAAGAGTCTACCTGTTTAATGGTGAGCATATCTAGTGCTAATGAGTTCTAAAAGTATAACAGCGGTGAAGAAAATTGTGAGGAAATGGCGTTTACATTTGTAGAACTAGGCTGTCCAAAGAAAGACTATTCTTAATTCGATTCCAGTCGCTGTCTTAACGGATACGGTCCTTTCTAAGCCTTTCTTCAACTATTTGAGATGAGTGGTATGGACAACCAGATTTTTCATTCTATAAACTCAAGGAAATCGACCGTAATATTTAGACAATATATTGTGTTAAGATTAGGGTCTGCGAGATAGTATTAGTCTCTTCATGGATGCCATTTAATATCATTCAGAGTTTGTGCCAGCCATCTCTGGTTTGCTAAGGGTGGATATTGACTTCCACTCAGTCTCAAAAGTGGGACAGGGTGAAACCTTCCAAACTAACTTCCTTTTGGAAATAAACCATTAGCAGACTTCTTTTCAATCATTAATAAATAAGCTTCTAACCCCTTTCATAATCCAAAAAAAGAGTAAACAACAGCATTTAGTCCTAACTAGCTTTTGAAGAGTAGTGCACAGTTAGGCTCTGCCCTTAGCTGATCAGATAATGCCTTGCTTAAGACTGAGTGATTTTAATTGACATCAAGGTAGGAGAGAATCTAACTCGTGTTACCTAAGCAGTGACCCATCTCTCCAAATACTTTCTATTAGCCTGCATGAGGGTATGTAACCAGAAGTGAATGTTCCGAATATTTTCCTATTATACCCAAATCATACAAATAAAATTTTTCTTGAAAATTTAGGTTTAGCCTGATCCATACACATAATTGGTTTTCACTTACTGACCTCAAATCCTCTCCATAGTTATAATTTGACAAATTCTGTGATGCTTAAAAATTCTGCATGTCAAGATTTTCCATAATAGCTCAATGAATATAGCACTAGACCACCTGAAGGGACTTAAATTCAAGTCTAGTTACTGACTGAAGGAACTTTTTCTAAGCCATTCTTCAACCGCTTCAAGACTTAATCGATCTTTGGCACGGAGAAGTTCTTTTGTCCCTGAACCTTGGGTTTTTCATCCCGTAAACTCAAGAAAATCGACTGTAGAACCCATATTTCAGACAGTAACATATCCTGTTAGCATTAGGTACCAAGCGATGGCAGCACTTGTTTCCCGGTCTATACATCAGTAGCCACCTATAATTAGCAATAAACATGGGCTAGCTATCTCTGATTGGCTACCAGTGGAGACTGATAATAAATTTAATTTAATCCTTTATCCAAGGGTGAGCAAACCAAGTTTGCACTTGAAAGTATCTTCAGGACTGGGATAAGGTAGTGCAACACCAGGACGACTCCTTGCAAAGGTGGAGCAAGCTACTAACACTTCTATCTCAGTATCCCCCATAATGCAAAACATATCTCTTTGCGGATATGTCTAATGTTATGCATTAAGCGGAGGGCCACTACCCAGACTAGTTTCGACCTTTATTGAGGTCTCTTCAGTGGGAGCCAGGTCCAAGTCGAGATACCAGCCATAAGCATTAGTAAAGTCATCTCTACCTATAGGAGTTGCCAAATGGTGTGCCACCTTTTTAATAAATTCCTCTGGATTTAGAGAAAGATGTTGAAAGTTTATTTTTTGTGGAGACTGAACTCCCCACTCAGTCTCCAAAAAGCTAGATAGTGTGTAAAGGCCTTACCTACTCTCTATAAAGGAATAAAAGACATTAGCTGATTGAAAATTTAGCTGATTATTTATTATTAAAATTTTCCATAACACTAAGCAGTGATCTTCCATCAATCAACATATTTGCTTTCTTGTATTTGAATATACAGTCCACATCTTTAAGATCAATTTAGGTTCATTTTAAAACTTTCTTAGAAAAATTTTGTTTTCAATATTATTTTATTATTATTATATGACACCTCCAAGGATCCAAAGACTCAATGATGGAGGACACCTACTCCATAGCTCTGCATCCCAACCATTCATCCACCAACTACAGAGAACTGCCTCATCTAAACCATAGGTGGCCAACAGCAGGCCCACAGGCCGCATGCGGCCCATGACGTGATTTTGTGCAGCCCACAGCAGAATAAAAACTATATATTATTAAATTATATGTATTATAAATTTAGCTATTAATTTTGACAGCAGATTTTCTGATTGATATACTAGTTATATTCATTATTTCTGATGACGGAAACACTTCATATTCTCAACACAGAATCAAAATTGCTTTAAAAAGATTACTCAATTTATAAAATCTACTGCTTCTCTGTGCAAGTTGTACTAGTGAGAGTAATAGATTTCTGTGTGTTCCAGAGTAATGCATCACTGAAAGTCACTTGCTCTGATCTGGTTACAGTGATCAGTTTTAGAGACTCAGTTTCAAGTAGTTTATATTGTTCTCCAAGTAGTAAAATGATTTAGCAAATATAGTAAGTCAATACATATAACTATTGCCTTGAAAAAATGCAGTTTATTTTTATTTAAGTTCTGTCTAAAAGTGTGCGGCCCGTGACACTACCACTCATCATATATTGGCCCTCATATAGAATGATGTTGGTCACACCTGATCAAAACCAATGCAATCTACTGTCCACCACCACCACTAGTATTTCACAATCACAAACATCCATACATGGTGGGATTCAAACTGCAGCCTTTTCGTTGGAGAATGGATACAATAACCACTCAGTCAACCAGGCAGCAAAAATCACCTACCTACGAATGAGAATGGCTAATTCACAATTTGATTTAAAACACCTGATGTCTCCTCACGTCAGAGATGGGATTCAAACCCAGGTCTTTCCATGTCTATACCAACTAACATATGTAAGCTTGCCTTGTATAATATAATACCTAAAAATATGATATTCAATTTTATTCTGCTCAAAAAAAAATTGTGTCCACATCGTTTCAAATCCTCAGTATAATTTTGTCTTGAACCATCCTGAAATATTGCTGTGAACAGTATCATAGTCTGTGACTTTCCACATTTCTTGTATATTCTCTCCATATGAATTAGTGCACATCTTTATGTTCAAACACAGTGCTAGTAACTAGTCTATGTCCTGAAAAGAAATTCAGCAGGTGCTTACCATTATTATTAACTTTACTCTTTTCCCCAAAATTTCTATATGAATCGTAATTTTAATTTCCTGCTCTATTGTTCATATAATAAGGAGTAACTTTTCCTTTATCTTTGTATCAGCCTTCTAAAATCATCATTATTGATTCCCACTGCCCAGTGCATGTTGAGGAAGCTAACTCTGGGTTTCTAGGTAAATTAATATAACTGATTTGTCACTCCTCTGAACATCTCCTAAGTGCAACCATTTATGCCTGTAGATTTGCTTTTTTTGAGGGAAGAAAAACCATCACCATATGAGTGAGAATGGCTAACTCACAATTTGATTTAAAACACCTGATGAAGTTCCTCATGTCAGGGATGGGATTCAAACCCAGGTCTTTCCAACCAAAGGGTTCGTCTATACCAAAACAAGTATGGAAGCTTGCCTTGTATGATGCCTAAAAAATTTCTTTGCAATATCCCTTTGTGGGACATTGCCATTAATAAGTTCCATTGACAATTCGCCTTTCTCATATGTACCCACATTACCCTATTTAATATTGCCTGCCTTCCAAAAAAATTATCCTGAATATTGAATACTATACTTGAATGCAGAAATGTCTGGTAAGTGGGCGAGCTGATAACAGAAAGAAGTGCGAGATAAGTGAAATGAGGAGTTGAACAAGAGAGAAATGTGTGACTGAACAACAGTTTGACAAAACTGCTTTCTGGGTGCAAAAATTAATTATTTTAGTGAGGCTATTAGAGAACAAAAGGGTAACATAAAAGAGATTATTAGATTGGCTGTAATGAATGCTTTGAAAGGAGAAAAGAATAGCATGGCATGAGAGAGGATATGAAAGAATTACTGGAAGTAGCAAAAGAAAAGAGTGAGAGAGTTAAGATAATAAGTATGTTTCCATGGTATGACAGAGTAGAGCTGAAAAAGAGAACTATAATATTGAATAACTCAATGCGTAGGTTATGTAGGAGGACTGGTGTTGAGTTTGTGGATGTGTGGAGTGAGTTTGATGGGTGAAAGGACTTATACAAGGAGGAGGAGTTGCATCTGAATGGATTTGGTGTTCAGAGACTGGAAAAAGTGTTGTTGAATGAAGTGAAAGTGGATGTGCAAAATCATGGAACTTAGAGCTTTTATAGTGGGGGGGGGGCATTTGTACCTTATCTACAATAATGCCAGGAGCTTTCGGAACAAGCAGGAGGAATTTTTGGCAAGGTTAGTTCATCCTGGCCAAATTCATATTTTATTTAGTTTAATCCTTTATCCAAGCGTAAGCAAACAAAGTTTGCACCTGAAGTATCTTCAGGACTCGAGCAACAAGTGACAAAGGTATACTAAGTTCTGATCACTTTCCTTAGTATCCCATAATGCAAAGCACATCTCCTTGCTGACATGTATAATGCTATACATTATGGGATCACTACCCAGACCGGTTTCTACCTTTATTAAGGTCTCTTCAGTGGGAATCAGACTCAGAGGTGATACCAAGGCTGAAGCAATGTAGAACTCATATTTCCATATGCCAGTTGTCAAAAGGTGTCACACCTTATTATTAAATTACTCTGTTCTGCATTGCTTAAACCTTGGTATCAACTGTGGGTTTGACTCCCACTGAAAAGACCTCAATAAAGGTTGAAACCGGTCTGAGTAGTGACCCTTCCCATAATGCATAGCATTATACATGTCCACAAGGAGATGTGTTTTGCATTATGGGATACTAAGGAAAATGACCAGAACATAGTACACCTTTGCCATGAGTTGTCCTAGTCCTGAAGACTCTTCAGGCACAAACTTTGTTTGCTTACACTTGGATAAAGGATTAAACTAAATATATAATTTATAGTCTAACCAAGTGAAAAAAACTTCCAACATCTTTCTCTAATCCAGAGTAATTAAATAATACAGTGCGACACCTTTTGGCAACTGGCATATGGAAATATGAGTTCTGCATTGCTTCAACTTTGGTATCACCTCTGGGTCTGGCTCCCACTGAAGAGACCTCAATAAAGGTCTCTTCAGTGACCTGTCTGGGTAGTGACCCTTCCCATAATGCATAGTATTATACATATCTGCAAGATGTGCTTTGCATTATGGGAGGATACTAAGGAAAGTGACCAAAACTTAGCCCACCTTTGCCACGAGTTGCCCCATTCCTGAAGATACTTCACGAGCAAACTTTGTTTGCTTACACTTGGATAAAGGATTAAACTAAATATATAATTTATAGTCTAATGAAGTGGAAAAAACTTCCAACATCCTGGCTGAAAGTTATTGGCATTAGTGAGACACGGCTTACAGAAGATGATATAGTTAGTGGGAAAGAATGTGAAAGGTATAGTATGTGTTCAAGGAGGATAGAGAGAAAAGAATGGGAGAAGGAGTGTTATTGATGATAACTGATGAACTACAACCAAAGAGAGAAGAAGTTCAACTGTGAAAATATCATATTTGAGACCAGCAGAAAAAAAATATACAGTTGAATGCTGCTATAGACCAGGTGATGAAAAACATGGAGATAGTATGCATCAGTAAAGACTCAATGTTTTTATGGGTGATTTCAACTATGGGAAGGTAGATTGGAAGGAGGAGAGGACACATGGGATGAAGGAAATGGAATTTATGCAGTTTTTAAAAGATAATTACCTGAAACAGCATGCGATGGAATACACTAGGGGTTTGAGAGTGCTCAATCTGGTAATAATTGCATCCGAGCATTTGTCTATAATGAACATGACAACATTGGTGCCAACTGGCAAGCATGATCCTATGGTTTTGACCTGGGAGGTTGCTAAATGTGTGAAATTTACAGTTAAGATGGGAGTATATGTAGAATTACAGAGCTGGCAAGTATGACAAGCATAGGAGATTGCTTGGAATGGTGGCATGGCATGTAAAACTGCAAGGGTTGGATGTTAATAGCACATGGGAAGTGGTAAAGGAGTGTTTGAGGAAAGTAATGGCAGACTGCATACCTAGAGTTAGGAGAGTAAATCAAGTCAGAGATAAATGGATGAATATCATTATTAAGCTGGAGCTGCAAAAAAAAAAAAAAAAAAAAAAAAAATTGTGGAGGGAATTTAAGGAGAATGGTGACCTACAAGCACATGAACAGTACAAGGCATAGGTCAGAAGGGTAACTAGTGTGTTAAGCAAGGCAAAAGCAGATCATGAAAGCGAGTTAGCAATGCAGGCTAAAAAAATCTGAAACAATAATATCGATATGCTGCAAGTAAAAGAAACAACATATATAGCAAAATGATTTCAATGAATGCCAATGGTAGGAAGGTAGCTGAATCAGTCCAAATAGTAGAATTACTAAGTGAACAATTTGCAAGAGCATATCATCCATGTGGTGATATTGAAGGAATAAGAGAGTCAAAGAAAGGCTTATACGAACTGAGGTAAATGAAATGGACATGTATAGCATATTACAGAACCTTAATGTGAATACAGTTGTGGGATTGGATGGTACACCAGCTTGAATTTTAAGTGAAGTGGCGAGAATTGTCAGTGCCCTTGACCATATTGTTTAATCTAAGTCTCGGCTTTGGGTTAGTCCCGAGGGAGTGGAAAGAAGGGGAAAACAGTTCCACTGCATAAAGAAGGCTCCAAGACTGATGTAGCAAATTATCAACCATCAGACATATCAGGAGCTGTAGTCATAGTATTGGAGTATAGAGCAACATACAGGAATGGAGAGATGGCAATGGGATAATACTGTATGGGAGCAGCATGGTTTTGTGAAGGGTAGGTCATGCCTCACTATGTTGCTCATAATACAGCAACAGCTGAGTTAGATAAAGGAAATTGGTTTACAGTGATACTGCTGGATTTTGCAAAGGCCTTGGACAGGATACCACATGGAATTCTATTCAGTAAACTGCAGCACATGGGGATGGATATAGGATTGGTGAGATAAATAGGAGAGTGGTTGTTGGAGAGATATCAGAGTGTAGTTTATTTAGGAGTTGAGTCCAAAGGAAGGCCTGACTAGTGGCATGTCAAAGGGTTCTGTTATTGGACAGCAGACTGGGCAAAGGAGAATGGATGTCAGTTTAATGTGGCAAAGTGTACGGTTATGCATTTTGGGGTGAAAGATTACCAGCTGGATACCACATTGGTGGAACTGTACTCCAGGAAATTGATGAAGCCAGAGATTTGGAAGTGTTAGTGTGAAGGGAGTTAAAGTTTAGGGGGGAACATAGCAAAAGTGGCTAAAGCAGCTCATCCGATCACTTGGTTACTGAAGAATACTTTGACAAGCAGAAACAAGCAGG
The DNA here is from genome assembly GCF_054136105.1 of Typopeltis vanoorti. Taxonomy (NCBI): domain Eukaryota; kingdom Metazoa; phylum Arthropoda; class Arachnida; order Uropygi; family Thelyphonidae; genus Typopeltis; species Typopeltis vanoorti. The sequence goes on from NC_143565.1 coordinate 90,110,282, forward strand.
TTATTGTTCCTCTTTATTGATTCATAATAAGACCCCATCTTGACTACTGTGCACAAATCTGGGCCCCAGGGTTTCTTGGCAATGAGGAGGAAAGGATTCAGAGGCAAGTGACCAAGACGGTAGCAGACCTGAAATGAACCTTATGAGAACAGGTTGAAGATTTGTGGGTTGATAGATGGAAAAGGGATGATATGATTGAGACATCCAAATTACTGAAGGGATTTTACATGATTAATTCAGAGGAAATATTTCAGAGCAGGTCTGGTGAGGGGAGAGCTAGGGGCCATCCATGGAAACTGAGTAAGGGTGCAGTTACATGGTATTAAAACAGGGTTTTTTTGCTTGGAGAGTAGTGAATGAGTGGAATAGGTTACCAGAGTCTGTTGTGGGTGCCATGACTGTGAATGAGTTCAAAGCAAAGTATGATAGATATTGCGTAAATGTTGGATAGTTCTTGACATGATGTTTAGGCCTCCCTCGATGAATCTAAGGACTCCTTGGCAATGTCCGTAATAATAATAGTTACTCCTTTGCCCTACTGATAGGCTAGTGTACCTCTGTGGAAGTGATGTTTGCATTTATAGTGCTTTGTGGCCAAATAAAGACATTCTTAGTTCAAATTTATTTGCTGACTAGAGCAACTTTTTCCGATCCTTTCTTCTACCTAGTTCCAAAGTTAACCGATCTCTGGCTAGTGGTTGTTTCCCTTGGTTTTTGTCCAATAAACTGAAGAAAATTGACCGGAAAACCTACACTCTTTCTGGCAATAAATATATTGTGATCTGGTATGGGAGCATGAAATGGATCCATTATGCCTTCCATTTCAGCCAGATGTGCAGGAACTTGAGCAAGAGCTGCTCAACATCCTTTTAGTGAAACTGCTATTCCCAGTCATCTCTCATTTCTTCCATCTTAATTCTGTGGAAGTGTCTCTCGTGAAGCATTTCCAAAGTGACACTACAATCTCCAAGAATTCAAGAAGGATATCAATAGATTACTCTACTCCTGACCGTACCTACACACAGCACTCATTTATTATAGGCTCTTCTGCCTTTAATTTGTGGGAGAAATATATATATATATATATATATACACACACACACACTATAGGCTCTTCTGCAGGAGACACACACAAAGAGCTATATGAAATTTGTATTCTTGTTGAGAGGCTTATACGCTGGTTATACATGATAACTAATTAAGGAATTGACAGTGTATACTAGAAATATAAATTAAATAAAGTTTAATATATACTTTTGAATTGTGAAAGAATATTTGTTAGCAGCAATGGTAAGTTGTATACCACGAGCGAAAAAGAGTACACAATTTGGAGTAAAGTGGATGACAAACAATATTAAACAGGAATTGCATGCAAAAAAGAGATATAAGGAGACAGGTGAAGAGAAGATGCATGAAGAATATAAGACACAGGCCAGAAGAGTAACTAGTGTGATAAGGAAAGCAAAACTGGAATATGAGAGGAGATTGGCCCTAAGATCCAAAGAAAATCCTAGGGAATTTTTTAGCTATGTGGCCAGTAAGAGGAGAAATGACTGAGGAAGAATGATATTGTGGGATAAAAATGGGAACAGAGTGACTGATGCAGAGGACATAGTGGAATTATTCAATGAACACTTTATTGGAGTATTTCATCCTAGAGGAGTCAGTTTTAATGCTAGAGGGATAGGGCAGGTTTGAGGTTTAGAGTACATGAGGAGAGTGTGTTTCAGATACTGAGTACTCTGGATGTTAGTAAAGCTGTGGGACTGGATGGTATTTCACCATGAGTTTTGAGAGAATGTGCTAGGGAACTGACAGTTCCGTTGACCTGGCTCTTCAATGAAAGTCTGGCTGTGGGAAAGGTACCCAAGGAATGGAAGGAAGATAAGATAGTGCCATTGCATAAGAGCAGTAGCAGACTGGAAGTGTCTAATTATAGGCCAGTTTGTGTGTCATCAATAGTTGTTAAAGTCTTGGAGAAATTAGTGAGAGACTATAACACAATGTTGGGCAGACGAGGGAAATGTTATCTGCAAGAATAACCATGGATTTGTTAAGGGGCGCTCTTGTTTTAGTAATATGATTGCTTTTATAATGCCAACGCTGACCCGCTGGTCTGGTTGGCCAAGTGGTTAGCATATCCATTCTCTAGCCAAAAGGCTGTGGGTTCGAATCCCACAGTGGGCATAGATGTTTGTGATTGTCTGTGAAAAATACTAGTGATGAGGGTCGACGGTAGATGACGTTGGTGTAGATGATGAAGGTAATTGCTGTTGGTGAAGTGGTGGAGATGAAGAGTTGTAGAGCAGGTATCCTCAGCTCGACGAGTCTGTGGACACCCTGTAGGTGTTACATAATAATAAAGTGACAAGAGCAGTTGATGAGGGAAAGGCATATACTACCATTTTTTTGGATTTTGCAAAGGCATTTGACATGGTGCCACATGATAAGCTGATATTTATGTTGCAGCACATGGGTTTAAATGCCGAGTTAGTCAACTGGATTCAGGATTGGTTGTCTGATAGGTATCAGAGAGAGTTGTGTATGGTGAGGCAATATCAAGGAAGCAGAAGATTACAAGTGGGGTTCCACAGGGCTCAGTACTGGGACCTGTATTGTTCGACCTTTATATCAATGACACTGTCAATGGATTGCAAGGGGATATTCTTTTGTTTGCGGATGATGAGAAGGGTTATCAGTAATAGTGCAGATGTGGCAGCCCTGCAAGAGGAGAATAAATAGAATAAATAAATTGAATAAACTAGACAGATGGGCAAATGAATGGGGGAGTTTCGGTTTAATGCAGCAAAATGTAGTCTTGAAGTTTGGGATACATCGACGGGAGGCTGCATACTCGATTGGAGGAGATGTACTGGAGGAAGTGTAGGGGAGACAAGATATCTGGGGATAATGATTGATCGAAAACTGAAATTCAGGGAACATATTGCAAAGGTGGTGAAGGTAACCCACAGAATTCCTGCAACACTGAGGGATGCTGCCCTGCAGAGATAAAAGAGTTATCATTCCATTGTATAAGACCCTGATCACACCACACTTAGACTACTGTTCTCAAATTTGGCCCCCAGGATTTGAAGGGGATAAATTAACTGTGGAAAGGATACAGAGGTGGATAACAAAGATGGTTTCAGGACTGTACAATGCTAGTCATGAGGATCGGCTGAGGGAATGTGGAATGCAGAGTTTGGTGGATAGAAGGAGATGTGATATGATCGAGACTTCTAAAACTGTTGAGAGGCAGTTACAGAGTGGATAATGGGGAGTTCTTTCACTTGGTGGAGCAGCAGGAAGGAGCGATGACAAGGAGCCACCCCTGCAAGTTACGAAAGTAAGCTGTGAACAAGAGGGTGAGGAGTGGTTTCTTTGTGTGGAGGGTGGTTGAATCATGGAATGCATTGCCTGAGAGAGTGGTGAGAGCAAGAACGGTCAATAAGTTCAAGGAGTGGTATGATAGACTTTGTGTTTCCTAAGAAGGACCTCCCACAATGAGTCTCTTGACTGCATGGAGGCCTGAATAATAATAATTGTTAAAGAGGCTTATTTAGACTTGTATGTTGATTGTACATATTAATCAAAAACTTTAATGGTTTATTAATTAAAAAATATATAAAAAATAAATAAAAAAAATTGGTATTGGAATTCTGGTTCGAGGAAACCTAGTGATTGGTCGGCGAATTTAGTGCTCCTCTAAAGACGTTGATTTTTGTCTGTTTTTATTGTGTTTTCCTTTAGAAAATTAGTGTTTTGTAATATACTATTGTAGATTTTAGTGCTTTATAGTGTATTTAGTATATTGAATCAATTGAATCAATATTGAAACATTTAAAATGGTGCCAAAAAACGGCAAGAAAGGTAATGCTAAAAGAAGCATCACAGGCACAAACAAGAAGGTTAGCCCTGCTAACAGGTTATTGTCATATGGAGAAGGTTAACGAAAATGAATTAACTGCCAAAATAGCGAAGTTGAAGCAGATCATCAGAGAGACGACAAGGGAATTGCAAAAAGTTAAGAGACGTTTAAATGAGCATAGGGAGAAAAAGAAAAATGAACAGGAAAATAAGAAACAACAAAGCAAGGAAATAGGTAAGTCAGGAAATAACAGAAATCAGGTAAGTAACGTTATTAGTAAAAAGAAAGAGGTTATTTGGTATGGTGACTCTATAATAAAACATGCCATAGATGAGCGAGTTATAACATAGTTTTTCTGGAGCGAAAATTAAAAATATAACACAAGTAATTCAAAAACAGAAAAGAAAAGTAAACGAAATCGTAGTTGTAGTGGGTACGAATGATTTAACTGGTGATACGTTCAGTATGAAAGGGAGGACATAAAACGGTTGTTGGAAGAGGCGAGAGTGAATAGTGAGAAAGTAAATATCGTTAGTATTTTACCTCGCTATGATAAAAATGAATTAAAAAGAAGGGCTATGATGGCAAATGATTCGATGCGTAGGCTATGTAGAAGGAATGGATGAGAGTTTTTGGATGTGTGGAGTGAGTTTGAGGGAAGATTGGATTTGTATAAGAGGGATAGCCTACACCTGACTGCATTTGGTATCAGGAGTCTAGAAAAACTAATAACTGATATGAGACCTAACAGAGAGAGTCAGGGAAACTAAATTATAAAGGGAGGAATGATGTGAATGCGAGTACAAGGCGACAATGTTATATAACTGTGTTAATGACGGGAATGGGTTTTGTCATGGAAATGTTGACGAGGCGAGAACGATTTCAGGTTTGTGTTCATCCAGTTCGGACCCATCATGTGTGCAAAGATGTGTACATGTGTAAGACATTAGAGAAGAATAGAGATCTGCAAGTTGTCCAACTCTGTCAGGCAGACTGCAAACAAGAGTATACAAAAGAACATTCAGGTAGATTATGTCTGTACACGAATGCTAGGAGTATCAAAAACAAAGGGGTAGAGTTTGTTGCTTTAGTCAATATGTTGCAACCTCAGATTATAGGTATTGGTGAGACCTGGCTATCAGAATCAGACCTACTAACTGGTATCGAGTGTCATGGGTACAGTATTTTTAGGAAGGATAGAGAGGATAGGGAATGCTGCTAATGATACCAGATGACTTAAATCAAGTTAGAGTTGAGACCTATGATTGTAGTGATACTACTATCAATATTTCATGTGGCAGTGAGTTAGAAGCCATCTGGTGTGAGGTAGAATCTAACAAGACAAATTACATAGTGGGGTGTTGTTATAGACCTGGTGGATCAGTTGCTAGTGATGAAGAAATGCATCACCAAATAGAAAAGATAAGCGCGAAAAGAGTAATCATAATATTTAGATAATTATCTAAATACTGATTGGGTAGCAGTAGAATCTCATGAGAAGAATGAAAATGCATTTATTGAGCTTGCGGGACAGCTTCCTCAAGCAGCATGTGACAGAAGGAACTCGAGGTCAAAGAGTTTTAGGTTTGATTATAGTGTCAGAGAGTGTATTAGTTAAAGACGTAACTATTCTGCCTCCAGTTGGTGACAGTGATCATGGGTTACTCACTTGGGAAGTGACTAAGTTTATGAATGTTCCATTCAGAAAAGGTTACATGTTGAACTACAAAGCAGGAAATTATGACCGACTGAGGAGTATACCGAGTTCTGTGGAATGGGATCGGTTGCTGGATGGGAAGAATATCGACAGGGCATGGGAAGCATTTAAACAATACTTAAATGATGTGATATCAGAATGTGTCCCGAGAGTTCGAAGAATAAATAGAGTAGGAGTCAAATGGATGTGTAATCTTATTAAGCAAGAGGTTCGTAAGAAAAGGATGATGTGGAAGGAATACCATTTGTATAAGGATGACATCCGTTATGAACATTATAAGCAGCATGCTAGAATAATTATAACTGTTGTACGGAAAGCAAAGTCTGAGTACGAAAAGAAACTGGCTCTGCATGCTAAAGACAACCCACAAAAATTCTATCGATATGCTGCAAGTAAAAGAAAGAATGAATATGAAAGAATAACTCTTCTAAATCCAGATGGCGTGAGGGCTACAGATGCAGAAGAGGTTGTTCAGTTAATGAGCGTCCATTGTTAAAAGCTATCAACTTGGTGAATGCAACATTGAGCTAACTGTTACCTCTTCACTAGATGAAGAAACTCAGGTGTGTGAGGCCGAGATATTACAGCTGTTGCACAAATTGAATAAGAATTTAGCAATATGGACTGATGGGATATAACCACGTGCGCTAAAAGAGTGTTCAGCTGAACTGGCTATTCTTTTGACCAGGATGTTTAATATGAGTCTCAGAACAGGGAAGATTTTGCAGGAATGTATGGTAATTCCATTGCATAAAAGCAGTACAAAGACTGATGTATCCAACTATCGACTAATTAGTATCTCAGGAGTGGTGGTGATGATTTTGGAAAAATTGGTTAGAACCCGCATTCAGAAATGGGTTGACAGTGAATCTCTACTTTGCAATGAACAACATGGATTCACTAAGGGAAGGTCATGTTTTAGCAACTTGCTCACGTTCTATAACAATGTTACCATTGAACTAGATAAGGGGAATGGATATACATGATACTTTTGGATTTTGCTAAGGCTTTTGACAGAATACAGCATGGAAGACTGTTGCATAAATTGAAGAAAATGGATTCGGGTTATAAAATATTAGCATGGATAAGAACATGGCAGACTAACAGATATTCAAAAGTGGTATATGGGAGATCTGAGTCTGCAAGGTTTAAAGTAACAAGTGCTGTACCAAAAGGATCAGTGCTTGGTCCACTGTTATTCAATCTGTACATTAATGATATTGAGAAAGATTTGACAAGCGACACACAGTTATTTGCTGATGACAAGAATGTTGCTTATATGCAGTCCTTGCAGAATGATTTGAATTAGCTAGAATTGTGGGCATGGGAAAATGGGTGTCAGTAAATGCAAAGTCATTCACTTTGGCTTGATTAGATATCCAATAATGTCATATTATATTGGTGGGATTAAGCTAGAAGAAACTGATGAGGCTAGGGATCTTGGAGTGTTAATAGATAGGAAGTAAGTTGAAATTCAGGAGCCATGTGGCAAAGATTGCAAATACAATTTAAAACATAATTACAATGCTGAAATGAACGTTCACATGTAAAGATAAGGATATTATTTTGCCTCTTTACAAGGCCTTGATAAGACCTCATTTGGACTATTGTGCACAGGTCTGATCTCCTAGTTTCCGTTGTGATTCTGATATATTGGAGAGAGAGTACAAAGGAGAGTATTAAAATGATATCAGGATTGTGGAATACTGATTATGAAGACAGATTGAGAATTTGTAGACTGCAGACACTCGCGAACAGGAGTAAGAGGGGTGATATGTTGAGACTTAGAAAGTTTTGAAGAAATCACACAGGATTTCAATTGATGGAATTTTTCAATTTATGGAAGGTGGGGAAAGAACGAGAGGGCATCCTTGGAAGTTGAGAATGAAGGCTGCCAAGAAGGGTGTGAGGGCTAGATTTTTCTCTCAGAGGATGGTGTGTGATTGAAATGGATTGCCTTTGAATGCTGTGAGTGCAAGTAGTGCGAATGAATTCAAGAATAAGTATGATAGCTGGTGTGTGTGTGTGTGTGTGTGTGTGTGTGTGTGTGTGTGTGTGTGTGTGTGTGTGTGTGTGTGTGTAGTAAGTGGCCTCCCTCGATGAGTCTGACTCCCTGGACGTCCCTCTTAATAATAATAATAATTTTCATTTAATATTGATCTAATAGTAACTAACTAAAGCATTGTCAATGATAAAGACAACAATTTTCTTCTTAAACCTTGTCCTCCATGCACAGCCTTTTGTGTATAGAATTAATATAAAAAATTAAAATAAGTTCTCTAAAACATCCAAACTTGAATAGGTGAAAGAGGAGGGGAGGGGTATGATTGAGATATGTAAAGTAGTCAGGTGCTGTTATCAGGTTGATATGGAAGAGATTTTTCATAAAATGGGAGAGGGAGATAGAACAAGAGCCCATCAACTCTTGTTTATTCTTTTGAACTTGTCCCATTGTATGAGTCTTATAATGGGCCAAGTTCAAAAGAATGTACACTTTAAAAGGACTGACAAAATCTAAAAGTTTTTAATCGTATTTAAAAAAATATGATTCAGCATTCTCATAACAAGTTACACTTTTAGTAGCCAGTGGTAGAATATTGCTACCACAGTACACTCAACTCTTGCTAGAGCAAAAACATTATCATAACAAACTCATTCACTGACTACACAAACTATAGACAAAAAAAAAAGTCCTCACCAAATCGCCTTAGGCACAATGCTAATTCAAAAAAAAAGATTCACTAATACTAATCACTATAATAACAAACTATTACTGCGGTCTCCAAGAGTTTGCTGTAGTGAGAATCAACTGCACCTCCAAACAGTGTCTGAAAGTATAATTCTCTAAAGATTGTTTTATCCACTTTTTTTTTTTTTGAAATTTTTATCAGTTACTAAAATTTTCAAGTAAATAATGATCAATAGGTCAACAAGAATAAACTGTGATGTCGCCCAGATCATCTGACCCAGCTAGCCAGCTTCTTATTGAGTCCAAATGATACATCAAATATTCCTTTAAACCAGGAGAGGAAAAGACTAGTTCAAAATTTAGGGATTTTTTTTGCTAAACAAGCAAAAAGAAATCCCAAAGAGTTTTTCATTATATAGCAAATAGGAGGAAGAATGACTATGGAAGGATAACTTTAATAAGTGCAGATGGTAAAGAGGTAACAGAGGCAGACAAAATAATTGAGCCACTGAGTGACCATTTTGCAAGTGAAGATATTGTTATGGCAGAGGTGACAGGGACTGATGTGAGAATAGAAGTTAATGAATTGGAAGTAGATAAGATATTGCAGATCTGAATGCAAATACAGCTGTGGAATTAGATGGGATATTGGCTCACATTTTAAGAGAATATACAGAAGAACTGGCAGTGATCTTGACTAGACTTTAATTTAAATCTCAGCTCTGGCAAAGTGACAAAAAAGTTAAAGGAGGTCAAAATCATTCCTTTGCATAAAAAAGATGTAAGCCTGTGGTAACAAATTACAGACAAATGTTTTTCAGAGAGGTAGTAAAAGTACTGGAAAAGTTGGTCAAAAAGAGAATTCATCAATGGGTAGATAAGAATATGATACTCTATGAGGAGCAGCATAGCAGTGTGAAGGGAAGGCCAAGCCTTAATAATCTGTTCAGTTTTTATAATAGGGTGATAGCTGAGATGGATAATGGGAATGGCTGCAAGATGACAGATACTGAAAAAGTAGTATATGGAGAAGCAGTATCTAGACTAGTTGTGTGCCATAGGTTTTGTCCTTGGGCCACTGCTGTTTAATTTGTACATAAATGACATAGGAAATAATTTTATGGGAGATATTCAGTTGTTTGCTGATGATGCAAAATTAGGTGGAGTAATAGTTAATCAGTGGAGAGTTAGCAGACAAGTTTAAATATATCTCAGTATGGGCAAATGATAATGGGTATCAGTTCAACATGGAGAAATGTAAAGTTATACATTTTGGGATAAACAGATTACAAGCTGTGTATCACATTAATGGCACTATACTTGAAGAAATAGAGGAAACTAGAGATTTAGTGGTGGTGGTAGGTTAAAAAAGATTACTTAGCTATTGAAGAATATACAAGTAGAGAAAACAGCAGTCATTATTCCTCTAAGGGCTTGATATGCCCACATCTGGATTACTGGGCTCAAGTTTGGTCCTCTAGGTTTCTTGGGGAGTGTTCAAGTCAACAGAGAGGATTCAGAGACGAGTGACCAAGATGGTGAGTAGCCTGTAGAATATTCCCTAAGAGGACAGATTGAGGGTGTGTGGATTGCAAAAGTTGGTTGATAAGTAAAAAAAAAAAAAAAAAAAAGGGAGGGGGGGAGGGGTATGATAGAAACATTTAAGTTACTTAAAGGATTTTATAGGATTAATATACAGGGAAAATGCTTCAACACTTGGCGAGGAGAACATAATAAGAGGTCATCCCTGGAAGGTGAGTAACAGTGTGGTTAGCAAGAGCATGTGGACTTGATTTCTCACTTGGAAAGTGGTGAATGAATAGAATGTTTTGCCTGAGTCAGGTGTAAGTGCTTTGTCTGTTAATGGTTTAAGTTGAGGTATTGTGTTGATAGTTTGGGTCTCCCAGGATGAGTCTGAACTCCATGGAACTAATTAATGATAATGATGTAATGACAAACAGAATACTGAGAAGAGCAGTTCAGACTTACTTTTTTTCTTTTTCTTTTTTTGGTTGTCTTCAAGTCTTTAATAAAAAAAAATTGCAATCATTTATTAGTAACTCAATATGGGTTATGTGGTGAGGGGTTCTAGTAGTTCACAAATCACAGATCACTTGCTGCAATTTTTTTTTTTTTTTTTTTGTATCACAGGATACTCAGTGTTGTTATACTATGATGGTTACATTAAACACAAAAAAAACTAACAGATGCAAGATTAACATTTTTTAGAATTTCTGTCAGTGTCTTCAAGTAGAATCCAATAATTATTATTTTTTTTCTCCTAGTGTTTTGCAGGTGTTTATCATCTAATAATATTTAATAGCATTTTGCAAGCTGATAAATACACTATAACATCAAAACAAATGCCAACCCAGAAGCATCACACAATAAGTGGTGACATCACTAAGTGAACACACAACTTTAGGTGAACTTCTGTGGATTAAGAAAAAAAAAAAAATTAAAGTTACATTAATTAACATAAAATGTTAATACTGTATTTGTAATGTAAATTTAATGTAAATGTAAATTTAATTTAACTTAATTTAATGTAAATTTGTTCATGGCACTCTTCAAAATGACTTTTTCAAAAGTCATTTTGAAGAGTCTGCCATGAACCTTCTGCATGCACCAATTTACAATCCCAGAAGAAATATTAAATATCCCAGCAGGAAATCAAAGGACACATTTAGATATAAACATGCCCTATAAAAGAAAATATGCTCAATAAGTTATTTGCAAAAGACTAATAGCCACCAGATGAATCAAGTACATACATGCTATTTACGTCTAACTTACAGAAACTTAAGTTCCTAAAATGATTTTAGAGAACTGATGCAGAAAAAATTTTTCACCACATAGCAAGAAAAAAGTGAGAAAGAGAGGGGTAAAGATTCACCCACAGAAAGTATCCCTGGTAAAGATAAGAATATAGTAGCAAAAGCATGAGGACTATATATATATATATATTTTTTTTTTTAATGCTTGGAGAGAAGAATTTGTTGCTAGAGTAATGAGTACTTTGTCAACGAGTTCAAGCAGAAGTATGATAGGTGTTGTATAAATAACGGTTAGTGTAAACCTCCTGTGCTGTCTTTGGATTCCATGAGGATGGCCTAATAATAATAAACAAGAAACTGCTTATTTATATTAATTTACTTGTTTGTGAAAAGCTAAGGAAATAAGACCACGTAATTCAAAACTGAACAAAGAAACATCTCAAAAAGACTATCAAACTGAATTATTATTAAGGTAGCAATGAAAAGTTCCCAGTACTACTTTTCAGTAATTTTGTCATACAAGCTGTACAATAAATTGAAACAGATGGGATTAGATAACAGACTTCTGAGTTGGATCAGTGAGTGGCTACAGGGGTCAGTTTTGGAACCAGTTCAATTTGTATGTTAATGATATTAGGATGAGTTAAACTAGTGATATGCAGCTGTTTGCAAATGATACAAAATTTGAGAGAGCAATGCAGAGTCAAGCAGATGTTATGACCTAACAGGAGGACTTGAATACATTGCATAAATGGGCAGGTAAGTGGGAACAGTCAATTCAATGTTGCAAACTGTAATGTTTTGAGATTTCATAAGTACTGATGGGATGCAATGTATATATTTGGTTGGGAAACTAAGAAATAAAGAATAAATGGGAAATAAAGAAGTTATGATGCCATTGTATAAGGCCTCATATGGATTATTGTGCACAGATTTGGTTGCCAGGTTTTCATGGTGACAAGGATTTGTTGAAAAGAGTCCAGAGAAGATTCACAAAGGTGGTCAGTGGTCTTTAGAATGTGGAGTATGAAGAAAGATTGAGAGAATGTAAATTTAGAGCCTCATGAACAGGACGAAGAGGGGGGGGGGTAAAATGGGAGAGGGGGATAGAACAAGAGGTCATCACTGGAAACTGTATAAGGAGGGTGTGAGTGGAACAGTGAAGAGATGGTTCTTTGCATGGCGAGTGGTTGGTGAGCAGAATGCATTGCCTGAGTGTATTGTGAATGTAGATACATTGAGTCAGTTTAAGTCACAGTTGGATGACCATTCTGTGCAATAATGTGTACCGCCCATGATGAGGCTCTGACTCCATGGAGGAGGAGGTTAGATGTTGATAATAATAATCCCAGTAGTTTACAACTATTGATTCTACATAGGCAACTGCAATTTTAACATGCCAAATATGTTAAGTTAGTACTAAGAAATTATAGAAATGTGTAGTGGTGCTTTCCTGTACTAGCCCTTGAACTGGATCAACTTTAAAAGTTTTGAAACAGAATGTGCATCTGAGTCCCCCTTACTCACCTCTTCACTCAGATCTGTAGTTGATAATTTATCACATAAATGCTGCTCACCAGATGGTCAAGATTAAACCATGAAAAATCATTATGTATTTGCAATATATAAACAATTTAAACAGCTTAATTATTTAAGCTTTTATCAGTGCCCATAATTCCATTAAAGTTAACATTCTAAATTTTAATTCAGAGTTTGAGTGCACTCATCTCCCTCTTTTTCTAAAGCTATCCACTTCAGGCAATATGCATATAACCTGAAACCTAAGGCCATTCACAAAAATTCATGCCGCAGCTGGGACAGAGACACTACATATACATACTAATATACACAAAATACATTAACATAAAAAAGCCAACATGTATATTAGATGCATATAAACGAAAAGAAGACAAGAACCTGAATCAATTTTTGAGCCTCTGTATTTTAGTTTTAATCATCTACAAATCTTACAACTCACGAACTAACAAAAACTAACAATCAATAGTGAAATTACGTGATTTTTTTCTGGATTTTTTTCAAACTGGATTTTTTCTAAAAGCAATACTTTGTGGTTAGTAAATAATTGTACTAATGCATTTTTGTTGAATAGTCAACTTCAATTTGAATTCAAACTGTTACCAAATGGGTTTCAATCATTCACCCTTAAGTTTCAGTACCAGTGGTCCTACATTATCACCGCTGATTTCGTTATGCTTCTGATGAGTTCCATCGCAATAAGGAAATTTTTCGGACTTCCAACATCTACAGAAGCAGGTTTTCGTGCCAATGTCTTCAATATCGAAAGTGTGGACAACTTTCGGACAGTCTTTTTGGACTTTTCGATTTACCAGCCCTCTTTTTTTGAACCACATATAGGTGATATATATCGCATAACAAGCCGTAGCAGATGTCACGATGATATGTATAGGTATTACAGGCTTCCATCCTGTAGAACTCATCTTCAAATAAAAAAATGACTACCTATGAGAGCAAAGCAATTAAAGCATAAATACTTTACAGTGTGCCGAATCAGAAGGCGTCTGCTATTCAGTGCGTTGTGGGATTTTTTCCCTATCGACGAGTCTTACGTTGCTTATAGCGCCAAGATGAAACAACGAAAATTTAAACTTTAAAATACATTAACAATACAGCTTAGCGTTTCTTTATTAATTAGCTCACAGAAATCGAGCCACATGAAACGCGTGTTTCATTACTAAGTTTGAAAAACTGCTTATAACAGGTTTCTATTAGTTACGTATCAATAATCACAGCTTGACAATTGACATTTATGTCTTTAGGGGCGAAGCAAGATGCTTTTCATATTCCCGGCTATCTGTTGTGGTTATAGTGAGGGCAAAATTTATGAGCAGTTTGCTCGCCCTGAATGGGCATGGAGATTATGCATCGCTATAGGAGGCTAATATAGCTTTTGGTCTTCTATATTTGAATATGTCCGTTGCCTCGTATGCTGCAGCTTGCTGAACCAAATCGTTGGGGTGTGTGGACTTCTTTAGGAAAAACTTGGATGCTAAGGATGGTAGAAAAGAGAAAATATAGGGAATATTTGTATCTCTATGAAGTTGATTGTTTCTAACATACCACGGGGCGTTCAGAATCATTCTCAAGCACTTGTTCTGCACTCGTTGTATCTTGATAATGTTAGTATTAGAGGTGTGGCCCCAGGCTGGGGAGGCATAGGTGATTATAGGACGAATCGTCATCTGGTATAGTTACAATTTGATTCTGTTGCTGAGCTTGCTATTTCTATTAATTAACGGACAGATCTGAGCTATGGCTTTAGATGCCTTTGCGCACGTAGACTTAATGTGTTGGGTGAAAGAGAGCTTTTTGTCGAGAATTACACCAAGGAAATTTTTTTCTGTCTGCCAGGGAATTTTAGTAGTGAATAGTAACACATCTCCTGCAGGAGACATTGGCCTTTTTGAGAAAAGAACGGCTGAGCTTTTCTGGGGGTTGATTTCCAATCTCCATTTGGAGAACCACCCCTCCAACTTTAGAAGGTTTTCTTGAAGCTTTTTGGTAACGAAATGGGGTCGGAGAGATCTGGTTAGTATTTCTGTATCATTCGCATACAAGGCCAAAATGGAAGACATTGGATTGTGCGGTATGTCCGACATGTATACAGAAAACAGTAATGGAGCCAGTAGGGATCTCTGCAGCACTCCAGCAAAGATATGGCGCTTGATTTTTACTTGCATTGATCTATTCTGAAGATATGAATGGATTAGATGAACCATTTTTAGTGAGGTACCGGCTGAGATAAGTTTGTGTAGGAGTCCAAAATGCCAGATTTTGTCAAATGCTTTGGATAGGTCTAGGAAAACAGCTCTTGTGTACTGGCGCCAGCTATAGCTGGTTTTGATGTATTCCACAATTCTGTGGATTTGCTGGGTAGTACTATGGTGTTGCCGAAAATCAAACTATTCTTTATGGAGGATGTTTAGGTCATTTACTGAGGTTTGGAGTCGTGAGAGGATGACCTTCTCCACAACCTTACCCAGATCGGAGATAAGACTGATTCGACGATAATTTTGCGGTAGGTGTGGGCCTTTGCCTGGCTTATGTATAGGAATCACATCAGCCAGTTTCCAGGTGGAAGGAAAATAGTAAAATCTTAATATTGCGTTTATTATACTGGTCAGGTACACTACAGCCTTCCGAGGTAGCAGCATGATCACCCTGTTTGAGATGCCGTCTGGTCCAGGTGCTTTATTGTTCTTAAGGTTTTTAATAATATCATATAATTCAACAGGTGATGTGGGTGCAATATGGTCAGCGCTGGTATCTGGGAGATTTAAAGCGTGTCTGACCTGTCTGTGGATTTTGTACAAGTGATTGAAATCTAAGTTGTTATAAGAGAGTTTGCACTGCTCCTCTAGATTCTTTAGTATGGCTTCTGCCTTATCTATATCTGTGTGAACTAAACCCTGGTTTGAGATTATGGTGAGGGAGGGAACTGTTTTTATTTCTGATGTTTCTCAGTAACCCCCAGATAGAGTGATCAATAGGTGAGATAGAGGATAACTTTTTATCCCAAACTTGGTTTCTATGAGTTTAAAGTGCATCTCTTACTGCCCCATTTATCCTGTTTAGAGCTGTTTTATCTTGTAGTGCACACGTGTTATGGAATCTTTTCCTAGCTCTGCTTTTGTCTCTGATCAAGTTCATGGTGTCTTCAGGCAAACGATCTGGCTTGCGGGCAGATTTGTATGAGGTAGCTACCTTTATAGCAGAATTAATTTGCTGTGTGAGATTTGTAACTGCAGTTTCTACTTCTTTTGTGAGTATGTGAGGAACTGGTCCAATACAATCTTGAAGTGCTGTTGACAGTCTTTCCCATGCAATGAGGAGTGAGAAGGAGGACACAGGTATTCTTGATTTCCCAGCTGTAGTAGAATTGGACTGTGATCAGATGATAGTTCATCCATAGATATTATGCTGTATTGAAGTTTGATATCCTGCAGGATAGTTATATACAGGATGTCAGCAGTGACAACGTAGTGAGATGAGGGCAGATTTGTATGAGGTAGCTACCTTTATAGCAGAATTAATTTGCTGTGTGAGATTTGTAACTGCAGTTTCTACTTCTTTTGTGAGTATGTGAGGAACTGGTCCAATACAATCTTTAAGTGCTGTTGACAGTCTTTCCCATGCAATGAGGAGTGAGAAGGAGGACACAGGTATTCTTGATTTCCCAGCTGTAGTAGAATTGGACTGTGATCAGATGAGAGTTCATCCATAGATATTATGCTGTATTGAAGTTTGATATCCTGCAGGATAGTTATATCCAGGATGTCAGCAGTGACAACGTAGTGAGATGAGTTGGTTCGTTGGGGCCTGCTACAACAGCGTTGCTTGATCCTAAGTAATTGGAAAGGATGCAACCATTCTTGTTGGTGGTCGTGCAATTCCACGCAGGGTGCTTGGAATTCAGATCCCCGGCCATAATGGTGGGCTCTCTGACGCATAAGATGGCATTTAGGTCAGAGTGAAGTAGAGATTTTTGGGGAGGGTTGTAAGCTAAGTATATTTTCAGTTTGCCAGTGGAGCTGGTTACTACTTCCAGGCCTGTGATCTCAAGGTTAGTGGTTGAGGATTGCTCACAGAGTGGTGCTTAATGTAGTTTTTAATGAAGATGGCAATGCCGCCGCCTCTGTAGAGTAGTCTGTTATTTCTGTATAGGAGATAGCCCCTTATTGTAGGATTGTCTGAGGGTCTTAAATGAGTTTCACTGATTAATATAACATCAGGTTGATATCTATATGTGAAATTTCGGAGTTTCAGAATTTTGTTTTTGAGGCCATTTCGTTCCAAGCAACTATCTGAAGTGATGCTGGAATGAGTTTATTACTATTCATTTATTAGAGCTGTGAGGTTGACCTGAGTTTCACGAAGAAATCTTTTAGTGGAGGTTGCAGTAGGGTTTGACAGGCTGAAATTTTGTAGCATGTTTGCTAGTGAGGCCGTAATAACAGCTGTTAGATTTTCAGGTGCTGTTGGTTGATTTTGTTCTGTTATTGGTCTATTTGTTCGTGTCACATCGGCATAACTTCTTGTTTGCTTTTGGGTGTCTCTTTTTTTTGGAGGTCTCCGATTGTGGCCGCTGAGTCTCCGGTTTTGATGCTTGAGCTTCTGGAGTTCTTATACTGTAGGAGGAGGGCTGATTGACTGCCTCCATCCATCTGTTCTTTGGGTGCTGAATACATCCTTTGTAGTTCTCAGGATGAGGGCCACCACCTCAGTTGGCACATTTGGCCGAGGTGGTCCTCGGCTTTGTGCAGGTATAGGTTGGATGGCTATCCCCACATTTCAAACATCTATATTCTGCTCTATAAAGATTCTGGGTATAGCCAAACTTCTGGCACCTGCGGCACTGCCCAGAAGATGATCTTTTCCGGAGTGGTTCTGGTGTAGCGATGAGTCCACAGACTGTTTTTAGGTTGTAGATATTTTTGTAAATTTTATGACTCTCTATTAGGTTAATGGCATGGTAGTGTTTTCTGCTTTGTACATTCTGCTGACCTTGACTGGAGGCAGATCCTGAGAATTAAGGTCAGCAGCTATTTCTGCTGTGTCAATGTCTTCACAGACACCACGAAGGACCACTTTTAAGTTTTTTTCAGAGCTGAGCGCAAAGGTATGATACTGGATGCCTGTGCTGTCCAGTTCTTTGGTCAACCTTCTATAGTCTGTCACTGTTGCTGGCTGTATCTTTATGCCTTCATCCATGTTTTTGGCTTTAATGAAGCCAATGTGCAGATTGGACATTGTGGATTTTAAAGCTGCCCATTTCTGCTTTTCTCTAAGGATGATCGGAGGTATCTTTTCTTTAGGAGAAATAGCGGCGCACGAACTCTGAAAATCCTGTTCCATTTCACTATTGTCATTGTGCGGTTCATCTGTTCTTCTTCGCTTTTTGCGTGCGCGCACTTCTACAAAGTCTGAAGGAGTAGAAGGCATCGATTCTGACTGATTTTCTGCGACAACGTCTGTGACACTTTCCGGGGTAAACGTGTCGTAAAGTTTCACTTTTCCCGGCCAATTGTTGTTAAGTAGTTCACTTAGTCTTATAAGTTCTCTATATACCTTCTCAGATATTGTCTCATTTAGCTGTTTTTTCATGACTATCAATGTAAAGTATCTAAAGTTGATATTAAAAATAAAAATAAATAAAAATAAATAAACAACGCTTACCGTGCAGTTGTAATCTTACTGGCACTGCTGCAGGACTCTGAACTGATTTGATGAGAGCACTGATTCAAAAATTGCATGATCTTCAAGACACATAGTGTAATAAACGCACCACAATTCCAAAACTGACAAGTCGATCCTCCATAATCAATCCATACCTTTTCCACATAATCACAGCTTCTGTATTTTAATTCATATTTATTGACAATAAGAAAAATTATAAAAAAAACAATTCAACTAGAATTTTAACCTTTAACAAGGCTTGTATAGCTCAGTGGAAGTGACGCTTGTCGAATTAAGACTTAAGTTCAAGTCTAACTTTCTAACTCGGATTTCTCGTTCCGTAAACTCAAGAAAATCGATTGCAGAATTCTCATTTTTTCAGGCAGTCACATAGGGGTCCGTGAAATTCAGCGGTCATATTACACAAGTTTTGAAAACAACACATCGGATAATTGCATTGATGGGAAGGACTCTGACATGTGGAATTAAATGATTATGATGCCATTGTATAAGGCCTTAATCAGCCTCATGTAGATTTATGCACATATTTGGTCGATACGTTTTCGTGGTGATGAGGATATGTTGGAAAGAGTCCAGAGAACATTTAGAAGGTTGCCAGTAGTCTTTGGAATGTGGAGTGCGAGGACAGATGGAAGAATGACAAAGTCTCGAGAAAATAAAAGAGGGGGGATATGATTCAGATATATAAGCTAGTAAGGAGTTGTTAGCAGGTTGACATGGAAGGGGCCATCGCTGGAAACTGTATAAGGAGGATGTGAGCAGAGGAATTGAGGAGTAGGTTCTTTGCATGGAGAGTGGGTAGTGAGTGGAATGCATTGCTTGAGTGTGTTGTGAATGTAAATACATTTAATAATTTTAAGGCATGGTTGGATGAGCATATGGTGCAATACTGTGTACCTCCAATGATCATTTTCTGACTCCGTAGTCTATTAATAATATGAGGGTGGTCAGAAAAGTTCCTGACCTAACAATGAAAAAACGAATTTATAATTTCAAAATTATTTTAATTTTTCAACATAATCTCCCTTAAGCCTAATACATTTATTCCAGCGATGCTACAGTGGCATCATCCCATCCCTGTAGTGGTTCTCAGTAAGATTTGCAAAATGACCCTCAACAGCTGCAATCACCTCTTGATTCGAAGAAAAACGCTGCCCAGCGAGGAAGAGTTTTAGCTTTGGGAAGAGATAGAAGTCAGTGGGTAGCCAAATCTGGGGATTAGGGTGGATGTTCCAACAATCAATTCATAGTGCAGATCCCTTAATTTTCCCATTGCCAAAACACCTTTGTGTGCAGGTGCATTGTCCTGGTGAAAGATGATTTTTTTCTTCTGCAAACCGGATCTTTCCTCACGAAAATTTTCGTCTAGTCTAGTTAAAGATTATAATTATATTACCCGGTTATTGATTTACCCTTTTCAAGATAATTAATCAACAAAATGCCTTTAGCATCCCAAAACACCAATGCCATGACCTTTCCTACTGATGGAACAGACTTTACCTTCTTTGGTGCTGAACAACCAACTCCTCTCCACTGTTTTGACTGCTGTTTGGATTCCGGTGTGTAATTGTAAATCTAAGTCCGATCCATAGTAATAAATCGATGAACAAAATCTGTTTTATTCTTGTTAAAACGCTCCAAGCGCTGTTCAGAGATTTTCATGAGAGTGCGCTATTGATCTACTTTGAGCAAGCACAGCATCCATCTTTCACAAAACTTTTTCATATACAATTCTTCATTGAAAATATATCCTACACGTTCTTTTGAAATGCCTATAGCCTTGGCAATTTCACACACTTTGCTCGGTAGTCATCAGGTACCATATCGTGCACTTGATCAATGATTTCTGGTGTTACACTTTTTGTATGTCCTTTAAGTGTATCCTCTTCAAGGCTGGTATGGCCACGTTTAAACCTGCCAGCCCATTTCTTAATTGTGGAAACGAAGGAGAAGAGGTCACGTAACTGCGAATGGATTTCTTTTGGCGTTAAACGTTCTTTTACAAAGAATTTATTACCGCACGATACTCAATTTTGTCCATTTCAAGGGATACAGACAACACTTTTGCTTCAGACTATTTGATAGAATGACTTGCAATTTCACATGGATACTTCCAATCTATGGTCGAGGCAGAGAACTTTTCAGCCCACCCTCGTAATAATATCCTGTAGGGTTAGGTACCAAGCAGCATGTTTCCCATCTCTTCATAGGTTGCAGCTCATAATTAGTAATAGTCTTTGGCCAGCTATCTCTGATTTGCTACCAGTGGAGATTGAACTGCACATTCAGTCCTAAAGTTAGATATGGTTAAATGGCCTTGCCTACTTTCTATAATGGAATAAAAGGCAATAACCGATTATTATTATTATTATTATTATTATTATTATTATTATTGGCGCTTTAGCAGCAAGCAGTCGCAAGCACGCTATTTCGATGCTCCCATATTTTAAGTTGCAAAGTAGATCTATTCTTGTGAATTAAAATTTAAAGTACATCAGTGAACTCCGTTCTTCAAGACGAACATATAGATGTAAAAACTGTAAGTATCTGTTAAGTAATAAGTAAAATATAAGTATTCAAAGTTCGAAGTATATGTTGGTCAACTACGCGAGAAGAGAACAAAGGAAGACGCCATATTAGAAAATACAGCAAGATCGTCAAACAAGAAATATGAAGTGCTACAAATGCCAAGAAGACCTAACGGTGGAAGAAAACCACGTAACATGTAGGAACTGCCAAAGAAACATGCATTTTTATGTTCAGGATTGTCGAGACTACTTGGCAGCGAAAATCAAACAAGAATCGTGACGAGTGGAAGTGTCCCCATTGCAGAGACAACAAAAGAACGTCGCCTTCGACCGCAGGCGGAAAACAGCCAATGCAGAAAACAACCGCAGGCAGTAAACAGCTATCAACAACAGAGGGAATTAAAAACAAAGAAAACAACAACGGAAACCCAGGTGAGCAATCTTTAAATGCATTACTTGAAAATAGATTACAAAACCTAAAAGACTGTTTAATCGATTTTGTTGGAGAACTATTTAAATACCATACCGCACAAATTACAGAAAAATTCAACCAATACGAGGAATTTATTAAATTTAATAATAACTCGATAAAAGGTATGTTACAGACCGTTAGAGAAATTAAAAACTGCGTCAAAGAGCTAACTGAAAGACAGCATAATTTAATTAAAGAGACAACGGACCTACGGCAAGAACTAAACTCTCTAAAGCAACAGCACGAACTCTCAAACCAACAGCAGCACAAAAATGATCTCCCAGAAATAGCTACGGAACATCTAAGGGACACTGTAATACAACTAAGCCAAAAAATCGGCTCTCCCATTGAATCAAGAGACATCCAGTCAGTGCATCGGATACCACAAAGGAAAAAGAGAAAATAATACCCGTCCTTCTCCCGTCGTAGTGCGACTCACCAACAGCCTAACAAAAACTACACTTATAAAAGCAAGCAGGATTAAAAATCCAGTAGTAAATGATCTGAAAGGAGACCACAACAACACCCCAATATACTTGTCTGAATACCTTACTCCACACTATCAGAAAATATTCTACCAAGCAAGGAAAGTAAAAACAGAAAACAATTACCAGTTTATATGGATAAGAGACAGCAAAATATTCCTTAGAAAGACACAAGAAGCAAAATCAATCGAAATAAAATCCGTAGATGACCTCAACAGGCTGTCACATTGAAAGGAATATTGACAACTCGTAAAGAAGGAACAGCACACCAACCAACATGAATGCACACCATCAAGCAGACGTAATCACCCCGGAACATGATAATTGCCACATTCTGAAATCAATATCAGAATGGAAACAACTGACAATCCCCAAAAAAGGACTATCTATTCTCCACATCAACATCAGAAGGATTCAAAAATACTGATTGACCCTGCAAGCTTATCTGAAGGAAGATATAGACGAAATAGACATTTTAATACTGACTGAAGTATCTACGACAAACGAAGAGGCAACCTCCTACCAAATGCCACACTTCCAACAACACAAACAAAACGAGGCGGTGGTATAATAATATTTACCAAACATAAACTAGAAGTAACAGAAATAAACTATAAATTAGAATACGCAGAAAACATATGCATCGAAATTAAAAACATCAAACAAGAAAACTCCCTGATATTAAACGCAATATACAGACCAACCAACTTAAGCACTACAAAATTCCTAGAAGAACTAAACAGATGGCTTTCAACCACGAAAGTAGGCACCTCAAAATACTTGATAATAATAGGAGATATTAATATAAACATTAGGAACATAAATAACAACACAGAACAATACCTAGACCTATTATCGGCATATAACATAACCGCATCCATACAGTCGTATACACGAGAAGAGATAGTCCGAAACAAAACAACCTCAACCTGCATTGATCATATAAATATAAGGGCCCCTCCAAACTGCCACACAGCAGCCGTCATAACATGCAAACTAGAAGATCATTATTTCACAGCATTGCAGTTACACACTGAACCAGAACCAATAAAAATCACTGAGACTACAAAACAGTATCATAGCATTGTAAACGAAGCAATAGTGAACGATGAAATCAGAAAAACAGACTGGATGCAGATAGCATCTCTAGACCCTGCTGAAGCTGTATATAATAATCTTAAAATTGCATTTAACAAAATATATCACAAAGCATTAACAAAAATAAAAATATGCCCCCAAACGAAACAAAATCCATGGATAACAGACAACATACTAACAGACATACAAAGAAAAGATGCCCTATGGAAACAACTTAAGAAGTCGCCAAACAATATCGCTTTAAAAGCTGAATACAAAAGAAAACGGAATCTCCTAACAACCCCGATTAGAACGGCAAAAAGAAACTATTACAGCAACAAATTAACAACAGCGCAGAATGACATAAAGGAAACCTGGCACCTGATTAATGAAATGCTGGACAATATACACAGAACCACTGCCACAGAAACAATAAAACACAGCTTTGCCTGCGACCCCAAATCCCTCAAACAGTTGGCAAACAACTTTAATCAGCACTTCGTGAACTCTGTCCAAAAGCTACAAGAAACAACCTTTCCTCACACATACGAACATTCTCCACTAGGTCCAAGAGCAACCCAGTCGATGTGGTTCCCCACAGTAACAAAAGAAGAACTATCACTGGCAATTCAACAAATTAATCCTAACAAAGGACCGGGGATAGACGGAATCAGACCAAAAGACATCAAGAAACACTCAACCGACCTACTTCCAGTTATACAAAAACTGTTAAATAAAATCTTCGAAACGGGACACATACCTGAAACATTGAAGACTGCATTAATCACACCCATACACAAACAGGGAAAAAGAAACATAATAAGTAATTACAGACCTATCGCCATGGTGCCTGTAATCAACCAAATCATGGAGCGCATTGTACATCAAAAACTCTCCACATACGTTGAAAAATTTCAAATCATACCCAAAACACAATATGGCTTTCAAAAAAATAAAGGAACAGCAACACTCCTGGAAGATTTCACAGATCTAATAAACGCTGCATTGGATAAAAACAGAATAACATTAGTGGTCTTCATTGACCTAACAAAAGCATTTGACACACTAACACATAAAACCTTGTTAACGAAACTTACCCATATCGGAATTGGAGGTCGTCTACTCCAGCGGTTTAAAGCATACACGAAAAACAAAAAGTACATCACACGTATAGGATCAGCACACAGCAAAGAGGTACATGTAACCTGTGGAGTACCGCAAAGAGCTGTCCTATCTCCCATTCTATTTAACATATACACACACGACATAAGCCAACTCCCCCTAAAAAGTAAAATCTTCCAGTATGCAGACGACACGGCCATAGTATCCATTCACAACAATGCAAATATCGCTTACAAAAATATGCAACACGACATCAATCAAATCACTAACTGGTTAACCAAAAACGGCATATATATATAAACCCTGGAAAAACAAAGCTAATGATATTCAAAAACCCCCAAACCCTGCCCATAGAAACTAAATATCTCACTATCAAACATTCATCCTCCTATACACAAAGTGCAGAACCTAAAATCACAACCATCACACAGGTGAAAACAACACGTTATCTTGGAGTTCACTTCGATGCTGATCAAAGTTGGAATAGCCATACAAACTACCTACATACCAAACGTAGGATAATAGCAAGCAAACTATACAGATTAAAAGACATTGCCCCCAACCCACATAAAAATACTAATCTATAAAGCATTATGTGAAAACATTTTAAGATATGCAATCACGTCATACGCATTCTGCGCAGACTACAGACTTAACAGGCTACAATGGTTGCAAGATAAAATGATAAAACTGATATTCTGGGAACAACCCACTCTTATGCAGGAAGCACGGACAAAACACAAAATATTTAAGGTGAAACACTTACGCCACTACACAGCCATGTTAAAACACTACTACAGCCCAACATATAGAGTAACCAGAACAACATATCAAATAACAAGACCACAGTCAACAAACTACATAACATATAAGTACAACAATCACCACGGCAAATCCACCCGAAACTTCTACGTACCTGACATGATAAACAAACTGCCGTTCGACAACAGAAACCTAGGAACATACAGAGAGCTGAAACAGGCACTATATAAATATTATAGCGAGAATGAAAATTAGAGCAATTCCTGTCTCTCTCTCCCCCACCACACATGCACACACACACACACACACACACAAACCTATGACAACCCCCCCCCCTCTCAAAAACTATCACTACAAGAACACAAAGAAACAAACACACCACGTCTAAATCCAACCCTATTTGCACAAAAAAAAAAAAAAAAAAAGTTAAACTGTAATAGCAGTCGAAGTCTTTCAAGCACGTACCAACAAACAGTAAAATCAACACCTGGCTTGTGACCAGTATAGGAACACAACCATGAAACCACCACCCTCTGTCATCTATTATCTTCCTCAGATAAGCTCTGCTAAGCTTAGACGAAGGAAATTACTAACTTGCAAGAATCTGTTATACACACATACACACTCGTAATGCGTTATAAATATTATATATATATATATAATTACTACAGCAACTATGTATGCAATTCATCTGAGACATAAAAAAAAAAAAAAAAAAAAAAATTCTGTGTAATCCTTATAGTAATTACTGTAAAAATTATCATTGTATGTAACTTATACTGAGACATAATATATATATATATATATATTTTTTTTTTAATAAAAAAAAAAATTATTACTATTATACTCAAGATAACTATTGTATATATGTATGTGTAAATATTTTAGCAGTGAACAAAAATATTATTTATTTAAAAAAAAATTATTATAATTTAAAAATATTAATAACTCGCCAGTATTTGTTATTCACAATTGTAATGTATTATAAATATTATGTATATAATATATATATATATATATACGTGTATATAAAACTATTGTTGTATCTATGTATGTAATTTATCTGAGACAATAAAATGTTTAAAAAAATTATTATTATTATTATTATTATTATTATTATTATTATTATTATTATTATTATTATTATTATTGTTATTATAACCTTTAAGAAGGACTAGTCAATCATTGTTATACACTGAGAGCTTGGCATGAAAAAAAAACCCTTCTGGTGCATAACTATCTATTCATGGGCCCTGTGCAAGATTTTATCCTTCAATCCCCTTTTTTTTACTCCATTTGGCGACTATAGTCTAGTCGCCAAGTGGAAGAACTCTATCTAAGCCTATCTTCGACAGTTTACCGAGTTAGTCGATTTCGGGCAAGTCCAAGAGGTTTTTTTTTTTCTCATGGAAACTCGGGTTTTTCATTCCATAAACACAAGAGAATCGACCGTAGTACCCACATTATTTCAAACAGTAACATATCCTGTTAGAGTTAGGCACCAAGAGCTGGCAGCACTCGTTTGCTGGTGTCTTCATCAATAGCCGCCTATAATTAGTGATAGACATGGAGACGATGACGAAAGACGCTTGAAGACGATGAAAAGCCGGGCCGTCCAAAAACTGGACTGAGCGAAGTTAACAACCAAAAAGTGCGTGATTTCGTCAAAGAAAACACGAAATCGTCAGTGAGATTGATTGGAGATGAATTGGGGATTCCAAAATCAACTGTGCATAACATTTTGACCGAGAGTTTGGGCCTTCGTAAATTGAATTCGCGATTTGTTCCCCACAAGTTGGCCGACAACCAAAAAATGTATCGAATTGAATACTGCAAGGACCTCATTAAATCCGCTAGTAAGGACTCAAACTTCCTTGAAAAGATTGCTAGTGGCGACAAAACATGGTGTTTTGAGTATTATCCAGAAACAAAGCGCCAGAGTACTGAGTGGAGACAACCAGAAGAGGGGCATCCGAAAAAAAAGTCGCTTGGAGAAGTTAAAAGTAAAGACAGTGCTGATTTGTTTCTATGATTCCAAGTGCATTATCCGCAAAGAATTCGTTTCCCCCTGACCAAACGTTAAATGGTGAGTTTTTTCCGGAAGTTATGAAGAGAATGATATGAAAATTCGTCGTGTAAGGCATGAATATCGTGATGCAGGCAGCTGATCACTTTTGCACGATAAGGCACCATCTCATCGTTCGAACATTGTGAGACAGTTTTTGAGCAAAAACAAAGTTCGTGTGTTGGATCACTCGCCGTATTCACCTCATTTAGCACCCTGTGACTTCTTTCTCTTCCCCCGGCTTCATTTGCCGGGGGAAGAGAAAGAAATTAACAAGGTTATTTCAATTAAGGAACGAAGTTTTATTGCTTGTAAATGAACGAAATTCAGATTTTGCATCACTCCTTGTTGATGAAGCGTTGTTAGCAACACTATCCTATCTTTCAGGCAATTTGTTTTTTAAATTAAATGAACTAAAATTTACTTAGTTACTAAATCTCTCCCTTCAGAGAAATTCGTTGACTGTTCTGATGCCTACGACAAAATACAGGCATTCTAGAAAAAACTGGTGTTATGGAAGAGTTATGTAAATGACAGACAATTTGCACCTTTTCCAACATTGGAATCCTTTTTAGTGAGGGGTGTAGTCCTAAAAGAAAAAATCCAGAACACGAAGTGCGGCATTATTATTATTATTATTATTATTATTATTATTATTATTATTGCTGATTTTTTTTTGATAGTTTTAAAAAAGTACCTGGCCCGACTGCACCCTTGTTTTTAGTAAAAAATTATATTTTTGTTGCTTCTGCGTTTCTGAAAAGGGTTTGTGACCACCTCGAACCTCTAAAACAGAATTTTGAAACATACTTTCTGAATAACTTTTATAAGAAATTTCTATGCGTTCATCAGGCTTATGGTCAGGAGAACGACTTTTCGTTATCGAAAAATAAATATATATATAAAAAAAATAAATATAGTATAATAATTTAGTTTAATCCTTTATCCAAGTGTCAGCAAACAAAGTTTGCACCTGCAACACAGGGAAACTCGTAGCAAAGGTGGAGCAAGCTACCATCTCCTATCCCAGTATCTCCCATAATGCAGAGACCTCAATAAACGTCGAAACTGGTCTGGGTAGTGGCCCATCCCTTAATGCATAACATTAAGGGATGCATAAGCGCCTCCGTAGCGCAATTGGAAGAACGACGGTACATTGCGCCCTTCGATTGGAATAGGCCTAAGTTCGATTCTCGTCGCGACGGGAGGAATCTTTATCTGGTCGATTTCAATCGATGGTGAGTTAGCCGATCTCATACGGAGGTAGCAGGGTTTTTCTCCCGGAAACTCGGGTTTTTCATCCCGCATACATACAAATCGGCCCTTCAGAACACACGCAATTTACAGACAAAAATTACTAGTTGTGGTGGTGTTGGAGGTGGGCAGTAGATGGCGTTGATTGGTAGTAGAGGTAAGGTGTAGGGACAGTTGAAGATGTCCTCCCGCGATGAGTCTTCGGACTCCTTGGAGGTATCAGGAATAATAATAATAAATAATAATAATAATAATAATAATTATACATATCCGCAAGGACAGTGGCGGACCTAGAACTTTTGCCGCCCGGGGCGATCTCCAATTTGCCGCCCTTTTTAAGTCAAACAAATGGTGGTTTTTATAAATTAATAAACATAAATAAATACAGGGTGTTGGGGATAAATTTGACATATTTATAATTAATTATATTTTTCCATAAGTTACATGTATTAACACACACTTCTCTTCATTTAAAAGTTTGGACCCTTCTTCATTCATATACAAGATGTCAGAAAGGATGGATAGCTGGAACCCACCTGAATCATGGAAGAGAATAACTTGTATCATGATGATTCGTGCCCGCCATCAAAATAAGGATATTACGACTGCTGCCCAATGCTCCCTGAATACAGTAAAAACAATCAGGCATGAACTAGAGACTTGCAATGGTGACTACGAGGATGTAGCAAGAAGAAAGATCCCTAGCAGACGATCTGATTGCGTTCGTACAGCAGAATTCCTCGCAAATCTGCAGGAACAGGTGTTGAAGAACCCTGGCATTGGAATTCGGGCTTTGTTCGTGGAGTTGCTAACTGTAGTCAAGCCCTGGATAACAAGGGTAGCCAATGGTAGGCCGTATGTATGGCAGCAGGATTCGGCCTCCTTGCCACACCTCTGGGAAAAGTCAAAAATGGTTGTCTGAAAATTTCTACGACTTCACCAGTCCAAATGTTTGGCCTCCAAACTCCCCAGACCTTAACCCCATGGATTATTTTGTATGGGGCGCAGTTGAAAAAGACACCAATCGCACTTCCAGTAATACAAAAGCCCAGTTAATGGATAAAATTAAAACAGTTTTTGCGGCCCTTCCCAGGGAGACTGTAGCATCAGCTTGTTCGAGGTTCCGAAGCAGAATTGAAGCTGTGATCGATGCTAATGGTGGTTATTTTGAGTAAATCTTGTTGATAGTATTGTAATTAACTCTGCCTGTAATGTTTTTTTGTCAATTCATTAAATTTAATAGATACAAAGAAGATTTTCTTTTTCCTTACGAAACTGTCAAATTTATCCCGAACACCCTGTAATTGTAATTGAGACAAACTATAGGTGGGGGCTTTTTTACCATTGGATGCCATATTTAAATTAGGCAGTAATAAAGGAGGCCGCATAAGTTGATATACCTATAAATACAACTTTTATAAAAATACAAGATACTTTTTTAAAGGCCACAAGAAACTTACGGAGGCCGCAGGTTCCCCACCTATGAGACTAAACATATACCTAATTTACAAAAAAAAATTACCATTAAATATTTTTTATTTTATATTTATAAATAAATAATTTATTTAAAAAAAATTACCATTAAATATTTTTTATTTTATATTTATAAATAAATAATTTCATTTCTTTTGGATAAACAAACAAATTATACACATATGTGTATGCAAACATATTTATATATTTACTCTTCTAACTTTCATAGTAGAAAAATCGTGTATAATGCTCTCAAAATTTATATTATTTGAAATTTCTTGTTTTATGGACAATATTGCAAGATTTTGTAGTCTTAAATCACTCATTGTAGAAAGAAGATAATTTTTTATCAACTTCAATTTGGAGAAGCTACTTTCGCAACTAGCGACACTGATAGCAATTGTTAAAAAAATTCTTAGCAAAATTACAATGTTGGGTACAGAATTTTCCAATCTATACTGTTGAATAAATTTTAGTAGATCAAGAGGGCCTTCCCCCCGTTTTTCCAACGTTTTGCCTCTTCTTGTAGTGTAGGTACAGCCATAAAAACCTGGATCCTTTTTCTTTCAATATGGAACTGTTCTTTATCAATGTCAATAAAGTCATTTATTTGACATTCGAATTCTTCATTTAGTAGGTTACATGGTATTATACACGAATATTTTCTTGCAAGGACATGCAACTGATCAAAGCGTTCTTTTATTTCCTTTATAATTCTATCCATAGATAAAAACATTTCTCTTCGTACTTCTTGTTCTAAGGATAGCCCCACGTCTCGTGAATTTTCCCCACTCATTTTTTTTTCTCCTTCTAACTCGATGCTCAGTCGATATCTCCAACTCTTCACAAATTGTTTTGGCTGCTATAACAGCGTTTTGTATTAGCGCATCCCTTTGTTCCATGAAATGGGTTTGCAAAGAATTTAGTTTTATATGGCATTGACGGATATTTAACCCTTTTATTTGCAGGTATTTTTGCGCGTCATTAATTTCCAAAAGGACGGGTTCCCATAAATTGAGATAACATAGAAAAGAAAAAGATTGCATTGAATTGAGTAATATTCCAGCATCTGATCTCGTTTTACTATTTTCTTCTTTAGATGTCAATTTTTCTAAAGCGCTTAAAATGTAAAAAAATTGTTTTTTTTTACTATAGTTACCGCTTCTGCTCTAGCGCTCCAGCGAGTTTCTACACTGCGTTTAACACCTTGACCAGTGACAGAAAGTAAAACATCCCATCGATGAGTGGAAGAAGAAAACAACGAAACCAACTGTTCGATAGTTCCAAAAAATGTTATGGAATCGATAGCAGTAGAAGCTGCGTGTAAACATGCCAGGTTTAAAGAATGATTTGTACATGCTACAAATTCTGCATTTGGATTTATTTCCTTAATGCGAGTTTGAACACCGCTGTGCTTTCCTGCCATGACGGCAGCATTATCGTAAGCCTGTCCTCTGCAATTTTTTATATCTAAACCGTCATTTTCTAATTTTGTTAAAATCATATTTGTGATTTCCTCGGCAGTTTTTCCTTTAGTTTCTACAAAGTCAATAAACGATTCTACAACTTTAACTTCGCTACCATCAATAACTACATATCTAATAATTTGACTGGTTTGATCTTTGTGAGAAATATCTGGAGTGCTATCAAATATCATACAAAAGTATTTAGCTTTCTTTATTTGATCCATAATTGTTTTTCTCACTGCGCCTCCCAATAGCTCTATGAATTCTTTCTGAATCTTCGGCGAGAAATAAGAGATACTATATTTATTACCCATCTTAATTTATATTACATGTTCACGTAATACTGGGTCGTACTTATCCAACAAGTCAACAAGCTCTAGAAAATTTCCTCTATTTTCCATTGAATTGATGTCTTCCTGATGAACACTTTCACGATGACCTCGAAACGCCAAATTTTGTTTTGCTAAGAATCTAATTATATCAAGTATTCTTGTAAGAATTTCCTTCCATTTTTTAATTTCCTTATCAATATTCTGTTGTAGTTTATCAAAAGTTGCGCCATGTCCAAGTCTTATTTCTAATTCCTTCCATTGGGAAAATGATCGAATGTGCAGTGGGCTCAACTCGTGTTGACTTATTTTGGGATGAAGTTTCCACCATTTGTTAAAACCATTTTCCGTGTTAAAACTTGATTGACAAAGATCATCAAACAGTTTGCAGCAAAAACAATAAATACTTTTCTTCGATGGTGAATACACCATCCACGATCTTAACAGCTTTTCACCATTAGGCAAAATTTGAAAAAACCAGTCGCGATTAAGCTTTCTTGTTTCACCTTTGGCTTTAATTGTATTACCAGGACGTTTTACTCCTTCACTAAAATCGGCGTTTAAATTTTGAATTGCAAACGGACCTTGACGTACCAGAAATACTCTTGTATTGTCGTCAATCTTGTTAGGCCATAATCCAACATCTTTCATAGAAATAGACGGAAGAATTTGTGCTGCAGACTCTTCATCAAAACTTGATGAACTTTCTACTTCTTCTTCTGCAGTATGTGAGCCAGGTCTTTCCTCTTCAACAACATTGGAATAAGTTTTTTCGCCTTCGAGGGCGGCTTCTTTGCCAGTACTTGAGGCAACAATATTAGAAAAACTGGAAGTTGATTCACGGGAGATGTATTTCAGTAGTGCTGCAGTATTTTTATTCTGTATTTCCTTCCTTGCCTTCTTTCTAAATGACGCTCCGCTTTCTTTTATTCGTTTCATCCTACGGATATATTAAAAAAAATAAATTATAGAAATAAAACGTCTATTTCGTATTTTCGTATTTTTTAATAAATAATAAATTTCGTGAAATTTCAATAAAACACAAATAATTTGTGCTACTTTAATGCAATAGAAAACAAAAGAAATTTAATTTGTAATAGCTTACCTTAGAACAATTTTCTGAAAACTGAAACAGTAATATAAATTACTACTCGCAAGTTACACAATATTTGAACCACCATGCAGTAAAGAGTGCGTACAGGTCGACCGCTTAACTTATGAAAATATATCGGATATCGCGGACCTTCAAGATTATTCATACCCGGCCGCCAGTGTTTCGTCTAGTATCGTTGCCTGCGTACATTTCAGTCGTAGCCTCGTGAGTGTGACTTAGCCGCGTCATCTCTATGGTAACGGTAATACTAAGCATTCGATAAACATCGAGCACGGAGTAGTACATAGAACTTCTACTCGACGTCGGCACCATTGATGTCTGTATCCGAGCAAAATTTTTCGAGATAATATTTTCTACCCTACATTGACTTGACGACGAGGAAAATATTCGAAATCATATAGTAATTCATAATTCGTGGAAATCGAATAGTAAACTTATGAAGTGAACAAGTTGTTTTTTACAACTATAACTAAATATAAAAAATGCCGCCCCCAAATATGTGTCGCCCGGCGCGGACCGCACCCACCGCCCCTCCCTAGGTATGCCACTGCGCAAGGAGATGTGTTTTGCATTATGGGAGATACTGAGATAGGAGTGATGGTAGCTTGTTTTACCTTTGCTACGAGTTTCCCGGTGATGTACTACCTTACCCCAGTCCTGAAGATATTTTCAGGTACAAACATTGTTTGCTCACACTTGGATAAAGGATTAAACTAAATTTATTATAGTTTAACCAAGTGAAAAGCAAACTTTCAACATCATTCTCTAAATCCAGAGTAATTTAATCAAAAGGTAGCACATCTTTTGGCAACTAATATAGGTAAAGATGACCTCGCTATTGCTTCTGCTTGGTATCTCCACCTCTGGGCCTGGCTCCCAATGAAGAGACCTCAATAAAGGTAAACTAGTCTGGGTAGTGGCCCTTCAATTAATGCATAACATTATACATATCCGCGAGGAGATGTGTTTTGCATTATGGGAGATACTGGGATAGTAGCGATGGTAGCTTGCTACACCTTTGCTACGAGTTGCCCTGTGTTGTATTACCTTACCCCAGTCCTGAGGATACTGTCAGGTGCAAACTTTGTTTGCTCACACTTGGATAAAGGATTAAACTAAATTTATTATAATCTAACCAAGTGAAAAAAAATAAACTTTCAAAATAAATATAGATCTCAGTTAAATATAGAACAATAACTAAGAGTGTCAATTTCCAATGTATCAGCATCATATGAAAAGCTTTGCTCTGCAACATAATCCCAAAGAAGTTATGAATTTTTAGATTCACCGTTATTGTTTACTTTTTAATTAGTTGTTCGGTATATTTTGCAATACTGATATGTTCATATAAGCATAACTAGTTTATTCAATACATTGGATTTTATACATTTTATGATTTTATTTTCAGAGTGTGTTTTGTATTTATTGTTTTTTTTTTGTGTCAATAAATAGTTTCATTAAATGTTTTTGTTTCAATAAAGCAGTTTTTTAGTTTTTCCTTTGATTTCCATTTTCTTCACACCCCATAGGTTGAGATTCACTTCTCTATACACAAACAGTAAAATTTGACCCCGGGTAAATGTCACTATTTCGCAAACAGTCGTACTTGTTTGTTGCTCCCATACTACTCTATCAAGGGTGTACCAGGACTGCATTAACCATGAACAGACATCCAGCAGAAGGGCTCACATTATTCAACCACGCTTGGTTAAATCAAGCGGTAAGCTTCAGATGTCAAGACTGGTATCTCGGTAACCATGTGCAACACTCACATTGCTAACCAACCAGTGCAACACCAGGGCAGTTCGACCCATTTCCACATGGGATTCCACAGCTGGAGTTCAACAAGGATACCATAATGACAGCAAGTCATCATAAACATCGCCTCGCATGGGCCAAGGAATGTCGCAATGGACCCTCGACAGATTAACAGATGACTACTGCACCAGGCTGATGGCTGAGTTAGTGAAGGCCTATCCCCTGGTTGCACAACTGGGTTCAACAGGCTAGTAGAGGTTGTAATATGGTCTGGGGACCTCTTTCCTGGCATGCTGTAGATCCGTTGGTTATCATCCCACAAATACTGAATGGGGAACGCTACAGGGACTCTTAGCCGATCATTTTCATCCATATCTGCAGAAGATCTAACCCACCACAGTGCCATCTTTCAACAAGACAATGCACCTGTCATCGGCTTGGAGAATTACTGAGTGATTGAAGGAACATGACAAGGAATTCTACACGTTTCCTTAACCCCCTGATTGTAACCAATTGAACATGTGTGTGTCGGATATGCTAGAACGGGGTGTGAGAACTTCTGATTCTCCTCAACGGAATGACGGAATTCTTTTCAACGTGAACTGACGGAGTTGCTGCAGCGGATATGCATAGAGTTACTCATGGGGGACGTTCGTCACCTTTGTGGAATCTGTTCCTAGGCGTCTACGAGTCGTGATTTTACAGAGTAGTGGACCAATGAGTTATTATATGGGTGTTCCTAATGCAAAACTAAATCAGGTTTCATTAAATTTCTTCTTTATGCTATCCAATATGGTGCATAATCTATCATATTTTACTTCGGCCATCTTTATCTTTTCTGGGGCACATTATTATTTTATTTTATTTTATTTTATTATTATTTTTTTGCCCATGCAACATCTTTTAGCAGAAGAGTGTACCTGAGGGAGATAAAAGAGGGTGTACATGTGTGTGTGTGTGTGTGTGTGTGTGTGTGTGTGTGTGTGTGTGTGTGTGTGTGTGTGTGTGTGTGTGTGTCTCTAAACGATACATGAATTTCATCATCCATTGTATCACCACCGTCACCCTGCTTATTGGAGACCTTAAATGGATTGAAAAAATTCATCTTCGTTCATTAGTTTTGCAGAATTTCGAGATTATCTGACATAGCCCACGTTACCAATACTCAGTTGTTGTGATATCCATAAAATAAATAAATAAACGCGCTTCCATTATTATATTGCTATATTTCACTACTCTGTATTCGATGAAAGAAAACAAATTTAGATACAAGTAGGGAAAAAAATAGATATATACAAACATCATATGTTACGCTGGTTGCTCCTTATTCCAGGTAGTAATACCATGTCTGTCGAAGCGTGTGTTCAAGGGGCCGGTTTCCCTACTTTGCGGGAAGAAAAACCCCAGTATAAACTGGGGAAAACCCTGCTATAGTTCGCCCCGATTAGAGGTCCCTCGACACTTCTGCACATGTCAGAAAAAGGAGAATCCATTCCGATAATAAGGTAATCAATCTATCTTCTGGGATGTGTTTGTTTATTATTACAAGTCGGAAAATTTAGCTTTTCTTTTACGAACATTGCTGTTTTTAAAGTGTAACTATTTTGCTTGTATAACAGTTGGGAAAATGTACGTAGAGTATTAATAGAATTAAAAAAGGTATAGCATAAAACAAAAATTTCACTAAGTTTATTTTTAAGAAAGTTTTCTATAAAATAAAAATAATTATACAGAAAAACAGAAATTTTTTCAAATATTCTAAACTTATAGTTGAGAGAACTGAGACACATTAATGTCCTAAACCGATTAATTATTTATGACTTGTTGTGAGTCATTTAACAAACCCATGCAAAAAAAGGTTGGAAAAAAATACCATTATCAAATCTTTTTAATCTTCATAGTCATCTGAATCGGTCACCGAATCGCTATCACTTTCACTTAAACTGATCACCAAAGGTTCGCATAATTCTTCTATAGTAAGTATGAAATCGGTAAAAAACCCATTTCTCCACCTGCACACAAAATTATTATGCGCCGCGAGGCATTACCGGTTTGTAGCACTCCACATTCTTCTTTAGACTGCCAACATTTTCCATAAGTTAAATTACTATCAATCCAAGTTTCATCTAGATACACAATCGGTCTTTTCTCCTCCCTGAAACTTCTTATTGCTCTCAAATACTGCGTACTAGATAAAACAATGCCACTTCGCTCCATGATAAGTTTCTTTTTATTCTGGGATTTTTTAAAACAAAATCCGATTTCATGAAGTATTTTCCTTAAAGTTTCTCTTTTCCAAGGAAAATTAATTTTTTCTTTAAGCACAGGAATCAATTTCGGAACAGTTGGCACTCTTTTCTCGATAATGTAAAATTCGTGAATAGTTCTTCTTATAACGTCTACATCAAAATCATTCAAAGCTACGGTTTCGATGGTTTTCTTTACTCTGGTGCTTTTTTTAGGAGATTTAAATTTTGGCTTACCTTCACCTTTTGATTCCCTACGAATTCTTTTAACAGTCGACCCCGGTACGCCCGCAGTTCCACTTGCTCCTTTTATGAGTTGAGAAAGGAGAACAAGGAGACGATTCTTTTTTCGCAGAATGTCAGCACATTATTCAATATTCTTTTGCAAGAGCTACTGAAACGTTTAACAACAGAACTTGTTGACTGTACTGGATCCATCATACAAATTAATAATAATAAAAAATAATGCAAAAAAGCGAAACCAAAAATCAAGCTAGTACTAGTACAGCGACAGAAAAGAAATCACGTGATTTCGCATGCTGGCGACCAAATCGCACATCCTTCATTTCTTTCTCCCCTTCAGCATGAATCGACTATTCTTGGCAAAATGCCAAGGAGAGATCTAAAGACCTTACGTCTCCGAAATTACCTTGAAAAAGAGTAAAACAATAACCAGAGAATATTGTTCCGATCTTTTAACCAGACTAGACGAAAAAATTCGCCAGAAAAGACCCGGTTTGCAGAAAAAGAACATCATCTTTCATCAGGACAATGCACCTACCCACCAAGGTGTTTTGGGAAAATTAAGAGATCTGACCTACGAAATTGCAACATCCACACTATTCCACAGATTTGGCTCCGTTTGACTTCTATTTCTTCCCAAAACTAAAATTCTTCCTCGCTGGTCAGCGTTTTTCTTCGAATTAAGAGGTGATTGCAGCTTCTATTACGTAACTTATAAGTATACATCTATATGAAATTGCAAGTCATTCTATCGAGTAATTTTTTTATATAGCTGTCGGAAACCAAAGTGTTGTCTGTATCCCTTGAAATGGATAAAACTGATTATCGTGCGGTTAAAAATTCTTCGTAAAGGATGGTCGAACACGACACGAAATTCATTCGAAGTTCACAAAACATTACGGCACTCTTCTGTTTTGTTTTCGGCAATTAAGAAATGGGATGCCGAGTTTAAACGCGGCCGTACTAGCCTTGAAGATGATACACGTGAAGGACGTCCAAAAAGTGTAACACCAGAAATCACTGATCAGTGCACGATATGTACCGGATGACCGGCGAATCGAAGTTCGTGAAATTGCTGAGACTACAGGAATTTCAAAAGAATGTGTAGGATATATTTTGCATGAAGAATTACAAATGAAAAAGCTTTGCACAAGATTAGTACTGCACTTGCTCACAGCAGATAAAAAAAAACGCACTCCCATGAAAATCTCTGAACAGCTCGTAGCGTTTTAACAAGAATAAAGCTGATTTTTTGCGTCGATTTATTACTATGGATGAGAGTCGGATTCACCAGTACACATCGGAATCCAAACAGCAGTCAAAACAGTGGACAGAAGCCGGATGTTCAACGCCAAAGAAGAGAAAGTCAGA